>NW_017728918.1:44439017-44478144 GCF_001723895.1 Crocodylus porosus
TCTTTCCTGCCAAGGCAGGGGGTCGGACTAGATGATCTACCTAGGTCCCTTCCGACTCTAGCTACTATGAAACTATGAAACTATGAAACCTTGATTTAAAGATTTCAAGTCATAGGGAAACCATCATAATGCTGGATGTTCTAAGGGTTGGTTAGTTGGTTATTAAAAATGGATAATTTGCTAATTGTTTGAATTTGGCAAGATTCCACTTCTAAATATGCTTTGTCTGCAAGATTAATGACCTATGGCCAGGTATGCACATGTCAGATGGAGAATATGGTAAGAGTTATCCTCTTATGGCCATGCAGGAATGGAAGAAAGGGATATGCCCAAGGTTGTAAGATAGAGAGCTCCACAACAATCTTTGCCATTCTTAAAACTAAAGATAGTTGAGTTTTCAGCTGTCAGAAGCATTAGGCTACCCACAGACACTACCAAAAAAGAGCACATGTGGAAAATGTTCAACTAGGATTTCCCATTCCTTGAAAAAGTGTAGCTTGTCAAGTGAATAAATTCACTGTGAAAGTTAACAAAAGTATTTTAAAATAGTTATGTTAGAGAGGAGGAAAGGACAAAATATCCTGCTGATCTCTAGGAATTTAGAAAAAATATTTAGGCTTTTTACAAAAAAAGGGTAAACATATACACACGTCACCACTTTTGTTATGCTGCAATTTTGTTTCTGCATTTATGAAAACATGGTTAAAGCACTGTTTTTAAAACTAGCTTCCAATTGTAAGTCTCTTCATCATTTGGTTTGCAGTAACCAAAGATACTGCATACAAGTGGGTGAGAGTGATTTCTGAAGGATGTGATGATGGTTTTGAATATATTATATAGTTGATTCAATGTGTACTGATGAACCCATTCATTATACAGTCCTTTTATTTTAAACAAATGTCTGAAATCAAATGAGAATCTACTTGTAAGAGACACAGAAAGGGCTTAGTTCCATATTGAAACAACAGGGTTGTTTGAGATGAGCTGTTTTCCTTTAATCTTTTCACCCAACAGGCCCAGCCAGTCTTGGCAGCTGTCTTTTCAGATGCTAGTGAAACCAGACAGATAACTGAATATGGCAACCCTGCTTATTCAGTTCTGCTTACCTTAGAAAGGAAGCCAAGCAAGAACAGCAATAAAAAAAACCCAAAAAACAAACCCAAAACCTAAACCAAAAATATCTCTGAGCTCCCCCTCAACCCTCTAAATGTCTTAGTTCTTGGTTTGGGGATGAGTTTAGCATTTCCAATGCAGTATAATAATTATAACAATAAAAACCAAAACTGCAGATGGTTCAATAAAGTTAATGACATGGGTAAATCATGTGTAGTGCCAAAACCCACCTTGGGATATGCGCAGATGTTCATTGTACCCAGTGTGCAATCTTACGGCTTTATAAATCTATATATGTAGAAAGAGAGAGAGAGGAATTGAAAAGAGATTGAAATATTTTTCAAAATGACAATTTTTTCTTACAGATATTCAAGTACTCTCTTTTTCTCTGCTCTTCTGCACTTCACTATTAATTCTGGAATTATCAATAATGTATAAGTGACATGTAGGCTAGGCATTATATTTCCTTATTCAGACTTACCTGTATTTTTTTAGTTAGTCAAGTCTAGCAGTGGCCTGATTCAGCCTTCTTTATTCAGCCAAACCCTCACTGAATTGTGGGAGTGTCCTCTGAGTTAAGAGTTCAAAATGAACTATGCGATGAAACAGAGTCATCCTTGTTGATTCTTAAAATACTGTGGGGAGTATTCAGTATTTCAAATTAAGATTGGCTAGTGTCTTATACAGAAACAATATAATTTCTTGGGTCTTTTTTCTGCAGCCAAACTACAGTAATACTTGACTAATAGTTTTTTTAATGTACAAACAGCCTTTCCACACTTTTTGAGATATGTCACCAGTATGTCAGACAAGTGGTCACATGGCCCCTTTCTCAAATTAGGATCAAATTGTCTTAAAGAGTATCCTATGTTTAAAAACACATTTAGAGCTTTTTTTGTATGGAAAGAATACAAATTCATACTAATTCATTAGTTGCACTATATAAACAATATTTAATTTGTTATCACTGCGTAAATATTGTAATATTTTCTCTTCCTTTTCTTACAGGCCATTGCCATAGTTATGGATATTTTTACAGATGTGGATATATTTAGAGAAATTGTTGAGGCATCTACCAGGGGAATTGCTGTATATCTTCTTCTTGATGAGTCCAAGTTCAGTCACTTTCTTAAAATGACAGAAAAACAGGGTTGTCAAGTCCAGAGGCTCAGGGTAAGGCTTCATATTTTACTACAAAACGCATATTTACTGCATAGTTTTTGTAACTCAGTGAAATGATGTTATTATTTTAGGGGTATAAAAAACCCTTTAATATTGCTCTTTTATTGAATACGTAATTTAATTTATGAGCAATACCAGGTGGCAGTGTGGCAGTGTCTACATAAGTGGAGGAATGCACAGTTGTTACTACACAGAACTGGGAATATTGCGTTGTACCATCGCCATACGTTTTTTTCCTGACACTACTGCACATTAGCTTGTTGCTTCTGCATAGTAGTGTCTCATGTAGACGTGCCTATTGTGTTAGAAGAATCCTGTATAATATTTTTGTGAATTTCAAAACATTTTTTTCTTTTTCTTGCCTTGGCAAAAATTCAGTCAAAATACATATTTTTGAGTGTTCTTATTTTACATATATATATTTTGAGTCTTGCAGGATATGAGGACTTAAAATGAATGTTTGGAAAACCAAAATATGTTATTGTTCAAAAATACAGATTCAAGACTTTTTTAAAAAATTACAATTCACTGAGAAGGCGTGGGACTTTATTTTCTAGTGTCTTCCTGAAAATGTGTATTAACGACTGATATTTAACTTAATAACTATTTCCCATAATTAGTTAGATGAGTGAAATTGTCTCTTTCCAGTTAGATTATGAAGAGAGAATTAAAGTCCACATATTCTAGAAGTCAGATTATATGCCCTTAATATATCACTGGGAACACAGTCCAATCCAATGCGCTTTTTGGCCTGATACAAATACGTTTGATGTACTTATAAGTCTGTCATACCAAGGACAATGCTAAAAAATATTGGAGCTGTTCCAAGAAAGCTTTCAGCATTTTATTTGTGATTCTGTACAATTTACTTTAGTGTAGGCTCATTTACAATTACTTATTTCTGTAACTATTGGTTAATGTATGCATCTGGCAAAAATGTTGCAAAGGGTCTTAGCATTCCCCAAATTATTCAGTGTTACTGCTTGACAAGAGCCCAGTCCTAAAATGAGATGTATGATATGATGTCCACATGGGTTGCCTAAGGTTTCCTTTAAAATTTCAGGTAGACTTCTATTATGTAGCAATTTCTGTTATATATTGAAGGGAAATATTAGCTTATGTATTCTTTGACGTAATGCCATACTACTTACTTATGTTTAGGAATGTGTGATACTGCCCTCTAGTGGCTAGCTAACAGAGAGCTAAGGGATGTGCTTAAGAATAGCAATGGCTAACATATCACGCACATATTTTGGTAATCTGGCATTTTTCTAAACCCTAATAGTGATTGACATGAAATAGTGTTTTCCAGTAGAAATATACATGGAGATTTTCACTACTAGAAACAAAAATGATGTGCACATTTACAACTGTTACAAGATTACTTACAATGTCATCACATAATAAAAAATAAGTGCCAACATTTTAAGAGGACTTTTGGAACCATGATATCACATATCTTGGGTATAATTCTGAGAAATAAATATCTATAATAATTTCATAAGCTCCAGTTTCTGTAGGAAATATCTCAATTTACAAGAGATAAAAAACATTAAAAGGGACTGTCATCAACCAAATGCTAGTGCTTGAATCTAAACAGTGTCTAAAAATTATAGCTAAACCAATTAGGGACATTTAGAAAGGTGAAGGTTCATTTATGAGGAAAATGTTTTAAAACATGTGTAGCATGTGATTAGCTTTAAAAACACTTTTCATATGAAAGAACTTCTATCTTGAAAACATTCATTTGGATCAAAAAAATGTCTGCAGGCTCATACAAAGGCATACTGAAAGCTTCACTAGATGCTTCTGTAACAGAAAATAAAGTTTTAAAAGTGGCTACAGGTATAGATGAATTAATCCAAGGTTGCTTTGTATATCATCATGAAAGCAGGATGTAGCACAAAGGTGTAAGTCTCTACTTTCAGACTGAGGACATTGCTCTTTGAGCATCAAAACTTTCCTTCATTTATGACTTAGCAAACTTCAGCTATATCTTTTTATTTGTATTTTCCTTATTCTTACTCTAATTTGGGTTTTGTTTCAGTTGTTTTGTTATGGTTGTTTTAGTAGGGTTTAGGCTTGTTTTTCTATTTTTTTGGTTTTATAGACCTCAAAATCACTTGCATGGTGGCTAAAAAAATGAATATATTTAAATCAAAGAAGATTACTGCAGATTAGCATGGATTAAAGGGATGTTCTGTTTAGAAAGTATCTTGGCTGGGCCTGTGTAGTAACATCACTTTTTATACAAGGCAATTTAACAGCATTGGGTATCGTGTGTGTATTCACTAAAAGGATAATAGACTCCAAAGGTACATGCAGATGTTACATTTAGATCAGTTTAAGAAGAGTTAGGTTGACCAAAATGCCTATGTGTGTAAACACCTGGAGGTTTTACATGAGGGCAAAAATATCCAGCCCAATCTAAGTTAGTGAACTCAGATGAACTAACTTAGATTGGAAATGGGTTAACCCAGGTGTTCCCAAACTGTGGTATGCATACCCCTGGGGATACACAAGACATCTCTGGGGGTACCTGGGAGAAATTACATAATTGGCAGATTTAATTTTCCTTATAATAATTGGCATTTAAGGAGTTAAAATATATAACATATGCAGGTAGAGGTAAGTGGGCAGCTGGCAGATCTGGAAGTGGGTACATAATAAACAAAAGTTTGGGAACCTCTGGGTTAGCCCAGTGTGTTGAATATATTCAGAGCATAGCCCTAGGGCTGGGAAATCCCACTCACCCCAGCCCCAGAGTGCTCTTTCTCTGTCCTGAATCTGACTGGACTAATTTTAGCCCCCTGATGTCCCCACCTCAGGATGGACAAATTGCTCTGCATTCCTGCTAACCCTCCCCCCGCCCCGCCTCCCCTGCTGATCTACCAATCCCCCTGTAGACCCACTAGCCCCCACAATCCTGCCTCATCCACCTCCCATCATAAGTTACTAACAATAGGTTCCCAGCGTGGCTTTGGGAACTGGCAAAGATTTGCACATGCCACTTCCATTCTGACATCTCATGGCTTAAAGCAAGGCTGGGTTTGCAGCTTGGGTGCAGCAAACATCTGTACATGCCCCAAAAGTCTACTTAAAAGAAACAAAATGTATGATTAAGAATAAAGTAACAATAAACAAATATCCGTGGACATTTACCTTTCTTGGCTATATACTATATTGTTATATTTACTGTATTTTTAGTTTTGTTTACTACAAAATTCCACTATTTACCATTCTGTATATCCCAGCAACTCCACTTAACACTCTTGGTGGAGTGAGGCCCTGTTTCACCTTATGCTGAAAGCGGCACAAATGTTAGTCAGCTTAGTGTTATTTGGTTTAGTGGAGCAGTGACACATTAAGGCAAAAAAACATCTCTGACTGTCCTTCACCTGAACAGCTATGACTTAACCACTGGAGGCTTTGTGAGCAGGAACAGGACTAGAAGCCTACATATTTGCATTTGTATCTCTAACAGCAAGTCTGCATGTAGTTTGTTGGAAGGGGGTGGTGCGGGGGCAGGATGAGTTCTGGAGAAAATAAAGGTTAGGCCCCTCGGGGCTCAGGTGGTGCCCAGCTGGCTAGCAGCCTAGATAAGGGTGGCTCCAGAGAAAATTAGATCAGGCCCCTCAGAGCTCAGGTGGCATGGGGGAATGGACCCCACAGAAACAGAGGACTGGGCCTGAGCTCTGAGGGACCTGATCCTCTTTTCCTTTGGAGCTTACTGCCCCGCAACAGCCACCAGTGGGAGCAGCGAGCTGGTTCAGGGGTACATTATGTTTTACCATTGCCTAATTTATGTATGGAGAACAGGAATTTATTCAACACTCAGCATTAAATATCCATGCAGAGCACTGAACTCATTTGTAAGCTGACTACATATCAGGACTTGTTTTCTTTTTCCACTGACAAGCATAACCAAGAAAAGTGATAGCATACATATTACTGAAGGATGGTGGCCTGTGTACAGAAGAATGTACATGTCAGAGATTTAATTTGATTTTTTTTCCTGGCAGAAAAAATCTTTTGCAACATTTTTTTTTTTCAAACTAAGAGATGTTTCAAAATTTGTGGTGAGATAAATACATGAAGTGAATTGAAAGAGAAACTCAACGTGAAGTCATTTGCTTTTCTACTCTTCTCACTCTTACCATTTTAGTTTTTTAAGTTTATTTCCCCTTCATTTCCTATTATTCAATTTATTTCTCTTTTTCCACTCACTGAATGATTTTTTTCTCCCAATAATTTCCCCATTACTCTATTTAAACCTCTGACCTTTGGACATCCTTAATATCTTATATGTGAGGAAAGGAACCGAGTCATTAAAGGTACTCTGAATCCAATTAAAAATGTCTTATGAAAACAGTAGGTAAAAATTATTTTCAAAGTATTAATCCTTTGTTTCTGGTTTATCGCCTGGTGCCACAGTTAGAAAAGGAATTTTGACTTACACAAGAAAACAATAACTAAATACCACCATCCCAGATCTTGGGGAGCTGTACCCCTTCTGATTTGAGGGCTCAATAATGGCTTAAAGAAATAAACATAACAACTTCTGGGGATGTTTTATAATACTCAAGTGAACTGATTTGTTCAATAGATGTCAGATCATGTTGCTACTCTGTCTGAAACAGACTTTTTCGTAAAAACAAGGCAAGCTCAATATTGGCCAGCCATCTCGTGTTCTTTGTACATGGTCTTGACATCAAGTGTAGGATGAGCAAATGAACATAGTTGAAAGCAGGTTTTACAAATACAGTGTGATGAAATGCAACACTTTGAAACCAATGGCTTTGACACCGGTTTGTTCCCAGAGGACTCAGTCACTGTATCCGGTGGTGTCTAAGATTTAGGCACTGTCAGGGCTTGCTTTAAGGGTGTGGACACAGCATTTAGCGTTTATTCCTCAGAGCTGCAATCCACAATCCAACAGCCACATTCATGTACCATTCATATTTACCCCATATCTGATTCCCTGTGAAGGCATTCACAGTATCTAGGGCTAGGTACAGACATTCAAAAAGCCTAAGGCAAACTCTCAGTTACATGGTTTTGTGTAAGCAATGTACTTTACATCAGTAGCAAACAGTACACGCATTCACCCTTTGGTAGGGGAACTGGACAAATCTTAGACTGGGTTCTGCTATTTTTAAACCAGTCTGTGTGCACTAAACTTCTGTTCTGTTATGGGTATAGACAGGTTTCCAATCACTTATACCAGTAAAAATGTAATGTCTACCTAGCCCAGGAGACACCTGGTAAGTGTATGAAGAAACCTGCAAATACAGATATAGATAGACTTTGGATAGTGTTTCTGAACATGTAAACTCAGTGTTTTACATAAAGGAAGATGTTAAAATGATCCTGGAAGTTGTTAAAATGATTGTGCAATTGTCATCTGAAACTGTATGCCTGATCCCAAAAATCATGGATTCTGTCATGCCATACATACATACATTGCTATTTTTGGGATCAGGCATTCCTCATATTCCAGTTGCCCAACTGTAGAGCAGAGCGTCCAGCACAGGATACCCAATCCTCTATTCCAGGCTCCCCATGCTGGTAATGCCAGGGCAGCCCAGCATTTGGGGAACTGGTTCCCCAATACCACATTGCAACAGCATGTCTTTTAGTGCACAGGGAGCTGGGACCTAGGGCCACTTCAAGAGATCAAGTGGGAGAGTACCTCTGGGTCCTAGACTCAGGTCCTGACACTGCCTCCACTGGGGAACTCTCCAATGCCTAACTGCATGTGTCTCATCCTGAAAGCTTCATCCTGGGATGTGTACAATTGGGCATTGGCCACTTGTCACAGACCCAGAATCAGGCTGCACAGCATTAAATGCATTCATGTGGCGACCACACAGGTTTCCCATGGAGGGACATCTAAAGCCATACCAGGTAGCCCAGTGCTGTTGGTGATACATTCAAATTAAAACATGACACAAACAATCCACAAAGATATTCTACATTAAATGCAGAACATCTTTCTGGTGTTTTGCCATTTTATAACACCATAAATTAAATGAACATCTGACATATTGCAATTTATGGCACAATTCACATTTTAGTTGTGCCATAAATATAACACCATCCAGAAAAAACAGAAGTGAACATTAGAAAGAAATAAGTGTTCCATATGAAATGCCCCTCACTAAATAATTCTTAAGTTATCTTTAGCTCCATCTTCTTATTTTTTAAATAAGGAAGTGGTCAAATAAGGAATTGTGATGTTTGGATAGGACAGGAGAAACAGCATGAAAGTGGTGGAGAAAGAGCAAGAGAGAGGAGAAGAAGACAAAGAATAAAGGGACCATAATGGGTAGAAATTGGTGATTTTAAAATATTGCTTTTTTACCTTAAATATAATTGGATTTTTTAATGCACTGGTGAAAATTGTATTTGAAATTATGACTACTTATGTGTTTTTTTTAATTTCCATCTCTCAGCTCAACAATGTTGATTGGACCAAGTAAAATCTTTCTGGTGATTTTTACTTCTCTAATCTAATATTCACTGACTATTACGCCTCCTGTCCAAGTACTAGTCACCTATCTAATGCCAGAAACAAAGTCACTCAAGTATCATAGATAAACTAAATTACTGAGAAAAAGCAATAGAAACCAAAAAAAGCTATACTTGTTTGCAAACTCTGGGTAGAATCCTATTTTGCTTAATGTTCCCAAGTTATATTTCCATAGCCATGTAACTGTCTTTTTAGTCCAAATTTTTAGGAGGGTAACAATCCATGAATGGAGGAAGAGAAGAAGATGGTGCTGTGACAGGACCTAGTTTCCAAGGTGGTTGTGGCACCCCTAACAGCCCCACTGATAATACCGCATTCACCAGACCTTCTGCTACACTTTGATGTTAATGTGTTTACCTGCAGAGACTGCTTCTAGATGCCAGAGCAGCTTTTACCTTGGTACCTTCCTCCTTGGCAAAGTACTCAGGGCTTCTCTGTCCCCAAACACAGACTCTCGGGGCATCTCTGCTCCCAAACATGTCATCTTGACCTCTGGCCCTTCTAGTACTTTCTCTTTCGTGCTGAGTCCTGGTCTTACTGGCCTTCCTGACCCTCACTGTGCCTTAAGGGCTTACTTGTGGCCTTCAGTCACCCCCATAGTTATATCCATGTCTCACATGCATTACTCTGATTTCAGTTAGTGGGCCCCTGGCTCTCTTTAGGTCAGCTTACCTAGCCCCAGGCCTCTAACCCTTGCAGAGTTATTCCCTTCCTTTCCTTGCTTCTTGCAGTGCTTAAAGCACTAGGTGATTTTCAGGTATTCTCTGTGGCCTTCAAACCACCCCTGTAGCCACAACTGAAGCCTCTGGTAAGTAAAAAGCCAATGGTAATCAAGTACATAACACAAAACCATGGGTCACTGTGAGGCTACCAACAGAGCTTTTGAAGATCCAAACCAGTCTGAACCTCTAGCCATGGGCTCAGGGTTGTATGGCCCCTTTCTTCCCTCTGATCTGCTCATGTGACCCAGCTCGCTGTTAACAGCTCCCAGGTGAAGTTACCTCCTAATCAACATCCCAGCATTCCACTGCCCCTGTGGCCCATACTGCTTGCACCTGCTATCCCTTGCATCCTGGGTTTCTGCAAGCTCCACTGGCTCTGCTCGCTCTATCCTGCCCTGCTCTCTTGCTTTCAGTAACAGGAGTAGGGGTCTCCTGTTACAGGGCCCAATAGCCTAATGGTTTTAACCCAGTAACTCAATGATTAGGACAGTTCCCCAGGAAATGAAAAACCAGGTTCTTGACTCCTTCGTCCCCACCAGCCCCTGGAAGTTTGAACATGCACCTGTAACAGTGCATACCTGCCCCAAGCAGCAGGTATGCAGGTGAGTGCCATTTCACTAAGTGCCATTAGTGAAATTCTCTCTATTTCTACCTGCCAAGGTCTAATGTATCACAGACTGCTCTTGCAGTGGGGATTTATGCACAGTCCAAATAGGAAGCTTACATTATTTGTGGCTTAGGAAGTCTCAAAAGTCTTCCACAGAGACACAAAGGAACAGTATTCAGTGTTCAAGTCTGGAATTGGCTCCAAGGTGGGAGTTTGGCTACAGGTAGCAGTAATAATCCCTTCTCCCTATTTCCCCTTAGTATTGATACATAAAATATTAAATGTAGACTGTTATATGTAGATATTAAAGGTCTTCTGTAATCTTTTTCAGAACATGAGGGTACGAACAGTAAAGGGACAAGATTATTATTCCAAAACAGGAGCAAAATTCCACGGAAAGATGGAACAGAAATTTCTTCTAATTGACTGTAAGAAAGTAATGTATGGTACTTACAGGTAAGATCAGAGCTATCAGCAGAATATATTTCTATACAATCAAGGCAATATGAATTCATCCCTTCATTATAAGTAATTTGTTTTTTTTATTTTTTTCATCATATTGTAATGCTTGATGTCATCTACGTCATGCATTATTTAGTACGGAAGGCATGGGGGCTTTTTGAATAATTAATCTTATATGAGGCTATGAACAGGGAATTAAGCAGACTCAGTTTTCTTTCAGTTAAAAGAACTCAGTAAAAATTAAGTACTTGTACTAAACTTTTTGAATTATTCCTATTGTTCTGTGAATTCAAGAAGATTGCCGAGGTATATTTTGTAAGCCCTCTTGTTAAACTTCTATTTCTAATAGTCCTTCAATAACGTGTTTTGCCAAAATGTTCTTGACATTTGGTGTTATACAATGTAGTTAGGGTGACCATATGTCCCCGTTTAGCTGGATCAATCCCAGATTTCAGAAGTTGGTCCCAGCTGGCTGTTGAGAATTATGATGGGCATCTTGGAAATGCAGGGACATGGGTACATGCCCTGTTAACTTGTGAGAGCATGGGGGGAGGAGGGCAGTGTCACGGATTTCCAAGATGATGTCCTGGATTTCCAGGAATTCCATATGGTCCGCCTAACTATAGTATAAGTCAGGTAGGGTCTTTCACCTTAAGGTAGATTCCCTTAAATCTCCCTGTAGCTACTTACTAACATATAAACATGCTTAAGAGCATGTCAACTGACATAATTTATACTGAACAACCGTAAAAATGTGGTAAATTAAGTTAGGGAGGAATGGCTAAATTTGTCTAACACATAACTAGAAATTTTACTTACCTTTCTTGCTATCTTCCTTCCTTTGTTTTTTTTAATTCCCAATACCAGTCATTCCCAAAAGATGTGCCATGGCACACTAATGTGGCATGAAAGTGGCAGGAGTGTGCCATGAAAAAATGAGTGAGATGGGGGCAGAGGGTCTGTGTGGTGGCATGGGGCCTACTGACTTTATCCAACTTGCAAATTGGTGAATGAAGTGTACCATCCATTTTAATCCAGAAAAAGAGTATATGACTCAGGTATCAAAAGTCTGGGAAATGCTACTATATATCAATAGAGTTCCTCTGATGTACACTATTTGAAGGTAATTTGTGTCTGTTAATACTTAGACAAGTGTGGGAAAGATGTATAAAGCATGCTAAGGTAAATTACAAGTTCTTAAGTGAGTCAGTGTAACCCAGGTCACAGGATTTCTGAGTAGTTTGATATCTCCAACTAATAATGTAAGTTTGACTCTGCGGGTATGCACAGGTGTTACAGTTAGATCAGTTGAACTAGGGTTAGGTCAATCTAAATGCCAGATTGTGCAGGTGCTCAGAGGGTTTGAAACACCTATGAAATGGTGTACATGATTTAAGTTAATTTACCACAATAGGTGCACTAACTTAAATTCAAATCTCGTTAATTCAGTGTAGGAAAGGGTTAACCTGATCTCATGAATGCGTGTCCGTATATATTTGCAGCACAATCCTGGGGCTGGGAATCCCAACAACTCACCCCAGGCCTAAAGCTGCATTATTCCCACCACTTGACCCTGACTGGGTTCTTTTTAACTCCCTAACCCTCCCCAGACCAGGCAACACCCAACCCCACTGTGGAATCACTGCCTACACCCCGCATTGTGGCCACCCCCCCACCCAGGTTTCTTACACCAGTGTCCCTGTGCTGTTCCCAGGAGTGGCAAGTGGCTGTACGCACTGTGAGAATGCAACTTTCTCTAAGAGAAAGTAATTTTGAAGCATTTTGGAAGATAGTTCTTCTTTCAATCTGCTATGTAGGAGGCCCCATCATCAAATTCTTCAGAAATTAATCTTTTTTTTTTTTAAAAAAAGAAAAAGAATAGATTTTACAACAGCTGATTACCCTTTTTTTTTCAATTTCTGCACCGTAAACTCAGTTCAAACTAAAGACGTTATTTAATGTTTCAAGAAGCAGTAGCCTTAAATATTGCTTTATTATAATTTTATTTTAAATCTAAACATATTTTATTTTTCTAATTTCTTCTTGGAATATATAAAAGTAACTGATTTAAATAGTAAAATATTTAAGCTACGCAACAATCCTTTTCACTGATGAACAAATACAATTATACAAGTCCTAATTCTTTATGATGTTAGTTTCAGTTTTCTTGCAATGTTTTGGCAAAAGCAAAACCAGGCATGGAATCATAAAATAAGAATCTGTTTGTTACAAATTTAATCTGTAGGACATTGTTTTTATTAATGTCATTATGGCATAAGACTTGTTATATCCTAACTACAAAAATGAGCCTATGTAGCTCAAGTGTACTTTTTTCTCTTTGTATATATAAAATAATAATTTATTTAGTTTATTCAGAACTGTTTAAGCACTTCTGTATATATTCCTAACTATTTTTTTCAGCGTAAACTCCAATTACATTTCTTTCTCAAAGATAAATATATGGAGCTAATTTCCAAATATGGACTCTGACTTTTTTGTCATGGATAATTTTGTACACACATATAAATGTGCCCATAGTTTAACAGATTTATGGATGGATACTTTTTTCTGTGCATAAGTGTTTGTAGGTATAAATGAGTAGGTATAAGCCGTATACATTTCCCACTAAATCAAGCAAATTTCCTAATAAATTCAAACAGGACAGGACTTCCACTATTCAAAAGCCTTGGTAAATGTCCACAATTAATTTGTGAACAATTATTTGCATGTTTCAAACTTGTTTTTGAAAAATCGGAGGGGTGTTTTTTGATGCGGTGGTAAGATCCACTTGGCCAAAGTTTTCCATTATTGCTAATTGTCATTTTTTGTGCTTTCAGCTTTATGTGGTCATTTGAAAAAACCAACCTCAGCATGGTTCAAGTTATCACAGGACAACTGGTTGAATCTTTTGATGAAGAGTTTAGGACACTGTATGCTCGATCATCTGTTCCTAGTTCATTCACACCAGAATTAATTAGGATAAACAGTCGCAGGATACTCTGGGAGAATGACAAATACCAGCATTCACTGTCATCTTTAGCTTCAGTTTCTAGCCAGAGAAACCTGTTTAGTAGACAAGACAAAATTCACAAGTTAGACCCAATATACTTGAAAACTCGAGGAAGATATGCAGTTAATGAAATAGATAAATACGGTTTGAGAAATAAAACCTACAATAAGCTACCCTTTCATTCAGGTATGAATATGCAAAATCAAATCAACCAGTGTCAACCCAATGAAATAACTGAGCACTGGAAGAGACATAGTTATGCTGGAGAGAAACCAGAAAGGACTCCTTATTTTTTGCTCAACAGAGCAATTAATTGGGTTAATAATCCACCAAATACTTGGAATATGCCACCTGAAAACCTTAGTATAGTGTCTTCATTACGAGAAGGCTATACAAATAACCATAATACACCCCAACAAAGTTTTGCTGACCATTTTGCCCGACCAAAGATTAATCTTGTAGAAAGAAATTCAATCATACGGAGGTCTTTCAATGGAACAGATCATCAGATACGACATCTGCAACAGAGAATGCCTACCCTTGAACACACTACAAAGTCTTTTCTACGTAACTGGCGAATTGAGTCATACTTAAATGATCAATTAGATTATTCAGCAGCTTCTAATGGATCAGCAGTGGGAGACCGGTATAATGGTTATGATGCAGCTGAAAATATTAAAGCTCATGCCTTTTATTCTCACTCTCGTCTGAGGTCATCATTGGTATTTAAGCCAACTTTGCCAGAGCAGCAGGAAGTAAGCAGCTGTGCAAGTTCTTCAAATTCAACTATAATTGATTCAGAGGGAAGTGAAACACCTAAAGCAGTATCCAACCATGCCCCAAGTCTGAAAAATGTGATTGACCAAAGCTCACCAAAACTCAGCACAAAAGTCCCACCTCAACCAGATGCAGCAAAAAACCATGCAATGCAAACTGTAGAAGACCAAAAACCTAGTTTAAACCCAAACATTAGTAAGAACTCATCATCGTTCTTGTACACAACCCTGTGTGCAGATAAACAAGCTGAAAAGATGAAGAGCCAACAAAATGAAAATATATTAAAAAGGCGAAGTTTCCCTATGTTTGACAACTCAAAATTCATGCTGGATCCAGGTGTCAAAAAACAGGAATGTAGCTATGTATATAGCACACTGACTAGGCATAGAATTAAACAACCAGTCAATATGAAGCCTCCCGAGGACACTCTTAAAAGTTCCAAAAGCTTACACAATGTGACCAACCATGTACCTCCTGAAGATAAAAGCATCAAAGGAGAATCAAAGAGCCCCACTACCGCCAAGGCAATTTCTATGGCTGCTCTTGCTGAAGCTAGCAGAGAGGAGCCTAGCAAAGATTTCACTTCAAAGAAAGAAAATAAAAATTCCCCGAGTTTCCTGAAAAAGGGATCCCAGAAACTGAAATTATTTCTCAATCTCACACCAGACAAGACGGAAAATTTGTCAAAAAACAAAGCTCCTGCTTTTTACAGAATGTGTAGCAGTTCTGATACCCTGACTTCTGAAGGTGAAGAGAATCAAAAGCCAAAAAAGTCTGAGACTAAAACTGATACTTTCCCAAGAAGAAAAAAGACTACATCTTCAAATTCACAAGGAAGCTTGCATAAAAGTAAAGAAGATGTTACTGTAAACCTTTCAAAGTCTCCAAAGTCACCAAAGTCACCAACACCTTTACCTGATGAAAGCAATAAAAAGTGTCCTCCTTTGTGCCCCAGAGAAAATAAGTTCATAGAAACTGCAGGAGATGCATCTGCTCCTAGATTTAATACTGAGCAGATCCAGTACCAAGATGTGAAAGAATTGATAACAAATGCTACCCATGAAACTGCACCTATTTCAACCCCTTCAAAACGAGTAAATACAGTGATGCCTCAGCTTACAACTGCAAAACACAAAGAGGAGTTATTAAGATCTCATTTGAATGACAGACGTGTTTATAGTCGCTATGAGCAATTCTGTAAAGTGGAAAGATCTGGTCAACTTTCAGAAAACAAAACAAATAGCAGTTCATATCCCTCAGAAATGAAAAACAAACCCTTAGAGAACAGCCATGCCAGGGGTAATCAGATGGTTAATTACAACTCAACTGCACACCATCCATTACAGCCTAATGAAAACAAGCTCCGAGGATTTATGCAAAAGTTTGGGAGCTTGCTACACAAAAACAAATGACCTAAATGAACTGAAGATTATTTGTAAAATAGCCGGGGCAGCAAGGTTGTAAATACTTAACTGGAATTGATCAATGAGCAACTTTTGTACTTGGGTTTCTGCAGGTGTTAGAACATTGTAATTAATGTATATGTTTTTACATGATGACACAAGAATTATTACACTTAAGTCATTACAGATAATATGTATCTACAGTCAATTTTAAAGGAGATATTTATAGCATAAATACTGTAAGATTATTTTGAAATACTTTCTGTATAACAAAAAGTATGTATAGTATGTTGTAAGAAAGTATGAAAAGGATGCAGGATTATTTTTAAACTTCAGCCAATAATATTTTCAAAAATATGTCCTTTAAAATTAGAGTGGTCCTGAGATAAATGGCCTGCTGTGTATTTTCAGCATGTATGTGGTCTTGTCAATCCATTACATGTTACTTAGCTTTTAAAACTAATTTAGAAAAGCCTCTTACAGGCTATTTCTTGTCACTAATTTTTTCCATAGACAGTATGGAAATGTTAGGCAACAGTGGAAAACCTTACTTAATGTAGCAAATATTGCATTTAATCTTTGTATATTATTATTCCCACAAATATCAAAATGAACTTTATCTAGGATATGATGTACCCACTTATATTTTTTAAACTATTATGACTGTGTGACTATAGTGTCAGCTGTTTAAAAAACTTTGATATATCAGGATTCCTTGAAAGTAGGTGACAGTTGAAATTTCACCTGAACTATATAATTAACTTTATACTACACTTGCAAATATTGTGTCTTTAGAAACAGTTTTGCTGCATTTTAAATTTGCTGCTTTAAACAAGAAAATTAGTCTATGAATTTCCATTTCTCAGGTATAAATATTTAAGAAAGTTCTGGATGAAATAATTCTATGTAAGCATTGCTAGATGTATTTGTGATTTGAACTTCAGTAATATGCTTTAAAAAATTGTAGACATCTCTATTCACAAATGGGATTTAGGCTCAGCCTTTTAGTGTTGATTTTTGGGGATTCTTGCCACTTTGTAAAATTCACAACTCAAAGTTGAGGTGTCTAGGCTCCTAATACAATAACTGAGAGAGTAGGACAAATAAGGAAATAATTCACAAAACTCAGCACACCAAGTAAGAAGTTGTCTAAACTACCCAATAGAAAGAGAAGGTTGCAGCTTACAAATTGACTCTCAAGGGGATAGTGAGTACTTAAGGGTACAGACAGAAGTTCAGCTCCTAGCTGCAACTGATAACACTTTGCAGGAACTATTCTGAGTTACAGCGATCCCCCAGACAAAACAGAAGTTCATAGTTGGTTGCAGGGGGGAGAGGAATCTAGCCGCTCACTGGGACCTTGCAGTCAGTTTCCCCTAGCAATGACCATCCTGTCCCAGTTTCAGAACGGGAGGGAGGAAAGGGAGCAGAGGAAACTCATTCTAGCGGCTCCAATACACCTGAAAGCCCCCAGACCAAACTCCCTGCATTTGTTTCCCCCCTCACATTCTGAAAACAGCTTGAGGATGGCAGGTAGCATAGACAGAAGTTACAGAAGACACCGTGTTTGAAATCTCTTCATCTGACACCTCATGCAACAAGGAGCCAGATTTTCACCCAATCAGCCATTTTTTAAGCTGTCTGCAATTGTGTACTTGTGTTTGGTCACGGCTATAAACTGCTTTCTGTGGCCAGATTGGGCAGCAATTGCCACTTCTGTCTGTGCCCTAAGTGCATGTATAGATATGGTCCAGGAGATGGGGGAGGGTGGGCACTTTAATTAATGCAGCTCCGAGAGCCATGCTAATTGAAGTGCCCAGAGCATCACATGTATCAGCGTCGCAGCACTGAAAAATGGCTGTGGGGTACTTTGAACTAAAGTTCATCAAACAAGTTTCTGTTTAAAGCACTGTGCTGTCATTTTTCAGCATGAGGACACTTATAAACATGACACTGGAGTCTGCTGGTGTGTGGTAATTACCATGCTCCATCAGACTTGATTAATCAAATCTGCTCCAATGCACAGTGCATTGGAGAAACTGCCCTGCACATGCATAGAAGCCCTAAGTGCTTATCCATTTTGCATTAGAAAGCATTCGCTAAAATTCATACAGTGTATTCAGAGCTAGAATCTAAGTCAAACTTTCTGAGGTTATACTCCCTCTTCTTTGCTCTTCCTCTGTCCATATGTATCTTGAATTCTTGGCTTCACAGTGGCACAGCTTCAGCAGAAGAGGTGGAGAGGCCTTTGCTTCCACTGCACCTTGCCTCCAGCCAGGTGGTTTGGGCACTCTCCCTGGAGGTGTGAGATGTGTGTTTTGACCCTATCAGCATACGGAGGGAAATTAACTCAAATTTCCTACTTCCAAGTTGACTGTTTAACACCTAGGCTTTTATATATAATACAGCTGGGCCATTTTTGAAGGAAAGTGACTGTGGCTGCTATGTTTTGTGCTGTAGTAAATGCTGTCATTTGGCACTTCTACACTGAAATTACTGTGCAGTACAGGCACATGTCTACATGTGCATGCCTGTATTGCACAGTAAGTATGGTGACTTATGCCAACTTGAATGTAAATTTGATACCTGCATCATGCAGGTATAAAATTTATGCCTGATTAGTTGCAGCAAAGTAACACACGTAGGTGCCTTACTGTGCAGTAACACTGTGTGTGGACTGACTTGACACTAACCTTACTTCCAAGTCAGTCCACACATAGCATTAATGCTTGCATGTATAGACACTGGCCTGTTCCCACTTACAGTGCAGTAACTTACTGTGCAGTAAATTTAAGACCACATAAATGTATGTGTGGACATGCCCAGTGTGTATTAGCCATGTCCATGGCACAACTGCCAGGTGACTTAGGCACAGAAATATTCATTTGTGAATTTCAAAACTACCTAGGTGTGAGAATGGCAGGAGGATGTTCAGTTCTGCCCAAAATGAGGTCACACCCCTCTCTGTGTAGTAGCACAACTTTTGGTGCTTGGAAACTTTACCAATAAAAACTTAGGTCCCTGTGAAATGAGGCGGTGTTTTTGTGGAGAGTAGTCTTAGATTTAGGCACGTGAGTGATCCTGTCTTTTAATATTCACATCCCTTTATTAATGTCTATGTTTGAACCAATTGTTTAGATGAGAGCAGGATTATTTTCTTGATTCCATTTCCTTTTCATCGGGAGAAATTTTTAACAAGACTATTATAGTGGTGTACAGAGTAGCAGCCTTCCAAACAGCAGGACTAATAACTAATTCCATGTTCAAAAATGCAGCAACTTTATTACCACTATTGCATTGACAGAGAGGTCATGACTCTGAGCTCATTGATCAAAGCTTTATCTGCCTGACACAAAACAAATAGGACCTCTGTCACTGTAGTATCCATGTACCATAAGTCCCATCAGTTATTCTTGATTTATATCAGCATAAATCATACAAGAATCTAACCAGGAAGATACATTTTTGGTCAATCCATTTTAGTTAAGGATTATTCAGAGAATAGTTGCTTTTCCTTAGGAGGCAACTCTCCTTCCTACATAGGAAATCAGTGTCTTGGTCAGCTAAATTTTGTCTTTATGATTCATCTTCCATCTCCTGTATTGTTCTTCTTCATAGTGAAGTCAGCTCTATCACTTATACAGCAGTTAAACTTTATGGGGTATTATAATAGGATGTAAGGACTGAGGATGTTCAGGGTTTAATCCCAAAGGGCATTGAAAGTCTTTCCATTAGGCTTTGGGTCAGGCCCTATGTTCCTCTACAATTTAATATGGAGATGATTATTTAGGAGTTAACTGAGTATTACTGGTAATTTTGAAATGTAATGGAGATATAACCCAAAGGTAACAAGTCCTGCCTGGCTAATTTCTATATTTTCAGAGGCAATGGATGGGGACATAAAGTCAGAATGATGACTTAAAAACATCACTGGTTGATGTGGAAGGCATTACCTCATCCTACGTCTCAAAAGTTCCCATAAGGATCTTTGAAGGCCCTGGCTTCATCCTTTTTTTTTTTTTAAATCTAGTTTGTTCATCTGCTTGGTCAGAAGCTTGTTTGTTCTGCTAAAACCCTCCCACCTTTAATCTGGAGGAGTCTTTGTATTGTGATGTAGTAAGTCTCATTTAGAACTCTGTCCTGTTCTCCTTCAAATGACAGAATCAGGCCTTTAATTAAAACACAATAAAAAAACCTCAGGGAACAGCATGCACATCTACATGAGACACATTAATGAGCATTATTCTAATTTAATGCACATTAAGGGTGCACATCTACATGTATGTGCCCTTAATGCACATTATAAATGCTGGAATTAGTCTAACTGCACCTAAAGTTGATACCTGCAAATGCAGGTATCAAATTTAGGCATGATTAGTTAAAGCACATTAACGCATGTGTAGATGCGACCAACACTAACTTTAACACTGGGTCTGCCCAGCCACTAGGGGCACATGGCAGGGACTTGGCACTAACTTCAGTGCCAAATCCCTGCACATGTAGACACCTGGCAAAAATTTTTTTGTTAAATTTTGTTAAAATAAATGTAGTTATGCTTAAATTCATGTGTAAACATGCCCAGTATTAAGTAAAATAATGCAAAATAGCAATAAATATTACATATTGGGAATGGTATATTTATAGCTAGTAGAAACTAAAGCTCTTCTGTCTTGATCATATGTTGGTGCGATCTTTATCACCTTCTATGCCAAAAGTTTTCTATTCCTCTTTAGTTGTGGTACTTGAAGTGCACATAAGCTTCACTAAAACTGGTGCTAATTTGCTCATTGTAAGCCGAGCTGCCATGGAGAAGACATCAAATTTGATTCTTTCAACACAAAAAATGCCTCCTCGGGATATTAGAAGTCTAGTCAGTTAGGACTTGGCAGACTTCCCTAGAGAGCAGCACCATTATTTGACATTGTTTCTGCTGTAAGTAGTCATTCTTTTATAATTGGGAGAAAAAGTTGTTCAGGACTCTCCAGGAACACACACAAGCTCCCGAGTTGGTAGAAATCAGGTGTGACTGGAAAGTCAGTCGTTACACTTTTCTTGCCCTAGACAACTTTGCAGCATACCTCCAGGAAATACTCATATTTTCATTTGGGGGTTTCCATTTTAGGTGCTAAAAGTGGTAGATCTTTTTGTACACACTTGCAGAGAATCTTAGGGTATTGTTTTTATGCATTTGGGGAAATATTTTACTTTTTCTACTATTAGAAGCAGATTTATTAACTAGTGATAGTACTGTACTCAATAAAATTACAGTCCTGAATGTTTAGCAGACCTTAGATGTTTATCTTTTTATTGTATGTATATTGGATTTAGAACTGAAACATGATATAGATATCCCTTTTCAGGTTTAAATACAATATATGTATGTATTCAGTATGAGAGCCTGTTCATAATCGTTGAATGGATCAAAAAAGGTTTCATTCATGCTAAAACTGATGTTTATCTACTCAGATTTCTCCAGTACCTTGCATTATAGCCTGAACCAATATCAGCTGAAGTGAATGAGAAAGGCTACCTTTGACTTTAATGGAAATAGGTTCAGACATTTATTGACTTGACATCAGTATTTTAGAACAGGGATGGACTTCACAAAGGTTGATCTTCTATGGGGGTCTGTGATACCAGAGACTCACCACTCTGCATCTGCCTTTGGAATACCCCCTGTGCAGAAGCATTAACACAACATGAGCATTCCCAATATTGTTAGCTCTAGATTACCTGCCTGGATGCTTGCCCGTTCTTACCAGAGGTGCCTTATTTGCACATGTAGAAAATCCAAGCTTCCATGGGAAAAGGAGGCTTTGGATCAGGTCCTAGGAGAGGGAAAAGGAAGAGATGATTGGGGAAAGGGGATGTGCATAGACATAGGACAAATTTTGTAAGGAACAATACCACCTGTACTACAGTTTCATCATTACAAGGGTTTCCCTCTGTTTTTCCTTTTCCCAGGAACAAGCATATTGTTAGCATGGCTGGGGTAGTAGTCAGGGATGATCTTACCTTGGGCTCGAGACTAGATTTGATGACATTATGAGGTCTCTTCCAGTCCTACTTTTGTATAATCCTATAAACATTTGATAGACCCACACCTTATTAGTCACTCCACATGCGCGCACACACACACACATGCGCGCACACACACACACACACACACCCTCCCTCCCTCCCTCCTAGTGTTCTTCCAGTTTTCCAACTAATAACTACTGCTGAACACTACAACCATTTAGCCCAATGGCTTGGGAGTTGTGGTACTAATAAAAAAACTGTCATTTCCATCTTAACTAAAGCTGGATTAAAATTAGTGGATATAAAACTGTGGTTATGTGAAAGCTGATCAAAGTTTTGGAACATTAAAAACCCCAGGGGAGAGATGTGGGCAGAGTGAGGTGAGGTAACCAACATTACTTTAATAAATGCAAACTCTATACATAATAAGCATGCCATATATTTATTAAGTAAACACACCAGATTTATCATCGTAATATTGATTGAAGAAATTGCTTAATTTAATCAATTTTGTAATAAACACATTTTACTACCTGGCAGTTTGCAAAATGTTGTGGTTATTCTTTAATTTAACTTGCCCTCCAAATTATTACTTTTGTTACCCTTTCAAATGTGAATCCAGGATAGGAAGGAATTAAGAATTAACCTAAATCAAATATTCAAATTTAGACCAGCAGCAGGTTCATGGTCTAATTCCAGAGGCTAAAATAATTTATTTTCCTTTGGATAAGAGAAAAGGCATAATTCATAATGGTAAGCATTGTCCTTTGCTAGCAGGAGCGAAGTGCTCTGGCCTTAAAATAATACCTTTTACAGAATAATTATATTTTATCACTATACAGTTTTCTAAACTATTACAGTTTTCTTAATGTGTTAGCACAGCAGTCTAGTTGATAAAAGGAGGTATAATGTAAAAAAACCTGTTAAACCACATCAAATGAATTGCAAAATAAATCCTCTTAGTTTTTCTGCAAAAAATGTCATATATTTAGTGTGGTAATATGAATGTTTTCTTACCACTTGTGGGAGCATGTGCATAATGTACTTGTGCCATTGGAAATGTGAGTAAACCATTCAGATCAATAAAACAATTATACCAGCTGTAAATGGATTTTTCATATTCACTGTATTTCATGTTGGTTTGGTTCATCCCCGGGTTCATAAACGCACTTCAACTACAGTGACATAGTGGTAAATCAGGCCTTTTCACTAAGTTCTCTAACTTGTTTTACATATATGCACATCCCATTCAGAGGGATTTGAACTATATAAGTGGTGAAAAATTAGCTTCTATATTATATACACCATAATGCCAATGCATTCCATTCTACTTCCTTATTTTCAGGCACAGATTTCTCAAAGTCTTCTTTATGAGTTGAGATTACTTACAGTTTTCTACACAAAGATACCAATTAGTTATAAACCCAAATCTTTTCTTATTCAATTCCCAAGAAAAAAAACAACAAAAGGGTAAGGATTTACACATAATTTAAGGAATGTGTTCAGTTTGGTTTTTTTTCTTCTCTTTTCATTGGGGTATCTTAAAATGGATTAGACTTCCTTTAATTTCTGCTAGTACACAGCACAGATAAAATGTGAGCTTTCTCCATTTTGTATAAAATACTTTCAGAAATGAAGAAGTGGGTTTGATTTTCTACATGACCATGTAAGTGAGAAGTAATTTGATTGAAGTCGGTGGATTTACATTCTTTTGCCTGAAGCAAAGGCATAATAGGATAGCTCTGCACCATAGGCAGTGGCAATTGCTAGGCATTGCTGGTATAACTGATCAGCAGCTGCAACGGCTGCTACTTTTGCTCCTCTTTCCAGCCCCAATCACTTGCCCCTCTTTAGTTATGCATCTGGCATAAAGAGTAACAATTTTAAAAGTAAGTCCCATTTCCAGAAATAATTTAGGCCCAGATTTTAAAATTAATTTAGAGGCCTAACTCCAATACCAATCAGTACCTAAAAATAGGGGTGCTAGGACCCTTGTAAATTTGTAAAAGTATTTTGGCATTGCTTCACTCAGTGTTACCTAGCCAAAGTGACTTAGCTAAAACCAATTTTTTTTATATTTTAGGCACCTAGAGCACAGACAGAAGTGACAATTTTCACCCAATTTGGCCACAGAAAGCAGTTTATAGCCAAACACAAGTGCACAGCTGCAGACAGCTTCAAAAATGGCTGATCAAGTGAAAATCTGACCCCTCATTGTATGAAGGGGCAGATGAAGACATTTCAAAACAGAACAGCTTCTGTAACTTCTGTCTGTGCTGCCTCCCAGCCTTGAGCTATTTGCAGAATGAGAGGAAGGTAAGTGAGGGGAGGGAGTTTGGTTTGGGTTTTTTTCAGTCCCCGCTGGGGATGAGGTGATGTTTTGGAGCTCCTCCCCCCATGGTGGGGGAGGGCTTCAATTAACCCACCCTACCTTCCAGCACTGGCTGGGGAACCCTTAGAATGAGCTCCCTCTGCTCCCTTTCCTCCCTCCCATTCTGAAACTGGGACAGGTTGGAAGAGAGAAGGGGCCATTGCTAGGGGAAACCAGCTGCAGGGTCCCAGCCAGCAGCTAGATTCTCCTCCCCACTGGAACCAACAGTGAACTTTTATTTTGTCCAGGGGATTGTTATAACTCAAAATGCTTCCTGCAAATCATTCTGTTACAGTGGGGAGCTGCATTTCTGTCCGCACCCTTAATATCCTTGATATGTTTGAAAGCCAAAACAACTTAGGCCCCTAAAGGCCTAAATCAATGTCAATGATGGGACTTGGGCTCCTAAATGTATTGAAACTTTGAAAAGTTTTACACAAACATTCCTAAAGGAGAATCTAAATTGAAAATCCCTCCAAAGAGTCCCTGGATTTCTCTCCACCCCTACATATTCTACAAGTCAAATGTTGAAATATATCATTGATAAATTCAAATATTTTTCAAGAAAAAACATTGTTTTCTAGTCAAATAGCCCTTACATATGTTTGCCAACTGGTGCTGCTTCCTTACTTAGGTACAGTTGAGAAAATTTATGCCAGGTCTCTTTTAAGTACAGGTCACTTCAGCACAGGTTAGGAAGAAGTATTTCCATCAGAGTATTCTCTTAAAATACCGGCAGAACATACTACAGCATCCTATTTCCTTACATATATACTAGATGCAAATCACCAGGTAATCACATATGTGACTACAGCACATTTGAATGTGGCCTTGGATTCTCCCCTGTGCCTTTGCTTCCAGTGGGGCAGAAACTTCCATCCATTTTATTTAATCACTACTAAATTTATGGTACAGTGGGTCTCCCTGCAATTTACAGTATGTCAGCAGATCCTTGTGTCTTTATGGAGCATCCCTGAATTCTGTGGTGAATCCTCTGGAACTGACAATCCACCTGTTTACGGTGAGTTGCAGGACTGAAGATTTATTAAATCATTTTAATGTAAAATATCAAGAATCAAACATAGTTATCAATGAAGTCAACTATGTTCAACTTCTGTGCTTAATGCTAGGGCCTCATATCCTTCTGCTCCTATAATATCTCCAGTTTTGTTTTGCATTATTTTAATTCCACCTTGACACTGATGACAGCCTTCATATTCTTTTTCTTTCCTTCTTCCACCTCCACATTTGCACTAAATTTCTTTCTGGCCCTTTATATAAAATGCCTTTTCAAAATCGGTTTGCCTCACATGCAGCCTCTCCCCATTTAACTGCTTCAAAAGCCGTACCTCTGTCAGGTTGCTTACAAAAAATGGCTTCACAAGTTTCTCTGTGCATGAGTGTGCACTCCTATAGGAGGTCTAATGAGGAATCAATTTAAAATCCTAAATATGTTCTAGTTGCTTTAGAGAAGCAAGCAGGAAACAGTCTCCTTCACTGTAGAACTTGTGATCTAAATTTAGACTTAATGGGAAGAAAATGAACAAGAGGAGAGGAAAGAAAGAGACAGAAACAAGGTTAATAAAATAAAATCAGGTAGTTACTTGGTTATGGCATGTACCACATCCCAATGGTTATTTGTGCACATGTGTTTACATGTATATGCACACACAGTATTTGTGTCCCCATGTAGGTATCTAAAAATACGCATATGAATTTAAACCGGTAACTCCTGCCCCACCTTTTCTCTTCTCCTTTTTTAAAATTTTCTCACTAGCATCAAATTTAACTTAGACTAAATTCTTCAAGGCAGAGTTCTGTGTTTTCATCTTTTTACTCTACAGCAGCTCAAATAAAATTAAACAACAATGTAATTAATATGAACTGACCATGTAATCTCCCTGGGTATCTATTGCTCAAAATCCAGATGAAGGGATATAAAAATGCTTAGAATTCAAAGTATTCTATGTAGGTGAATGTGCCTTTTACAGTGTTATTAATAAGCATGACTTGCACATTTTACAGATGAAGAAACAAGCATAGGTATCACTTACCAATGATCTCACAGTGAATTTCCAGCAGGGCTAGAGATATAACCAAAGTCTTCTAACTCCCATGTCTTTGGTGTCAGTTCCTGAAATGTTCAAACATTAAGAATGACTTTGGCCATCTCATTTCTCAGGTAGTTGAACTCAGTCCTAATTTTCAGAACGTGCTTAGCACATATCAACTGGGAATCAGGCCTCCTCAAGATGAGTCAAAAATTGATCATTCTACAGACCTTAATTTAAGATTAATTTAACATATTAATCACTGTTCTCATAACTCCTTCCCCTTCCCCTCCCCAAAATAGCCAACCTTTACTACCCCATTTATGTAAGACAACCAGTGAAATATACTGGTGTTTTAGGTCTCACCTTCTGGTAATGAACACACGTAGTGAATGGTTACTAGCAATAAAAGTAACTGTAAATATTTTATCATTACTGGTATATTCACCATAAATATAATTATATAGTTATATTCAAACCCATCAAAATCAACTACTTCAGCAGCCATTCTGCAAGGCTCTTTTCCTCATTCAGAGCATCTCATCCCCCCACATGGGTCAGGTCTTCAGCTTCTGTAGATTGGTGTAATCTCACTGAAGTAAGTGGAACTATGGTAACTTATACTATTTAAGAAAGTAGCCCATGTATGGCCTGTTTGGTCACACTGCCAGGACAACTCATGAATTCCCACATGATCATAAGTTCTTTCCTACTGAAAACATGAAAGAAATCAAGGGTGGAGGGTAAAAACTAGGGCTGTGTTAAGCTTTGGTCCCTGATTTGATTCAGCAGAGATTCGGCCTGATTCAGTGGCCAAATCTCCAAATCGGAATTAAATCAGAGGACCCTTTAATCTCTCTGAATTGAATCGGAGCCCACCAAATCAATTTGGAGAGATTCAGAAAGATTCAAACATTCAGACATAGATGCGGCTTTAAATGTTGTTCCTACATACCTCTAGGTAGCAGGCGGTTTGTGAATGCTGTGATGCTGGGGTGCATGGAGTGCCCCACAGAAGCACAGGGGACTCCCCAGTGCACTCAGCTGCAGACCCAGAAATGGACCAGTAGTATTTCCGGTCCACTTCCGGGTCTGCCAGAGAGTGTGCCAGGGGCCCCCTTTCATCTCTCTCCAGCTCAGCAACTGGTATCTCCTGGGGGGGGACAAACGGGGTATCCTTGTGGCCGATTGCTGAGCCAGGAGGGGTACGCGAAGGCACAGGGAGGGGGTGGTCCCTTGCGCTCTTGTTGGATGCTCCATCCACCCCAGCACTGCAGCATTCACAATTTGTGCTGATACCTCAAGGTATGTAAAAAAAACCATTTAAAGCTGTGTATATGGCCAAATTGCTGATTCTCTAATCAAATCAAGGACAGTGATCCAAATCAACTAATCAAATTAGTATTCCTGATTCGGGCCAAATCTGAATTGAATAGGGCCAGCTTTGCACACCCCTAGTAAAAACCATTATTTGGTTGAGCATAACGGATCTGTCAGACAGGAAATTCCATTTCAAATGCA
Source organism: Crocodylus porosus (assembly GCF_001723895.1). NCBI lineage: Eukaryota > Metazoa > Chordata > Crocodylia > Crocodylidae > Crocodylus > Crocodylus porosus. Next base: position 44,466,790 of record NW_017728918.1, read on the forward strand.
CCTTCATATAATTTTCAAGCAAACGTAAGTGCATGCATAAGAATAAATATATTGACACTAACCAGATAGCAAAACTGAAAGCAGACATTGAGTAGTGCTTTACAAGGAAGAACAAATGCAAAAATCTAATTGTTTCCTCCTTCTGTTTCAGATGGAAACACTACTTTGCACTGAAGCCTCAAGAGCTCAGCTAGGAATTAATCACTAGTTGTTGTAAAGGCATGTAGTCCTCAATCAAATTGATCCACTATGGAGCTGTCCTGTCCTGATGTATTTATGAATGAACAGTACTAGAAAATAAAGTCAAAACAGAGCTGTCCTTTGACTCTTGAGATCACCAACGAGGCCTAGCATTAAAACTCTTGCATCTAAAGGAACAATTATATTCTCTCAAGAGAGATTTCTGTATTACTTTACAGGCTGCAGAAGCGGAGATTCCATTCTGGCATGATTTTTATCTTACTTTGGTACAATTTTGTCATATATTATGTGCAGATCTGGAGCAAAAAACCCCCACTTCAACCAATGTAACATTGAATTTCATGGCATTATTAACAGAATATCGGCTTTGCTGTTACCCTAATATATCCCTCACATACAGAATAAGGGGAAAAGAGGTAAGAACGCAAAATAAGAAATTAGTGGGAGAGCAAAAGATAATGTCACCTCCATCCATTCTTGATAGCCTCATTTGGTTATTCCTCCTCTTTTACATATCCATTGAAAGATGCATGGGTACAAGCTACTTGCAACCAATAATGCTTGTCTTTTACCTGACTTACATAGAGGATATCATTTTCACTGCAATTTACTTGTATATGGAATTTGGCCCTTTGCGTTTTGTAGAACAAGTTCTATATCAGGATAACCTTTTTTCCTGACAGCCTTAGAGAGAGCTAGTATCCATCATATTGCCTAGGCTTGCCTAACTTAGAAGGTCACACAGATTTTTAGCTTGATCACTACCAGAAACATAAATCAGATTCAAGAGTGTTATAAAATTCTATAGGGAGAAATTTCCTAGAGTAGAATTCACTGCCATTAATCTTGGAGTTAACAGGCAATATTTTATTCGCTGTAGAAGCCAATAATTTGTGTGCATTCTTTTCATATCAATTGTTTATAACCATGTATATTGAATGACACTGAAAATTTATCAGTAAATTAAGTTGGTCTTTGGCTGCACAAATCCAATTTAGTCTTCTAATTACATATACTTCTACAAGCACTATCAAACCATATCAAGGAAGCTATAAGCCAAAATCTAAATACATGAGGCTGCTTTACACTTCCATAAAGAAAGTCCAGCACTTAAAAACAGGCCTGTTTTAAATGTATTATTGTTACCATAAACTATTGTTACCAAAAAAGAGAATAAGCAGCAGGAATTACAACACCATTATTCCCAAATCTGAGGCATTTTTAAAAGTATCTAAGTGATTTAGAGATCTAAATTCCATTTCCAAAAGTCAGACAAAAATCACAGATAATATCAAAAGTCACAGACAGATAACAGCACATTTTTAAAAGTATTTAGACATCAAAAATGCATCTAAAAGTGAATGTTCTCAGCTTCTTATGGGACTCAGGCGCCAATACATTTTTGAAATTTCCAGTATATGCCTATCTGTATCTTTAGCCATCAGAATGCCTTTCAAAAATCTTGGCCTAATTCTTTATATGCTTTAAACATTTTATCCTAGAAATATCAGTTATACAGAGTGAATTTATTTCTAAAGAAAATTTTCATGTGATATTTTAATTTAAGAAAAAATTCAGATCAGAGTTTTTATACCACAATAGTTAGATACGCTTCTATAGCATTCTTAACTAAAAGAAAACTACCATAAAAAGAAAAAAATGGTGTTCCCAAGTGCCTGAGGAAAGCAAAGTGTACATTAATACACTTCAAATTGCTGTCAATTAAGAGGCTAAATTTTCAGCACTTGGATGAAGGAAGCTATGATTGCAAGTAAAATACTAGGAAGTATAGACAAGTTTTCCATATTGAGCACAATTATTGTTTTTAAAAAGAAAAGCTACAAGCCTCTCTAAAGTCATTCTAATTAAAGCGCCTCCCCCTGACTCCTGGAGCACATGTATAAATGCCCTGAGTGATCTAAATTCTGTGCTGTCCAAGCCAAATACTTAGCAATTTCTTTTCCAAGATCTTTATGACTCATAGCAATGCACAAAGCCACAGAACACATTCCAGGGTAGATTATTGTTGGCAAAAATGTTTTTGTGAACAGAGAATTTGCACTTAAATATCAGAAAGAGACAATAAATAGAAACCCCTTATGATTCCAGTGATATTTTTAGAGTTGCAATTCAAGGTGGCAGAAAATTTAAGGGGGAAAATTATTTGTAAATTCTCTAGCTGAAGCAGGGGTGAAGTTTTATTTATGAAAACACACTGTCTAAAAGTCAAGCTTGTCCCTGAAACAAAGCTTAATTATTAATAACCTACCCATGCAAGGGGCTCTGTAGATTCTTTAACACGAATGCTCCATAAACCTTATTCAGTGTAACAAAGGCTTTGTCCAAGTGTGACTTTTCTACTAGGAGAATCTCAGTTTGGATAGCACCAATGACAAGCATAGGAACGTTCATACAATTTCTCCCGGGGAAAACATACTACTTCAAGAAGAAAATCTTCCATGTCAGCCTGGAAGATCTCCCTCGCAAGAGAGCTCCTCTTAGCAAGAATTAGCACTTGTACACTTCTCTCCTGGCCTGGTCAGGCAGGGAAATGAAGCGGCAGGGCAGAAGTGGCCTGGAGCAATGAGACAATGCCTCCTATTTGCTCCCTGTGGTTGTCCAGTTAGGTGAATGAATTGGGAGCACTGTCTCTGGGCCTGCTCCTCTGACTGGGATCCCTGATCTGAGGATCTGGTGAGGGTTTCTCATACTGTTCACTCTGCTTGGCTTCCAGACACTGGGAGGCCAGCAGAGAAGCAGCCGCTTTTTGCTCCCTACTAGCTCTTTAAAGTAGGGTCCTTGGTCTGAGAAGTAGGTCGGGGGAGGTTGCAGTCCTGCTTCCCATACTTTCTCCCTGTCACACTGGACTGAGGAAGACAAGAGGAGCAGGGGAAGAGGAGTGAGAAGTGGGTTGAACACTTACACTATTCCCTCTCCCACAATCATTTCCAGTGGTGGAAATTTTTTACCACAAGAAATAAATGCTTGTTTGCTGCTTAAGTCACCTTTGCATATATAAGTCTTCATTTTCACTAATTTCCTAAAGAAATGCCCAATCCCAACACACTGAGATTTATGTACTGCTTCAGTAGCAGCTGATTCAGTAGCAATCATGGCTAGCACCACTTGCATACCAGTGTTTGTAGGGGTTGTATGAAGTTTTAAGACTATAACAGACTATTTATTTAAGCTGTACAAACTGCTACTCTTTCCAAAGCTGCTTTACTATCCAAATACAATTCACAGTCCATAGAATAGCATTCTTTTTTAAAGGACCTGACAAAATTCTTGAATGATTTCAGTTTAAGGGAACGCCAATAAACAGCTCAGGGATTTCAGATGTCCCTATAACAGCTTCCAAAATTAAATATGGGAAGTTTGCTTTGAGGTTTAGTTTGGCAAGCAAGCAATTAGAAATAAATGGTACATAAAAACATATAATTAATTTGGTTTTAATCTGACTATGACAGAGGCATAAGAAGGACAATTATCATAAGAAGAACAAAGGAAAAATAGGAACTTGATTATATGCTCTTTTGAATCACTGTCTTATCATGGAAATGCTGTGTATTGCCTTAATATACTGAGAATTTTTTAGATGAATACAGAAAAAACCCCCAATCTGTGTATGACCTTGATTCTGTGTCCTGTAAAATGTAGTTAATAATGTATTCCCAACTTCCAGCTAATATTAGAAGTTCCAGCTGGTACACCAAAATAGCACAGGGACAAATGATACCCAGAGGTATACCTGAGAGAGACCCAATCCTGCTTCCTGATTTTCAGGAAGGGTGGTATTTTAAGGAGATCTGGGTCCAGCTCCTAGTTCTTCGACAGTCTTGCTGTGTGGCATCAGATCAGAATTTAGGGCCAGGTTTTCAAATGATACAGTTAGATACCTATAGTGGGATTTTCATATGTACTTATGGGCCATATTTTTTAAAAAATAGATTTTTATGAGGAACTTAGGTGGAATTTAGGTGCCTAAGTCAAAAATTGCAATCCTGGAATATGCTTTTCAGCTACTGCCTACCTGGGTGTGGGTGTGGATGTGGTCCCAAAAGTCATAAAGGACTCCCATTCCTTTTTCATTTTAAAGTTCTCCCATGCCTAGATTTCCACTTCTGACAATTTTCAGACAGGTCTGAGCATATAAGAGCCTCGCTCACCCTTAAATAGGGTGACCACCTTTCCTAAAAGCAAAAGCAGGACACTGAGCCCCACACCCTACTCTGCCCTCCATGTCAGATCCCACTGATCAGCCATGGAGACCCCAGGGGAGGGCAGCAGGATGGGGAGCCATGAGCTCTCAGTGGGCAGCCCTCATCCATCTCCACCCTATGCACAAATCTGGGGGACACATGCCCCCCATGCTCCCCCTCCCCAGGAGTATGCACAGCAGTGAGGAGCCAGCCCCTCAGCTGCCCCCTAAACCAGCCACATGTGGCTCTTTGCTGCTCCCTAGCTGGACTCTGCAGCTGGCATTCCCTCCCTCACCCCAGACCCCAGCCACCAATCCTCCCTCATTGTGGGGACCTCAATCTGGCCCCTAACCCACCCTGCATTGCCTATGCCTTTCCCTTTCCCTCCCCTCCATAGACTTACCTGTAGGCAGCTGAGGGGGCTACTCTCCACTGCCTGGCTATATTACCAGCCACATACACGTGTGCATGTGCACACCAGCACATGGCACCCCCTGCATCCCATGACCTCCACCCCCAAGAAGCAAGCAAAAAACCTGGATCCCTGCCAATGATATTGCAATGGTTTGACTGTGTCAAGGGGAAGTGGGACAACTGCTGTCTCAGAGTCATTCAGTCCAGGACAGGGACTTTATCTTTACATTTCATGACTGTAAAGAGGAGGGGTGTTGCTCTCGATGCTACGGAGCAATATACATCTTCCATAATCAAGATGAGATCAGAGGAGGAGCAAAATGAGGTATGGTGGGTCAGAATACAAGGATATGGAGGGAAAAGAACTTGATAGTGGGGGTATACTACAGGCCACCACATCAGGAGGATGAGCTGGACCTGGAACTCTCAAGGCAGCTCTCAGAGGCTGTACAGTCAAGGGACATGGTTGTCACGGGTGACCTAAACTACCCTGACATCTGCTAGGAGAAGCAGCCAGCTAGATCCAACCATTCACATAGGTTCTTAACCTGCATACAGGACCTTCACCTTGCACAAGAGGTATACGGTCCTATTAGGGGAAATGCCTTACTGCACTTGGTGTTGGCTACAGGGGATGACCTGGTGGGGGATCTACAGACACAAGGTAACTTAGGGAACAGTGACCATCACTTGATTGAATTCACTATCTGGCATACAGTGGGAAAGATAACCAGTAGGGCAAAAGTGCTCGACTTCAGAAAGGCTAACTTCAGTGTGCTGAGGAGATTAGTTAGAGAGGCACTGAAGTACAGGAACATTGAAATGGGAGTCCAGGAAGGGTGGTCATTCCTAAAGAGAGCAATCCTTCAGGTGCAGAGGAGACTTGACTTCAGAAGGGCCAACTTCAATGAGCTTAGGAGACTAGTGGGGGAGGCACTGAGGGCCCAGAAGGTAGAGGAGATGGGAGTCCATAAGAGATGGCCATACCTTAAAGGGGAGATCGTCCAGGCCCAAAAGATAACAGTCCCTGAGAGAATCAAGGGGAGTAAGAGTGTTCAGAAACCCCCTTGCCTCAGCAAGGGCATTCAGCAATGCCTGAGGACGAAAAGGGAGGCGTACAATCAGCGAAAGGGAGGAGCTATCACCAATACTCCTCCTCAGCCCGTGAGTGTAGGAGGGCTATTAGGAAGGCCAAAGCAGAGATGGAACTCAGGCTAGCGTCCAGTATTAAGGACAACAAAAAGTCCTTTTTCAAGTACATTGGGAGCAAGAAGAGGGCACCAGGCAATGTAGGGCCCCACAAGATGCAAACGGTAATCTTGTGGCTACACCAGACAAGAAAGCTGGTATTTTTAACAGTTTCTTTGCCTCTGTTTTCTTGAACAGGGACCGGGACATCCAACCTACCAGAGGTAGGGACAATCTCAGGTATAGCTCTGTCAGGCCTTCAGTCAGCACAGATGTACTTAGGGATCTTGTGGAAGGGATAGACATTTTTAAATCTGCAGGTCCAGATGCGCTCCACCCAAGTGTGTTGAGGGAGCTGGCAGGGGTCATTGCGGAGCCCTTGGCCCAGCTGAATGAGCATTCATGGTCATTTGGCCAGGTGGCGGGGGATTAGAAACTGGCTAATGTGGTCCCAGTTTTCAAGAAAGGGAAAGGGAGGACCCAGGTAACTATAGGCCTGTAAGCCTCACCGCAGTGCTTGGGAAGCTCTTGGAGAGAATCATCAAGGAGCATATCTGTGGACGGCCAGCAAGGGAGATCATGCTCAGGGGCAATCAGCATGGGTTCATCAAAGGCAGGTCCTGCCTGACCAACCTGGTTGCCTTTTATGACCAGGTGACTAAATCCTTGGATGATGGTGTCACCAAGGACATAGTCTTTCTAGCCTTTGGCACTGTCTCTCACCCCATCCTCATCAATAAATTAAGCAAGTGTGGCATTGATGCCTACACAGTTGGATAGGTAAAAAAATTGGCTGATGGGGCACACCCAGAGAGTAGTGGTGGATGGGTTGTACTCAACCTGGTGAGATATGAGCAGTGGGGTACCCCAGGGCTTGGTCCTCAGACCCACACTGTTTAACATCTTCATCAGCGACTTGGACAAGGGGTTAGAAAGCACGCTATCCAAGTTTGCTGATGACACTAAGATGTGGGGCGAGGTGGACACACTTGTAGGTAGAGAGAGGCTGCAAATAGATTTAGACAGACTACAAAAGTGAGCAGATGAGAATAGGATGGGGTTCAACGTAGACAAATGCAGGGTGCTGCACCTCGGGAGAAGGAATCCACAGCATACATACAGGCTGGGGAGTTCCTTTCTTGAAAGCACAGAGGCAGAAAGGGATCTTGGAGTCATTATTGGCTCCAAGATGAACATGAGCCGTCAATGCCAGCAATGAGACAGCAGCCAGCAAGGCCAGCCATACCTTGTCATGCATCCAAAGATGCACGTCAAGCCGGTCCAGAGAGGTGATACTCTCCCTCTATGCAACTTTGGTCAGACCGCAGTTAGAGTATTGTGTCCAGTACTGGGCACCGCACTTCAAAAGGGATGTGACCAACCTGGAGAGGGTTCAAAGGAGAGCCACCCGCTTGGTGAGAGGGCAGCAGGACAGGCCCTATGAAGAGAGACTGAAGGACCTGAACTTGTTCAGCCTCAGCAAGAGGAAGCTGAGGGGGGACCTGGTGGCTGCCTACAAACTCATCAGGGGAGATCAACAGCAAATAGGTAGAGCTCTTTTCTCCCCAGCACCACCTGGGGTGACAAGGAACAATGGTAATAAGCTGATGGAGAATAGGTTTAGGTTAGAGATCAGAAGGCAATTTTTTACAGTTAGGGTGGCCAAAATCTGGAGCCAGCTTCCCAGGGAAGTGGTCCTCACCCCTACCTTGGGCAACTTCAAGAGTAGGTTGGATGATCACCTGTCTGGGGTCTTGTGAACCCAGCATTCATTCCTGCCTGTGGCAGGGGGTTAGGCTAGATGATCTGTTCAGGTCCCTCCTGACCCTAGCTACTATGAAACTATGAGACAATCCCATTGGGCAAGAAAGGGGGAAAAGGGGCTGAGAAACCCTCTTGGCTGAATATGGAAATCCAGGAAAGCCTAGGGGCAAAAAAGAGGTATATTGGCTGTGGAAGGAAGGAGTAGCTACCAAGGTGGAGTATACCTACTTGGCCCACACTTTCAGGGAGGCAGTTAGAAAGGCCAAAGCAGAAATGGAATTTAGCCTGACAACAAAAATTAAAGACAACAAAAATTCCTTCTTCAGGTATACAGGAAGTAAAAAGAAGGCACAGGGTAGCATAGGACCCCTACAGGACAAAGAAGGGCAAATAGTGACTTATAGGGGGGACAAGGCTAAGCTCTTCCATGAGTTTATTTGCTTTTGTATTCTTGAACATAGATCAAGACAAATCTTCCAGCTGGGTAACAGACAGGCACAAAAGGGACACCATCCCACCAACTGTTAGCACTGACTTGGTGAAGAAGCACTTGCAAGAACTGGATGTGTTTAAGTCAGCAGGCCTGGATGATCTTCATCTAAGCGTGCTGAAGGAACTGGCCAGTGTCATAGTAGAGCCACTGGCAAGGCTGTTTGAGCACTCATGGTGTTCAGGTCAAGTCCCAAAGGACTGGAAAAGGGCCAATGTGGTCCTTATTTTCAATAAGGGGAGGAAGGAAGATCCAGGTAACTTTAGACAGCTTAGTCTCACTTCTATCCTTGGGAAAACCTTTGAAAAATTATTAAGGATCACATTTGTGGGAGTCCAGTGGGAAACATAATGTTGAAGGGCAACCAGCATGGATTCATAGCAGGTAGATCCTGCCTGACTAACCTCATTTCTTTTTATGACCATGTCACAAAATGCTTTGACACAGGAGTCACGGTAGATGTCATTTACTAGAATTTTAAGAAGGCCTTTGATATGGTATCTCATCCTATTATCATAAATAAACTGAGAGACTGTGACGTAGATGATTACATGGTCAGCTGGGTGGCAAATTGGCTTCAGGGTCACACCCAGACAGTAGGAGTGGACAGGTTGGTATCAACCTGGAAAAATGTGGGCAGTAGAGTCCCACAAGTCCCGGTCCTTGGACCTGTGCTGTTCAATGTCTTTATCAGTGACTTGGATGAGGGCGTAGAGAGCACTCTGTCCAAATTCACAGATGATACTAAATTATCACATAAGTTAACACAATAGTGGGTAGGGAATGAATCCAGGCAGATCTGGACAGGTTGGAAAAGTGGGCAGAACAGAATAGGATGCAGTTCAACAAAGACAAGTGCAAATTTCTGCACCTAGGCAATCACCAATGCACTTACAGGCTGAGGGAGGACCTTCTCAGAAGCACAGCAGGGATCTTGGAGTCTTTGTTGACACCAAGATGAAAATGAGTCGTCAATGTGACAAAGTGATCAGTAAAGCTAACCGCTCTTTATCATGCACTACCAGGTGCATGACAAATAGGTCCAGGGAAGTGATACTTCTCCTCTGTCCGGCATTGGTCAGGCCACAGTTGGAGTATTGTATCCTGTTTTGGGTGCCGCATTTCAAGGGGGATGTGGACAACCTTGAGAGGATTCAGAGGAGGGCCACTCATATGGTTAGGGACCTGCAGGCAAAACCGAACAAGGAGAGATTGAGGAACCTGAATTTCTTCAGCTTCTGCAAGAGAAGGCTGCCTACAAATTCACCGGGGAGGTGGGGCAGCAAGGAATAGGAGATGCTCTGTTTACCAGGGTGCCTCTTGGAGTAACTAGGAACAATGGCCACAAACTGACAGAGAGTAGATTTAGGTTAGACATCAGAAGAACTTCTTTACAGTAAGGGTTGCCAGAATCTGGAAGGGGCTTCCAAGGGAGGTGGTGTTCTCCCCTACCTTGGGGGTCTTTAAGAGGAGGCTAGACAGTGCCTGGCTGGGATCATCTAACCCCAGCGCTCTTTCCTACTCAGGGTAGGGGGTTGTACTCAATGATTTACTGAGGTCCCTCCCAACTCAAACATCTATAAATCTATGACTGCCCCACCCAATTAGGGACGGGTGGTCACTCTACACTTAAGCCTGAAAGGAAATAGGCATTCCTCTGCCTAAGACCCTTGAGGGATTCAATGCAGGGCATACTGAAAGCCTGAGCTTCTCACAAAATGCAATGGAAGCTTCTGCTTTGTTTTAAAATACAACTAGCGATGGTTCATCCCTTTTCTATTAGTTACAAAAGCTATGCAGGAAATGGGAGACCCAAATACAATTCTCTTCCCAGCTAATGGAAAGGAAGTGAGTGTCTGCTTTCAGTAAGAGGTTCCAGGATGTAGACCCAGGTAAATAATGGCAACTCCCTGTGGCCCAAGAGAGGTGCTTGAGCAACAGGGAAGGATGGAATTTAATAAACACCCATGTCATCAGTGTTTCTGACTGTCTAGCTGTCAGTGATTTCCTGCTTAGTGTGCTGATTTTTGGATCTCAACTTGAGGCACCTAAGCTGTCCAGAGCTTAGGCATCTTCTGTCTACCACCTCTCTTTCAATAAATGGATCAGATTTCTTTCCTTTCACTTAAAAATATAGCCACCCAAGGAGGAGGAACTGGTGGTACCATCCATCATTTCGATACTGGCCTAACAGTTATCTCTTTCCTAGAAAGTAGGATACTTTCTTCATCCTAAGGAGATAAAAAACCTCCTCCCCCCTCTTCTAGAAGAGTGCCCTAATCACCAGATAAGTTTGGCTGAATGGGGAAAGGAGCGCTCTCTGCCCCTCATGCTAAAGCTGTGCCACTCTGCTGTAAAGAGTTTAGGCTGCTTTGTTCCTGATATAGACTGAATGACTCTGTGGCCCAAATAGTTAGACTGCTTGCAATTGGGAGGAGCAGGCCTTGTTCCCAACAATGCCTTTGTATTTTACATTAACAAGTCACTGAACAAAATGCAAGGACTTGTGTTAATAGTAAGAGTTGGAATCCAGGATTCTTCTCTCCTCATTGGATGGCCTGACCAACACACTTCAGAGCTTTGCTAAGGTGCACTGTCTTTACAGCCTATTCTGGAGCAGAACAGCTTCAGTAGAAGGAATAGAGAATTACCCTCTGAAAACAAGCCTATAAGCTGGTAATCAGGGCATTCTCTGGAGAGGTATTTGATGTTAATTCAAACTCCATTCACACGGTGAGGAGGGATTTAAGGGCCAAGGTACATCCCAGGTGAGAGCTGTAATCAATGAGCTATGAAATAATAGTAAGGAGAACATGACCTCCTTTTTGAGTTTCATCTTCTGTGGAGTCTAATCCGCCTTGTATTCTCTGAAAATTGTCTACTGGATCAAACATATCAGTTCAGATGAGTGGAGGGATATTTTAAGATCTTTGTGGGCTGTAGATTACAGCAAGATACCTACCGTGTTTCCCCGAAAATAAGACATACCCATAAAATAAGCCGTAGCAGGATTTCTACGTATTTGCGCAATATAAGCCATACCCCGAAAATAAGACATAGTGATAGGCGTGGCTAAGCGTACCGGCGCGAAGCGGT
>NW_017728918.1:44478324-44498733 GCF_001723895.1 Crocodylus porosus
GGAAACACGGTATACTTAATAAAAATAAGACATCCCCTGAAAATAAGCCATAGTGTGTCTTCTTGAGGAAAAATAAATATAAGACAGTGTCTTATTTTTGGGGAAACACAGTATCTGCCCTGTCAATCTTGAGGTGCTTCTAGATCTACTTACAAATTTATATTTCTGGAGAACTTAAAGGTTGAAAGCTGATGCACTTCTGGATTCTGTGTCTCCATGGTTAGTCAACATCTGACTAGGGATTTTAGAGACAGCAATTTTGGACTAAAATGTCTTAAATGAGGGTTATGAGGAGAACTATGCTATTCAAGTCCTTTTGTTGATTTGGTCCTTGGTCCCTATTAATTTTCACCAGTACATGACCCTTTTAAGGAACTATTCCCCAGTATACTTATTTGCATACAGTCCCTTTAAATTTGTCAGAGACAAGCAGGGACAGTCCTTAGGTAGCCATTTTATAAACAGCTGACCCAACTTTATTTTGTTCTTTCAGCAAGCACAGGTATATCCTTTTGTACTTTCCTCTTAGTTTTCCATTTCTTGATATGCAAAAATGTTACATTCTCCTTGTCAAACATTAGAGGAAAGACAGAGAAAGAAAGAGCTCCACCTATATGTTAATAAATAAATTGTTCCTGTTTAGCTATTGGTTGAACTCCTTCAAAAACTGGAACTAGGAATCCTCAACTAGGACTTGGCCTACTTTGCTTGGATTGCAAATAAAAGGAAAAAACAATGCTTTGTAGATGTCTGTCAGTATTAGTCACTGTAATATATACTGTGTGCAGCAGTAGAACTGTGCATGTCTTTTGATTTCACAAATCTAAACTAAGTAAGTTTGTACATGATCCAGGCAGTGGAATAGCAATTTATTTGTTAGCTTTTGATCTTGCCTCTAATTTAAGGGGCTTAATTTTACTCTACTTGTATAAGAAATGTTCCACAGAAATGAAGGTTTTAAAGTTACCAAAATGGCTTGACACTTGTAGGATGGATTCAACTCTGTATCATTGTTTGATAGGATTACTTAATTCCCCTCCTTTTTTTTCATAAGTCAAGAAATAGGGAAAAATGCTGGGGAAGCACAGAGCTGTTCCTAATACTACTGAAGTAACAAGACAAGTGCAAGGCCTTGAGTAAGTAGGCCTCTAGTTCCCATGCAGCCCTGAAGATTCAGGGGCCTGAGTTAGAGTGCTCTTCCATCTAAAGGGAACAGCATATACACATACCCTGCCAACCTGAAAATGAGGGAAGAAACTTCTTATCCAGACAGATAAGCAGTAAATTGCACAATCTGTCCCTTATTTGACAAAAAAAGTCCACCTGGATACACAGTCTCCAGAAAGTGTGGCACCCCAGGAGACAGTCTGGGTGAAGCCAGGAGGAACTTTTGGGTGGCAGAGAAAGCTTATTTGTTATACCATGGCATACTGCCTAAGTCCACCAAGAAACTACCTTAATTAGGGAGGCTACAGGGGAAAAAACAACTGATTCTGGGATAAAACAAATGCAAAAATAGGGACAGGAGTACAGGTCCAAGCAAGGACACAGAGCAGAATACACTGGCTAGCAGCCACTGGCCCTCAAACGCATCCAAGGACACCACCCTGCCAAAGACATGAATGGTAACAGTGACAAGGTTAGAAACTGAATTACTCCTATCAGTTCTAAAAAGAAAGTTCACCTGTGCCAGTGTTGAAAATCAACATAGGTTCCCTATAGTATACCTGCAGAGTAGATGGAAAATTTAGTTTCCAGGGCTGTGAAAGTAATAGTTTTGTGCAAATGTGCATGTCAAAAGCCAAAAGCCTATAGATCCAAATTCTTAGCTTTTAAAGCAACATCTTGTTATATGTCTCTCACAGAGAGAGTTACTTTTGTAACTGAAAAGGCAATTGAAATACTGTCTTAGATAAGAAGCTAACTTCACTACATAAAATGTTATATGCCTCTGCCAGGGAGACGTGCAAAACTACCATGTGAATTGTCACTTCCGGGCAAAGGAAACAAAAATTACTTCATTGACCTTAATTTTTCTTTGAGAAAAGTTTGGATATAGTAGCCAAGGCTTTCATAGTCAAGAGATTGGTAGTATTTCTAGATATATTTTTGGAAATCAGCATGAAGCATATTAAAGGCGCTCAGTTTCAAAATTGCAAAAGCACATTTGAAAAAAAAATTCTTTTGAAGAATTTCAGGTTGGGTGGCACCCATATCAGTAATTAATATTAGCTTGAACTTGTTACCTTCTATTTGACCCTGTTCTTCTGACCACTATAATGAGGCCTATATCAGTCTAATCCTTTCTCCTACACATTTAGCAGCTATATTTCCAGTAGAAACAGCCCTGGCCCCTGACTTTTTTCCCCCAATTTTGGAACTTGGGATCATCCTGACATGGTCACTAAACAGATGCTAAGGTTTAGCAATGAAATTTCTCTTAAGACATAAACACAGACAGACAAAGCCCTTTATATATATAGATGCTTAGCTCTTAAACATATGTTTTTCATTAGGACTAGGGACAGACATTACACATATGAACTGGTTTAAGTGATCAGTAACTGGTTTAAACCCATAACAGAACATTCAGTGCACATAAACCATTTTCAAAATGGCCAAAACTAATTTGAGATAAACCTGGTTGAATGTAGTATCACACTTAACTGATTTGGCTCAAACCAGTTAATGTAATGTCTGTCCCAGACCCCTTGCTGCTTTAAGATAAACCAGACTCCACCAGCATCCTGGCATGCTCTCTGGGCTGGGCTGGGCAGGGCTCTCTGTTCCAGCCACAGGACTGACCACACCCCTAAGCTCTCTAGCCAGAGCAGGGAATTCCCTGGTGGAGACACTGGCTGGCATGGCCCTGTTATTCTTCCCTCCTTCCCCTCTTAAAATATGGGGAGAGCACGGGGAAGGAGATATACTCATAGGAGTCTATTATAGACCTCCCCACCAAGGAGAAGAACTGGACCATGAATTCAATAGGGAACTGGCTGAGGCCACACGCTCCCAATGAATTATCGTCATAGGGGACTTCAACCTCCCTGACATCATGAGGGAAGAGCACATGGACAAATCTGACTGGTTGCATAGCTTTCTTGCTTGCATTCATGTCCTCTACCTAACACAAGAGGCCTACAGGCCTACTAGGGGAGATGCACTGTTGGATCAGGTTCTGGCCAAAGGGGATTATCTGGTGAGCGATCTGAGGATCAAGGGAAAGCTTGGTGACAGCGATCATGAACTAATCACTTTCTCTGTCCAACGCAGGGTGGGCAAATCCCTCAATAAAATGGAAATCCTCAACTTTGTGAAGGCTGATGTTCACAAACTCAGAAGATTGGTCAGTCAGGCACCAAGAGGCCATGCCCCCTTAGAAAGGGGAGTCCATGAGGAATGGTTATTCCTTAAGAATACAGTCCTCAAAGCACAAGGGAAGCCCATCCCATCCCGCAAGAAATGCAGTCAGCAGGCAGGGATGCCACCTTGGCTAAACAGGGAACTCCTGAATCTTAAAAGAGAGGCTTACACCAGATGGAAATTGGGAAGCATGACCAAGGAGGACTACTCAGCACTAGCCTGCACGTGTAGCGAGCAGTCCAGAAAAGCCAGGCATAAACTGAACTCAGACTTGCCATGGGAATCCAGGACAACAAAAAGTCCTTCTTCAGATATAGGGGAAGCCACAGAAAGCACAAAAGCAACATTGGATTCCTGCAAGATGAAATCGGGCAGCTGACATCTGATGCCCAAGAAATGGCCAATCTCCTAAATGATTACTTTGTGTCAGTTTTCCACCCTCCCAAGGGTGTCACACTGTCAGACAGGACACAAAACACCCAGCAAACAGGTGATGGGCCCACAAATGATGTAGATCAGGTGAGGGAACAACTCAAGAGGCTAGACAACCATAAGTCTGTGGCCCGGAAGGAATGCACCCCAGAGTCTTGAAGGAGCTGGTGGGCATGGTAGTTTACCCTATGGTGAAGATATCTGAAACTCTGTGGCACTTGGGAGAGGTTCTGGGAGACTAGAAAAGAGTCATTATGGTCCCAATCTTCAAGAAAGGAAGGAAGGAAGATCCAGGGCATTACAGGCCAATCAGTTTGATGTCCATCCCTGGAAAGGTCCTGGAGAAAATCATCAAGGGATCCATCAGCAACAGGCTAATGGAAGGCAAACTTTTGAATGCCAGCCAACATGGATTTTTTTACTGGCAGGTCTGGCCTGAGGAACCTCGTCTCCTTCTATGACCAGGTGACACATTCCCTGGACAAGGAAGACGAGGTTGATGTCATATATCTGGATTTCAAGAAAGCCTTTGACTTAGTCTGTCATGATGTTCTCATGGTTAAGCTGAGGAGCTATGGCCTTGACCATCTTACCAATAGCTGGGAAACTGGTTGCAGGGTCAGACCCAAGGAGTACTAGTTGATGGGAGCAAATCAATGTGGTGCAAGGTAACCAGTGATGTCCCTCAGAGCTCAGTACTTGGGCCAGTACTCTTCAAGATCTTCATTCATGATCTCGGTTCAGGCATCAGATGTAGACTGGTGAAGTTCGCAGATGACACTAAACTACGTGGGAAGGCAGTCACACTGGAAGACAGGCTGGGGATACAGGCTGACTTGGAGACACTCGCAAGGGGCACAGACCAAAACCTGATGGCCTTCAATGTAGAGAACTGCAAGGTCATCCACCTTGGGAGGAAGAACCAGCAGCATACTAATAGGCTCAGCAGTGTTATGCTCACTAGCACAACTGAAGAGACTTGAGGGTCTTGATTGACCACTAGATGAACAAGAGCCATCAATGCGATATCATGGCCAGCAAAGCAAACCAAACACTGGCATGCATTCAAAAATGCATCTCAAGCAAAACCAGGGACATCATCCTCCCACTTTACTCAGCCTTAGTGATGCCACAGTTGGAGCACTGTGTCCAGTTCTGGGCCCTCCACTTCAGCAGGGAAATGGATAAGCTTTAGAGAGTGCAAAGGAGAGAATATGATCAAAGGACAAGAGGGCAAGCCTTATGAGGAGAGGCTGAGGGACTTGAGACTTTTCATCCTGGAGAAGAGAAAGCTCAGGGGGGACTTGTAGGCAGCCAACAAGTATGTAAGGGGGGTGTATCAGGACTTGGGAGAAAAGTTGTTCACCAGGGCTCTCCAAGAGATAACAAGGTCTAATGGTCACAAATGGCTTGCAACACAAGCAGGGCCAAGAAGGTGATCCTCCCCCTCTATGCGACTTTGGTCAGGCCACAATTGGAGTACTGCATCCAGTTCTGGGTGCCGCACTTCAGGAGAGATGTGGACAGCATTGAGAGAGTCCAAAGGAGGGCCACTCACATGATCCAGGGGCAGCAGGGCAGGCCCTACCAGGAGAAGCTATGGGACCTTAACCTGTTCAGCCTTCACAAAAGGAGGCTGAGAGGGGACCTGGTGGCCATCTATAAACTTACTAGGGGGGACCAGCAGGGAATGGGAGAGACCTTTTCCCCCCAAGAACTCCCCACGTTCTTCCAGAGTAACAAAAAATAACGGCCATAAGTTCAGACTAGACATTAGAATGCACTACTTCACGGTCAGGGCGGCTAGGATCTGGAACCAACTTCCAAGGGAAGTAGTGCTGGCTCCTACCTTGGGGGTCTTTAAGAGGAAGTTTGATGATTACCTAGTTGAGGTCATTTCAGCCCCATTTTCTCTCCTGCCCAGGGCAGGGGGTCAGATTAGAAGTTCTGCAAGATCCCTTCCGACCCTACATCTATGAATCTATGAATCTATGAAACTTCTGGAAGGCCGGTTAAGACTGGACATAAGAAAAAACTTCTTTACAGTCTGCGTGTCCAGGGTCTGGAACAGACTCCCTCCAGAGGTGGTGCAAGCACCTACTCTGGACTCTTTCAAAAGTTGTCTGGATGTTTTTCTTGCTGGGATCATTTGACCCCAGTAGGCTTCCTGCCTAAAGCAGTGGTATTGGACTCAATGATTTTGGGAGGTCCCTTCCAGCCCCTAATGTCTATGAATCTATGACTCTCCCCCACCATATCCCGGTTCAGCCTGTCTTCTGGGGAGCTGAGAGGAGGGGGCTGTAATGGTGGTCCCTGGAACTGGTAGATCCCAGCTGGAGGGAAGGTATGGAGGGAGGAATTAACCCTTTTCCCTGCTCCCTTCACCTTAATGGGGCCATGTTGAGTTGATTGTCCCGCAGGGTGAGGTTGGGATACTGTTCCATGCTGGGTGGGAGTCTTACCCCTCCTCCTCCCAGGTGTTGAGGGGAACTCTGTGAGGTGCTGGATGGGGAATCCTCCTCCTGCTTCCCTTTTCCACCTCCACTGCAGGGCTAGGAGGTGGGGAGCTCCATGCAATGCTGCCTGGCCACAGAGCTAACGGGGGAAGCAGGGGGAGGCTCTGTTCCATGCTGGGTGGAACTTTTTCACCTCCTTCTCCTCTCCCCAGAGGGGCAGGAGGAGCATGGATCTCAGCTGGGTAGGATGTAGGTGTGTGGGGTGTGAGGTAGGGTGTAGGGACCCCCACAAAATCCCCTGATGGCATGCAGTTCTCAATGCCTGGCAGCATTAGCAGATGAGGAGGTCAGGGCACTTGTGCCTGGTGCAGGTGTGGCTCCAGCCAGCACTGCACAGGGGGACATAGTGGAGACTGCCTTATCCCCATGGCTCTGCTCTCTGAGCCTTCAGGGCCCCACACTCTGCCAGGAGTCCTGCCCTCTACTTCCCCACAGAGTCCAGTGCAGAGTAGGGGGCTTCCTGCTGTGAGTGCAGAGCTGCAGGTGCTCAGCATGGAGCCCCAGGAATAGAAGTGGCCAGGCAGGCTGCACAGGGCTGTGCTCCTTATCCCCAGTCCAGGGCTGGCTGCCTCTATCATGACTCTGTGCTGTACACCTGCAGCTTGACATTCACATAGGGGAAACCCCACACTGGACTCTGTGGGGAAGCAGGGAACGGGGCTCCCTCCACTACTAGCAGAGTGGGGGGACCTACATAGCAGGGAGTGGGGAAAGCAACTGGTTCCAGTGCAAGTCTTTCCTCACTGAGAGGGCTGGAACTGCAGGCTCAGGGAGCAGAGTCATAGGGATAAGGCAGGCTCTGCTTCCACTCCCCATGCAGCACTGGCTAGAGCCACGCCTGAGCCAGACACAAGAGCCCTGGCCTCCCTGCCTGTTGCTGCTTCCAGGAAGGAGGAGCTGCACACTGTGTGGGGAGTGTGTGAGGACCCCTACACCCCCCCACCCTCCCTCACACCCCACACACATACACCCTGCCCAGCTGAGATCCACACCCCCATTGCCCCTCTGTGGAGAAGAGGAGGAGGGGGAAAAGTTCCCTCCAGCATGGAACAGAGCCCCCTCCTGCCCTGTGAAATGGAGAAGTGGGGGAAGTCTCCCTCTGGGGCTGGGCAGCATCCCATAGAGCCCCACCTCCCCACTCCACAGTGATGGGGGAGAAGTAGGGGGGAAGAGTTCCCCTCTGGTGACAGGCAACCTCACAGAGGCCCCCATACCACCACATCACAGGACAGAGAGGAGAGAGAGAAACCCCCCCACCAAACAGGGCCCTTCTCCCAGCCCAGTGGCAGTGGGGGAGAGGGAGGTTGGGGACGAGTTCCCCTCTGGGCATCTGTGTGCTGGGAATCTTGGCTGTCAGGGAGCTACAGGGGAAGGCCTGCTGGGGCCTGGCCATGCCCCACACTCCTCAGCTCAGTTTTTCTATGGAAGAGAAGGTTGCTCTAGTACCCCAGGGCTTGTGGCTTCAGCCACTGCAGTCATGTGCTGAATGTCTATCCACTTGCAAATTGTTTCACTCTTTGCAGGTTAGACTAACCTGCAAAGACTGAATCAATTCAGGCTCAGGCCTTTTGAATGTCTGTCCCTAGCCTAGTAAGTTCTGCATCATTTTCCAAAGGTCAGTGTTATCATTTAAGTAGCGCAGCATCAGAACACCTATTTTAAGATTCTCATGGAGATCTCCTTTCTCTAAGAAAGTGTGGGAAAGATGGTATCTGTATGGTAACCCTTGGGTTTAATGTGCAAGCTATACTATGCTGCTTATTCCTTTGTTATATTTCATCACTACTGTTGCGATCCAATGCATATATTCAAGTACATAATTTCTTAAATGGGTGTTAGGTTTTTTAGATGGGTCTTGTTAGGCTTGATGTTTCTTGGTTTAAATGGACTGAGCACTTTTCTAGCCACAATTAGAATATCAATTTAGGGATTTATAATTTTTAAGCACTGAATTGTTCAAAACTATCTTCTGCTAATGCTAACCATTTCTGTCAGTGCTGTTTTTTATTAGCTTATGACATACAGAATGGGCATAATTACATGCAGGGTCTTTTAATTCTGTAATTGCCAAAATGACATTACAATTGCATAAAATTATCCAAAATAAAAGGAAACAATAGATTTATTTTATATTTTGTATTAAATATATTTTGTTGGAATGGTTTGTTCTACTAACCTTGAAACCATACCAGGTATAATTTATTTTATAGTCAAGGGATATGCTGGTATAACAGGGGCTTTGAACACTGTGTTATGGGAAAAGGGAAAATACTGCTGAGGGACTTCAGTTTTCTCTTTTTCCCCTCCCCCACCCCCAAGGCAGAGATAAGGGCTATAAGCTGGGAACAAAGGCAAGAGGAGGGACAGTCTGGTGATTCATTAACTCTGAGTGTCAATACTGGAAATGGATGATGAAGAACTCCTGAAAATCTTCACTTGGGTAGGGCTCCTGAAAGACATCCTAAAAGATCAAGGGACTAATGTCATGCCCAATCTGTTGAAGGACCTGTATGAAATGTTGAGGATAAAGCAGTTATAAATACTGGTCTATCACCCACAGACCAACAGATAGGTTGAGTGGTTCAACTGTACTTTGAAGGGAATGCGGAAAGAGTTCATAACAGATGAGCCACAGAAATGGAGCCAATGAATACCTCCTTTAATGTTCACTCAAAGCACTCCAGGCATCCTTGGGGTTTTCACCCTTTGAGCTACTTTATGAGAAGCAACCACAAGAACTCTTGGATGTGGTGAGAAAAGGATGGGATGGTCAGGTAACTCAAGCAAAAACCCCAATGGAATAGGTAATACAGCTAAGGAAAAGGCTGGAGGTAACTCAGAAGATGGCATGTGATATTCTTGGGCCTTTTGTAAACTGTCAAAAAACAGACCTTTTGATCTGAAAGCATGCAAGCAGAAATTTGAAGTCATAATAGCCTTATGAGGTAAGCTGGCAAGTGGACCCCACGGACTATGAGAACCTTCAACCTGATAGAAAGAAACAAAGACAAGTTTATCATGTGACATTGCTAAAGACTTGGTGAGAGCAGAAGGGCCTCTAAGTAGCACCATGCCAAGACTAGAGCTAAGACCCCCAAAGAAGGGGGCAAGTAGGTGGCAGCACAGCTAAGAGAGGCCCAGAAAGATCAAATGAGGCAGCTGGTAGAAGAGTTTAAGGATGTGTTCTGAGAGGAACCTGGAATTTCCCAGGAAAACACTGGGTACATACACCACCCAGGGTTGTAGTGAGAGAAACATGTAGTCAAAAACCACAAAAGCTGAACAAGTTTGTTAGGATGAAGACCAGACAGATGATAGAAAAGGGGGTGATAACTGAATCTAGGAGCCAGTGGAGGAGTGCCAAAGGTAGATGAGAACCTCAGGTTATGTTGCAATTTCAGGAATGATTTTGGTTCTCTGTGCCACCAATTGACAAAATGGTGGAGAAGAAAGGGTAATTCAGGTATATATACACTGTGGATATGACAAAGGGTTATTGGAAAATCCCACTGGCTATGGAGGACCAAGAAAAAAAACAGCATTTAGCATGTCTCATTAATTATTTGAATTTAAGAGGATGCCCTTCAGGATACATGGGGTTGTTGGTGTCACTGGGCATAACCCTAGGTAACTCAGAGGGATGGAAGACCACGAGTGTCAATGAAGTCCTTCTGCTCAGGGCTCAGACGAGCCAGGACCTCCCCTTGCCCACCCTTTGTAACCCTTTCTCTGGCGCCTGTAATCTCCTGTCCTTTTGGAAAACAGGCGAGCTAAAACTGTTATCTGTGGAATGCAAAGGCACTGCTCAGAGAGAGAAGGGAGGAGGGAAAGGGGAGGAAGAGGGGGGCCAACTAGTGGAGAACTGACCAAAGTATAAAAGTACTCTGTTGCAGAGCTAAGTGCGCAGGATTTGAGACAATACAGTCTCCCTGAGCCTTTTACTTGAGCTCAAATAAACTCTGTCTACTTCTTCCCCCCCCCGTATTTGGCGCGACGCACACCAGGCAATGAACCCAATTGTTGCCTCCCTCGGGCACCTTGTGCCAGCAACAGGGTCATGGCTATTTTTCAAAGACTGATAAAGAGGGATCCTGGTTTTCTCTGACTAAAAAATCCCCACATTTCATCTTAAAAAAGTAATTCCAAATCCACATTTTCCATGATTAAAATGAAACACCACTATATTTATATTTTTATATAGTGGTGTTTCATTTTAAACATGGAAAAATGTGGATTTGGGGTTACTTTTTTTTAAGATGAAAATCGGTATATTTTTAAATCAGAGAAAACCAGGATCCCTGAAAATCAGTTATTGATTACACATCAGGTTTACACTGCTGATGATGTAATGATGTGATTGTCTTTTCGACCTAGTGGGAGCATCACATGTGAATGCTCAGGGCCATGTTGCAGGAGCTGAGGAGAGCTGGATTGGTGGTGAAGTGCATGCTGAGGAAAGAGGAAACTCAGTACCTGGGGCTTCAGGTAAGTAAGGGGCATATACATCCACTAGGGAATAAAATGGAGACCCTAAAGACATATCCATGGCCTGCAATGAAGAAACAGGACTGAACATTTCTGAGGCTAGCAAGCTATTGTTGAAAATTCATTCCCCAGTTCTTGGAAATAACCACATCTTTGTCTAAGATGCACACCACAGAGAGAACAGTAGTCCCAAGAGACACAACATGCATTCCAGAAGGCTTTGGAAGCCCCATGCTGCTACCCAGTATTAAAACACCCCTAACTTCGACCAGCCATTTGTAGTATAGATAAACACCTCAAACATAACGGTAGCTGCAATGCTGTCTCAGAAAAGAAGGCGAGTGGAGGTACCTATTAGCTATGTAAGTCAGAAGTTATGCCTGCCAGAGCTGGCATATATGACCATTGAGAAGATGTGCTTGGCCACCAAGTGGGATGTGGCAATATTCCAATATAATTTATTAAGCAGCAAATTCCTTTTGGTTACAGACCACGCTCCACTATGATGGTTACAGTCATCAAAAATATAATTTGAGGGGGGCACTGAGCCTACAACCTTATTGTTTCTATAGAGTATAGTCTTGGGAGAGAAAATGCCAGTGCAGACTTCTCTTCCCAACAGTCTAAGATAGAAGGAGAGGGTCAAGAGAACATGCCATCTTTGTTGGGGAATGTCCCGGAGGAGAATGGGAGAAAGAACCCCAAATTACACATGGAGACTGCCAGGGATGAGGACCCCCCTGAGGAAAAGAAAATGAAAAATAAACAAGGAAAGTACTTACCTGCAGCAGGACCTGTGATGCAGCTGAAACAAGAGAAGAAACCAACACGGATGTCAGCCACACTTTTATACAGCTGAGACCAGCCAGTGATGTCATCAGCAATCACCGGCCAGCGGGAATAAAACAAACCACCGGTGAAGGTGGAGAGGAGGGGAGATCAGAGCCAGTGAAGGCACCGGAAGTCCCTTCAGGGAAAAAAGCTTGTGGAGGCTGCTCCTTATGCTGGCGACAGCAGCACAGGGAGCAGGGAGCCAGAAGTGGCTCCTTACTCTAGCAACAGTGGCAGAGGGAGCAAGGAGCTAGAAGCTGCTCCTGACACAGACGACAGCAGCAGAGGGAATGCAGAGCCTGACACCAGCACCAGCAATGGAAGGACTGGAGAGCCAGACGTGGCTCTCAACACCATAACACGTGGGATCACCAAGGACACTGGAGAGGCAGAAGAGACGCTCCCTGGAAGACACCGGGCAAGGACAGCATGAAGGGTGGCACAGAGAGGTCATGAGAGATGGGGTGCTGACCCTGAGTGTGAGAAGTGACCAGGTGTCCCCGGAGGTGTGCTGCAAGGCACCCAAAGGGAGACACTAATATTAGGAGAAACAAGGAGTGGGGCTATAATCCATAGAAGGTTGGGTAAAGGGGGAGATGACCTGGATGAAAGACCACCAGCTACCCCGGTCACATGTAGATTTTAGCCCCTGACAGACTCTTAGAGAATCAGGTACTGGTACCCTGGCAGAAGGGGACCACGCAGGTCCCTTGAAACAATAGTCAGGGTTTTTTCGGTTGGTATTTGTTTTTCCCCCTTTTGGAGGGGTTGAGGAATAGGGCCAGGTGATGCAGGTGGGATGATGGTTGCAGAGCTTTTTGAGCCCTATCTTTGCTTGGGACCCGGGTCAAGCTTTTTTCACTGGGGGAAGGGGAGTCAGCCCTGTGACCCAAGTTAAACACCACAGGCAATCCAGGACTCTTCAAGTGGGTCACCCTTTGAGAGCTAATACTCTAGACAAGAGAGGGTTATCCAGACCGATAACCGGGGGGCACAACAGTGTCAGGATTATGGCCAGAAAACCATAGTGATCTGCTGAGGCTTGGTGTGAGGTCGGGGTGTAGGGGAGGTGGAGCCCCACAGATGACCACCAGATGGACCACACACTGCCGAGGGACCCCAAGTGGTTGGATCCCTCCAATAATAGAACAGTTAAAGTCATGGCAGGTGAGATTGGGGGAGACCACTCCAGGAGTAAACATCTACTCAACAGCCTGCAGGAGATGGTAGGGTGAACATCACTGGCCATCCAGATGTTTGAGGCCAGGCGGTCACAGGGAAAAAACAAGATCAGGTAATGGAGATCTCCTGCCTGGCCCCAGTGAAGGATAGGAGGATAATAATTACCAAAAGACACATTTTAGCTGGAGGGTGTTCATAGCTCAGACAACAAGCAGGGGAAGTACAGACCAAAACGGACCCTAACTAAATCATAACAGTTTGAAAGAAGAGGAAGTACGTAACAATAGCTTTGAATGCCCTGCTATGGGAAAAGGAAAATAGTGCTGAAGTGCTTCAGTTTTCTCTTTCCCATCCATTTTCTCTTTCTCACTCTTCATGGGAGTGAGACTCAGACAGAGATGAGGGCTATAAGCTGTGAACACAGCTGGCAGGAGGCAGAGTCCAGTGATTCATTAACTCTGAGGACTGACAGCAGAGGTGGATGAGTCACCAGAGACAATCCAGAGATAGATAAAAAGAGGGAACTTCTGGAGTGAGGGGAGGATGGAAGAGCTAGAAGTACATCTGCCTAGACAAAGAGAAAGAGGGACCCAGAAAGGCAACAGCTCAGACGGATGTAGGTGAAAGCCAGAACTCCAGGAGCTATGTGGAGGAAGCCTAGGAAAGACAGTTAACTTCTCCAGAAGGGGAGAAAATGGGACTTAAAGCATCCTGCTGTCAGCTCACAGAGAGTTATTACCCTAGTAAGAGGGATGGGTCTGAGTTGCAAAGCAGCAGCTTGCATTCTTTCTTTTTTTTGTATAGCAGTACAAGAGGTAAGGGTGTGGCAGAAGATGGTGAGGAAGATGCCACGTGGGGAGCCAGAAAGGCACACTGGACTTTGAACAGGGGGCAGGGGTGTTAGGAACAAGTAGAACACTGCTGTGTGGGCCTGTGGTAAAAAGGATCTGCCAAGTAAAAGAAGCCCAGGCCAAGAGGGCCGAGGCACTCACAGTTACTTAGAGGATGGAGAGTACTTTCAGGAGCAGGGAAGTACCACTGCAGTGATAAAGACTGTGAGGTAAGGGCACAGCTGTAGGGGAGGGGAGGTCAGAGGCCCCAAATTCAGGCCATAAGGCACCATAGGAAAAGTGAATCTGTTGGTAGATCTCCCTGAGTTTTGGATAACCTCCCACCCATTGTCTAAAAGAACAGCAAAGTGTGGCAGGAGAGTGGGAGGAAGCACTCAGGGGACAGGAACCAGAGGACGGTGCCAGCCTGCCATTTGGCCCCAGACTTGTAACAGTTGGCTACACAGTTTTGTATGAGATTGGTGGGTATTCGTTTCCTAAGCACACTGTATTCTAACAGCCATTAAAATATCAGTGGGTGTAGCAGAATCCTGTGGGTGACTGATTATCTTCTCACTCACCTTGCTTTACGTTTGTGTAAATCCACTGGTGAACATGGAGACATTGCATTAAAATGAGTAATCAAACCCTATGTGAAATGAGAATCAAACCCTATGTGCTTGTAATTGAAGGCTGGGCTTGTATTCCAGTTACAACTATATAAATCTATAATCTATACAGAGAGGTCACTGTAGTCATGATTGCAGATTTTCTTTAAAGTGTGGCTTTATTTATTTATTTGTGTATTGTTGTTAGCACTATTACTCATGTATTAAAGTGGACAAATTGATATTATTCTTATATCCATGATTAAAATATTGTCCAATAGATATTGTCTTTTATATATCTGTTAAATGTGGTTTTATATGAACCAAAGTTTATAAGTAATTAACTGATTAAACTAACCAATAATATCAGGGATTCTGGTGAGATGGTGGGCTTGAGTCTCAATCCAGTTCCATTTCCTTTGCACCATTTAAATTGCTACTTGTGATCATACGACCTCAGATGGCCAAACAGGCTTTCTTCTGAAATCAATTGTATCAAGTTTTCTTCAAAGGTTCCATTGTGCTAAGTCTTAGCTGTCCTATGTTCCTGTAGTGAATCATTGACTATTAATGAATAGTACTAGCATTCTATCCTTCTCCATTGAGTATACCTTTGATCCATAGACAATTTCAGCAATGACCTTTTATGTAGTCAATACACAGTCTTATGGGAAATCAGCCTTTTGATTGAACCTACTTCTTATGAGGCATTGTGTATGGTTCTCAGCTACACAGACCACAAAACAGAAGAACCTATCTGAACAGTAAAGTGTGCAGGATGGATAAAATATTAAGCAAGGATAAACTATTCCAAAGTAGAATGGATAAACTTTCTTTCAAATTGAAATGAGCAATTACTTCCTCAAAGAAAGGACATAGCAGACTCCTCTATAATGTCAGATAAAAATAAGATCAGGAGGCCTTTTCTATATGGAACTACTCAGCTTTAAGGGGAGGGAAAAATCAAGACCACAAGTCCACAATATTGATATGGCTGTGATTACAAATGATAGATATGGTAACAAACAAATGATGAGAAAATGGTTTTCACTGAAATTTCTGTTTCACCAATCTGTTCCAAATAGTTTCTCAATTGCTTTAGTGCAGCCAGCCACACCTAGTCTAGGTAAAACATCGGAATCGAATAACCTATTTATGGGCATGACTCCATAGCATGAGAATGCTCCCTCCTGACTCATCTAAAAGCATGTCTCACAAAGTATCAAAAATGTTTATATTCATTGGAAAACTGAATATGCAGATCTTTTCTAAATTGGCTAACCTTTACCATGTACCCTGTGAAAGTCATTCACAAACAGATACATTCAAAACATTCTCCATGGAAATAAAAGCTCAGGCTAGAACAAAGAACAGACCTTCAGAAAAGGAATTGGGAACAAAATCTCACCTTTGTTAAGCTTGTGCAATATTATTGGGACAGATTCACTACTGCACCTGCCAAGGTCCAATGACTAGCATGTTATGACACACTGGTTTCTGTAGCCAGCAGCACACAATGGAATTCTGTTGTTACCTTCATGTTTGGCTGCCTTGAACTCTTCCATACAAAGGGCCAAGCACTCTTTCATAGTTAAGTGTAGCCTTTGGCACAAGTCTAGAGTAAGCCTCTTACTCACACTTCTCACACTTCTGGATTTGTCACAAAACCCCTTATCTGCTCTGTTACCATGGCCTCCTTTTAGATGTAAGGAATCTAATACATATATATGCATACATGATCTGACACACATGGAGAAGAAGATATTTACCACCACCACCACAGAGAGATGACTCTAGTCCCTCAAGGAAGAATGGTTTTAAATTCTGGTTATGTCAGAAGATTCTTTTGCTTCAAAAAATGCATTACCTTCCTTGAATGGAGCTATATGGGTTTACCTCAGAAAAGAACTGAGACTTGGAAAATGCATACTTCAAAAGGATCCCTGCTCAGCCCCACATCTTTTTTTAAACTCAATTCTTGTGGTGCACAGGACTCAAAATGGTTAAATAAAATCCAGCAGAAGCCTCCAAGCTGTCAAACTACTCTGACTGTAACCAGGAAAGGGGATGGTAGTGAGCAAATTTCTAGTAATTACAAAGAAATTTTGATTAATGTGGAGAACAAAGATCAGTGCTTCATCTTCCTTTCTTTCCAGATCCAGATTCTTTTTAAAATTCTGATGAAAATGAAGCCAAGATTTGTCACTGGTACCGGATGATGATGACAGATGTGACATTTGTTAGGGAATGGAGGACAGAACAAAATATGATATCACTGTTTGGTAGGCAGTGTGCCAGGTAATTTAGATAACTAGTGTACTAACATGACAAAATTGCTTCATGTATTATTTTCCTATGACAAACTTTGCATTTCCCAAAAGCAGAAAGCCCAGAGGGCCACCAATAAATGAACAGTGGGGGAATGCATCATGCTGCAAAATCTCTGAGAACTGGAATATGAAATAGTATGTAAAATATAGGAAAATTCAAGACCTTTGGACTGACTTTATATGATAAACTTGAAAGTCAGCTTTGTCTAACAGATACAATTCTGAACAGGGACTTGGGAAACATAGACTATACTCTTATTTCTGACAAATGTGTAATTTCGGATGTGTCATTGCATCTTTATGTACCTCTGTTTCTCTTACCACCCTTTATCTGGCTTCTGTAGTATATAAACTCTTTAGAACAGGGTTCTTCTCTCATTTGGAATCTCCAGGCACAATAGTAATACATATAATTAATAATACTCAGCTCTTCTTATAGTGGCAAATATTAAGACTAAAGTTATCTCAGAGATAACTGACCTCAGTGAGCTTGCATTTGAGATAAATTTTGCACATTATTGTTTGTTTATAGAGCTCCTTGTACTGTTGTTGCTTTTGGAAATAGAAAATAATGAAAAACCATTTTTTTAAAAAAGAAAAAGTTTAATTTTAATATCACCTTAAGGACATTTCCAGTGCTTTAAAATATGTAAATAGAAGCATTCAAGTAGCATGCAACCAACTTCTGGAAACGACAGGCAAAATCAAGCAGTGTTTTTAATAAGATGTTTATGTAAGATAATTTAGGCTTTTTATGAGTAGAAAATAGATCACAATAATACCAGAAGCCATATTTTAAGACAAAGAAGTTCATTCCAAGATGAGAATGCAACATGGGAACAGATCTACACATTGTGCAATGAATCATTTGTAGAAATATAAATTTGAAGAGCTAGAGTTATAAAGAATGTCCTTGTTATCTAAAACAGTATGGTTATCTTATTCAGAAATACCTTGGCCTAATGTGGAATCAGAGGCAAAGGTAAATTAGAATAGTAGGGCCAACCTTTTTAGCAGACCCCAGAAATTAAGCCTTGAGCCTTCACAAGTGCCACTCTGATCCTCATCTCCTATCCAATCTGCTGCTCTGTTTTCTGCTCCATGCCTGAGTTGCTGCTTTGCTTTATGCTTCCTGCCCTATCTTCCAGGGCTGTGTGAAATTTTGTTTGCTGTTTTGTTTTGATACTGTTTAGATTTGTTTTGAGCTCAGAACAGTGAATTCAAAATGAAACAAAGGACTTCAAAACAGGCTTGAAATGAAACAATGGCAGTTAAAACATTTTGAAAATTTCAGAGGTGGGCTTGCCTGCAGGGAAACAGAAAGTAAGGAGAGGAACAGGTATGAGGGGGGAAGGACTGCTCTGAAATTGACTGTGACTGTTTGGCTGCCTGAGATGCTGCTGGTGCTATTGGGTTGCTTACTAAGCTATTACCTGTTGTCATTTAAAGTGGTGGACTGAACTGAGGCTGTAGGGGAGGAGGAGACCTCATTGGGGCATGCTGCTGTGTTGTGTAGAGGCCCCAGCACCAGCGAGAGTATGCCATAGCACATACAAGGTCACATGTCATGAGTCTTCCTTGTCAGCAGCTTGAGGTGCAGTTTCCCAGAAAGCCCACCCCTGTACCTATCTCCCTGAAAGCTGGCAGAATTCATGCCCTCAGAAGGGGCTACCATTCCTGCTCTTTTTACTCAAATCTGCCAAAAAGTGACAAAGTTATAGGCAGTTTTGTGCTTCCCCATTATAGCTTATGGGTGAAACATCAAAACAGCGTCGAAACAGTGAAACAGTTTCAACAAAACTAAATGGAATAATGCTTTTGAAATTAAACAAAACTTGAAACAAAACACTGTCTCTTCAAAACAGCGAAATGCAAGTCAAAATGAAACAGTGCTATTTCACACAGCCCTATCTTCCTCTGGACTGCCTGCCCCCTCCTTAGTCTGTCACATGCCACATGCAGAGTCTTCTTATGCCCCTTATGGCATGTGTGCTTTAGGTTAGCCACCTATGAATTAGAAGATGGAGCCCTACTGCATTGAGAAGGAGACTGACCTCACAACTGCTTCTGAGGGGGGACATGTTGCTAATTCAGGCATCAGACACTCCTTCTTATCCAGACCTGTCTGGGTACGTGAGCATGTGTTCTTGCAATAGCTGTATCTTCATACATAAAACTGGTCCCTGTTTTTCCTCCTTCAGCATATCTTTTAGCCAAATAAGTGAATATTTTTTATCTAATTGGCAGTACATTCTTTGTAATTGCACAGTATAAATCCCAGATCAGTTTCAACAAGAGATAAGAAGTTAATAAAGACCTTTTTCATGCTTGCCATGTTAAATGGTTTTGTCCTGAACTCCCATTTTAATGTTAACCATTAAGAGTCATGAATAAAGATGCAGAAAAACAAGAAAAAAACAGTTAAAGTGTTTGAAATGTAAAGCATTTCACTTATACAATATCAGTTATTTTCTCTCTTTTTTCTGTAAAGTGGTTTTCTAAGGGGAAACAAGCTATTTGACTGTGTTTTAGATGATATGATGCCTAGTAACAACAGTATTTTTGTGGGGGAAAGAGGAGAATGTACTTGAGATGGGTTGGAGGTCTTGTTACTGGATCCTGTTTTCTTGAAGGCAGAACAAGATACAGAAGCTTACAGAATGGGAGGAAAAGGTATATCAGAAATAGTAGATGCATCTTCTTTCTGTGACTTACTTGAGGAGATGCAGGAAAGAACATAATCTTATCAGACCCTTCGAGATCTGGCAAGTGTATATTGGTATTGAACTTTTCAGGGAATTGCTTTTAGATACCTCATTAGCCATCAACTAAGAGCAGCAGTACAAATCGTGCAGTCTATACTAAACAAGTTTCTATTACTAAAGAAAAGGCACAAAGAAAGGGACAGAAAAAAAAAAGAAGTAAATTGGCGATGAAAAATCAAACTGGAGGGTGGGCATGAGAACTGGGACCCACATTTCACATGCTAGGTGACAGTTAACAGTTTACTGAAGTTAGTGAAGGTTGATGTGGTCATTAGTACCCTCTCTAGCCTGGTCTGGTTAGCATGGTTTTCAGAATCAGGACTACAAATGTGTCATCATGGTGAATTAAAAGAGACAGTAGGCACAACTCATTACTTCCAGTATAGCAAGTGTGTTTAACTCTAATAATCACTATGGCATCAGGCCTTGCCATAAGTCCAGATGCCAGCTTTGCTGCTGGGCAAATGCAGACATCATACTAGTCCAAACAACATGAGTTATAACATCTGATGTCCATTTACCTGCTCCTCCACCAACAGCATGTATGCCATCACCTGCTTAGAATGCCCCTTGTCTGTCTACATTGGCCAGATGGGCTATCCCTAAATAAAAGAATAAATGGACATCACTTCAGTATCAATTCTAGTAACACACAAAAGCCCATGGAGAATGTTTTTATCTTTCTGGACATCACTGACTTCAGAGTAGCCATCCTTAAACAAAGACACCTTAAAAATCAACTTGAATGTGAAACTGCAGGAAAAAATACCCTATAGTCTCTTCATGGTATCTGGTAAAAGAAGCTACTGCTTGTTAAAACTTATGCATCTCTGATTTATTTAGTCTACTGTCGTGCACTGATGACCGGTGCACCCTTGACCTGCGAGCCTGGGTCGGCACGACCAGCTTGGCATGAGGAGGGATTTATGACCGGACAGGTGGAGGTTAATGGCAAGCAGGAGTCAGATGATTTAAAGCATGATGGTTACACAGAAAGTTTATTTTACTTATGCTACTGATGTGATGCAGCATAGGCAGAGGAGTTGATTTATTCAGTTACAACA
>NW_017728918.1:44499328-44559399 GCF_001723895.1 Crocodylus porosus
TTTATCTTTTGTGCTGGGCTGTCAAGGTCAGTTTTTCTCTCTCGTAGGGGAGCTCAAGTGATTTGAAATGAGGCACAGACAGGTGTGTGCATGCACCACTGTTACAAACTAAAGAATAATAGTGTGAGACTACAATTACAGAGTTTGTTGTGTTAGCCTCCGACCTTTTGCCATCTGACCTTTTGCCATTGGCATCCGAAATCAAAGACTTTAATCTTTGACATGCCCCCTTGCTGATGGCAACTTTTGGTGACATCATTTAGAATTGGTTATCTTTCTCGTCGAGCTCATAAACAATTGGCAAGCGTGTATATACAAAAGCAGAAAATGTGGTTATTCGTTTCTTGATTACATGAAAAAGGCAAGAAAAGATGCATAATACTACTAAGATAACAATAAAAATACTCAAGATAGTGAGATACGTTAAGACTAGAAGGTGGTCATCCAAGGTGAGTAATGATGCTAATGTTCATTTTTGCTGAAAGTTTCAGGAAACACAGTCGGTAGTCATATGCGGAGTTTTCGGTCTCTTCAAAATTATGGCATTCGGTGGTAGAAACAGCTAACAGAGTCAAAAATGAGTTCTGTTGAATCATGCACGAGGCGAAGTATACGGTACAGCATAAGATGAGGGTTATGAAGAACCTCATGGTGTGTACCTGCAAAAGAAAACAACAAACAGCAGTATCAAGAGATATTATACATTTCACGTAACTTTTTGTTTGGTGCGCCTAGATAACCAATTGTGGCGCGTTAAAAGATGCGGAGGTTCTGAAGAGCCGTAGACATCTTTGATGACCCAATACGTGTTTGGATACTGTCCAGGGTGAATAACTTGGCCTTGGTCAGTGTTGGGTGTTTGTCTTCTGGGTTCAGAGTTGTAACCCAAAGTAATTCGCCTTGGAGAAATTTGGGTGTCCATGGCTTGACTGGGGTGGGCGTTCAATGTTCCCATAAGGATTTGTCGGCATTCAGACTGATGAGGACATCAGGAAGAACTGTGTCCCATCCAGTGTAGGAACCTTTGTTTAGTAGTCAATTTTTTTCTTTGACAAGGCCAATGGTACGCTCGACTACACTGTTGGATTGCGGGTGGTACGGGATATGATGATGCCACTGGATGTTGAAGGCCGCTGCAAAATCACCAATAAGTTTGGAGGTGAAGGGCAGTCCTCCGTCTGAGTGGATGATCTTCGGGGCTTGCCAGCGAGCAATCAACAGTCTTAATGCGGTAACGACCGATGGGCCGGTACTTTTTTGCAGTGGTATAACTTGCACTTGTCGTGTACCAAGATCAACAGCAATAAGTCCTTTTGGGTGTTGTCTTGCCCTGGACAAGGGACCTAGCAAGTCAACTTGCCACACTTTCCCAGGTTCAAAGTGTTCTTTGGCAAAGGTTTCTCGCTCTACCGCTGTCAGGTGTTTCTTTTCTTTGGCACACTGTTCATAGGCTTGGACTATATGAGTCCAATCTTTGTGAGTCCTTTCTGATCGAGGTTGGGTTGTATCTTTGCACCAGCGATTGTGGGAAGCACTCACTCTGGGATGCCCCCAGTGTTCGTGTAGCCAATGAAGGAAAGGATCTTTCTCTGAAGATTCGGCTACTTGATTGACAGAGAATTTGGGCTTTTTTCCTTCTTGGAGTAGTCGGTCAATTTTAGCATGTACTGGATCTGTATCAGGGCGGTGCAACCTGGTGTGCTTAATGAGTGGCGGTGGATCAAGAGCTGTGATCATATCAAAGATTCTTTCCCAAGTTCGGACACAGAGTTCTGGATCGCCATTTTCTGTGACGATTTTGTAAACGAATTAAGAGTCCACAGCAATAACTGGAACTGGTTGACAGCCATTATGTTGGTCACGACAGCACTCGATAACTATGGAAAATGCAATAAGTTCATTGAGCTGGGCCGATGAGTAGCCTGGTAACATGTCATGTTCTCGACACGCATGGCAGTAGAATTTGCACAGACCTCCGTGTCGTGTAGTTCCGTCGGAGGCCATCCAAGCTGGTGCTGTGATACCATATAAGATTGGGCGATCTCGAACTTTACACGGTGCTGGTGTCTCACGATGTTCCCACGAGGCAGACCAATGATACCAGTGGTCAAGAACTAAAGTGGCCCAAGTTTTAGCTTCACCACCAAATTCTGGGTTAATACAGTCACTGTCGATTTGTGTCAACAGCATCATTCCAGGGCCTAGAATGGTTCCATGGCCTTTTGACACTAGCTTTGCCAACTGTGATGTGAGTAAAACTTTTCCGACAGTTCTGTATCGGTGTTGGGCATCTTGTAGAGTGCGGTGGGCAGCTAAAACAAGATGGTCTTGGTCATCCACTGTCACCCAAATATGCATATCTGTGTAACCAACTGCAACAGTCAAGTCGTTGTTTAGGTTGACCGCGTGAAGCTTGGTGTTTTTGCATTGCGTGATTAGATACTGGATGGCTTGGTCATCTTTGGAAGTCCATGGGTCTGAAGGAAAACAATACCTGAATTGGCGGAGGTGCTTTTGAAGCTTGGCGAGTATTGCGAGTCCCTTGGGTTGGACATAATGTCGACGCCAATTGATGCGTCCTAGTATTTGTTGGAGTTCTTTTTGTGACGGGTCGCTGTTGTAACGACTAAGAAGTGGCGAGACCAGTTTGCTCAGCGGTTTGTGGCTTTGTCTCCATGGGCCTTTAAACTTGGTCCTGAGAAAGGTGATGTCATCTGAGGGATCGAGGCACGACTTTTGTCAGTTTATTGTCCAGCCTGCATCCGTAAGGTGTTGAATCAGTCGTTGTGCCAAAGATGTAACTGTTGAGCGGTCTCGGCCGAGAATAGCGATGTCATCTACATAACTGCACAGAAGGACGTCACTTGGAAACTGCTGATTTTGCTTGAATTTACTCAGACATTTATTCATGGCTTCTGTGGCGAGGGCAGGAGAGTTACAGTAGCCCTGTGGACAGACATTCCATCTGTACATTTTTCTGTCGACGCACATATTCAGTACTCCCAAGTGATCGTCGATGGGGATGGAGAAAAACATATCCTTCATGTCAATGGTACCCAAGGCTGACTTTGATATTCAGCTATGTTGCACAGTTGCTGAGGAAGGTCTGAAATATTTGGCTGGATGATGGATGCACAATGTTTGTTCGCCATGCGATAGTCAACGACGAGCCGGGCTTCGTCAAGGTATCCGGGCTTGGCTATGCCCCATCCGGCAGATAAGTAGATACTTTCAGAAACAGGCGTGATGTGACCTTCTTGTTCTAGCCGGGATAGCAGTGTTTAAAGAGAGGCTTGCAATGATGTTTTAGTCGGGATGGGTCGGTATCGCCAAGCAGTTGTACTATGCAAAGGTGGACGATGACAGTTGTCTGGTGACACGGCAAGCGGAAGAGCTTGCAACACTTGTTCTTTGAGCTTTAATGCGCAAATTGCGGGGACGCCTAGGAGATTGATGCCTCCTAGAACACCTGTTAGCACTTTTCGATGACCCTTTACCAAAAATCCAATTACAGGTGTGGGCTTTACGGCATTCAGGCCTTGTATCATGATGGCTTTCTTCGTCACCTGATGGGGTACATCAGTGGTAATCACGCTGACTTGGGCTCCTGTGTCGAGTAGGAATGAGACACATACTTGTCTGAGAGGGTTCGTTGGATCGATGAGGGTGAGCTCGGCGTAAGGGCGAGGATCATCTGTAGTAGCTTTTTGGATCGTGTCGTCGGACCTGCCGACGGCGACTACTCGTTTTTTGGCTGCTCATTGTATTTGAAGCCCAGTTGTTCTGCGAGTGCCTTCTGTCCTTCATCTCCTAGTGCCCGTAGTTGAGCTTTGTTGAGTCTTGTGTGGTTTAACAAAAATCCGAACATGGCTCTTTCTTCCGCTGATCTTTGAGGCAGTGCTGCTCTGGGTGGGCCCCGGCGACTGGTCTTTTCAGGTGGTGCTTGAATTGAGTAGGCTGCAGCGTGGGCTTTAGGAGGGTTGCCCACCATTGCCAATTGCAGGCGGGATATTAGGCCTAAGATGTTTGTCGACGCTCCATTCATACTCGGGTTAAGGACTAATTTTGCAATAAGTCCTTGTGGACCTCTGTATACGTCAGTCACAGCTTCGATGGCTTCATGGAGGCAGGGAACTCGACCTGGGTTATGTAGATAATGTTGCGGCCATGCTGCACCCTGCTGCACTTGTGTCAGATTCAGAGGGTGTAGATTTGGGTTCCACACGGCATAAGAAACTCCGATTATGGCGTGGAGCAACTGAATGGCATTAGGTTGGTTGGGGCTGCCCTCATGCCAGATGTGTGATTTCCGCATGAGAACTTCTACTACCAAGGCCGGTAATGGTATTGGCCAATGTCTATTTCTCGTCACGGGGACTGGATCGGTAACTAGCCCTTGGCTCCAGGCTGTGTTCTGAACGAGTTGCATGGCTTCTTCTGAATCAAGAGTTTCGTGTCCTGCCGCTACCACAAGGCAGCCTAGCCAGACTATAGGAGTTTTGTCGGGTTGAATTTCCGTCTCTTTGCAGAGCTCACTCATTTCCATCTGAGTCCTGGGACGAGTGGTGGTGGTAGTTTGTGTGACACCACCCTCCTGAGTACGCTTGCATACGGTGATGGGCAAGGCTGAAGTCATCAGCTCTTTTTCGCTAGCTTTACTTTCAGTTTTCATTAGTGGCACGTCATCAAGCCCTTCTAGGTACGGTGGAGGCGGAGCGGTTGGCAGCGGAGCGGTTGGAGGCAGAGTGGTTGGCGGTGGAGCATGGTCCGGCCACAGAGTGGGCGTGACTAGGTCTGGTGACATCAGATTGTCCTTTGTTAGCAGGGCGGTGGTGGGAGGATAGCCCGGCCACAAGGTGGGTGTGGCCTTGTTCGGTGACATCTCGTTGTTCACTGTCAGTCCCTCTAGGCTTGGGTATAGTCTCCCCTTTGGCTCAGTTCCAATTTCTGGGCATGGCTTGTTGTTGTCAGTGCCATTTACAGGTGGTGGCTTCTCCATTTGTGTACCAGCATCTTTTTGTTGTAACTCGTTTTTGTTCAGTGCCATCTTGGGGCGCTGGTGGAGTGCTGCACTTTACCACCAGATCCTCAGCAGTCTTGCTAGCCGTACCCAGCTGTGAATCAAAATTCGCAACCTCGCGCAGCAAGATAGACACAGTATGGAACAAAACATTAATCATATTTCCTTTGTTCCATTTGGGACCAGTCCACTTTGTCACCATACGGCTCTCTGATTCTAGGGCTTCGCAGAGCTGCGTCAGCAGTTTGTGCCCGTGTGAGTCGGGTGGCAGGTTTGGGCAGTTGAACTTGTCGGGCGGAGTGCCCTCTCCCCCTTCCCGTACATGTCAGATGCAGTGAGCAAATTCTTGAGCGGGTGCCGGGTTCACCGCGCTGTCAGGTTTTACTCGCGCCAGAGACAAGCTCCTGACCTTGTCTCTGGGCCGAAAGGTGACTCTATCTCGGCTCATAACG
Organism: Crocodylus porosus; assembly: GCF_001723895.1. Classification (NCBI taxonomy): domain Eukaryota; kingdom Metazoa; phylum Chordata; order Crocodylia; family Crocodylidae; genus Crocodylus; species Crocodylus porosus. The sequence goes on from NW_017728918.1 coordinate 44,504,801, forward strand.
CATCCGAAGGAGCTTGGCACCAATTGAATGGCCCGCTCCTTGCCCCCTTTGTTTCCAATGAGAGACACATACCCGGTGATCAATGGGTTAATGAGACCATCTCCTTGGTGGTAAATAATGTGCGCCCATAGATCATTTGAGTTCGCACAATCACGGTCTCCAGTATGCCACGGGCAGTGACGTATTAACTCTGACTCCATTTCACCTCCCCTGGATCCTGTTCGTGACTCCATGTAATGCCCCGATGACTGGTGCACCCTTGACCTGCAAGCCTGGGTCAGCACGACCGGCTTGGCGTGAGGAGGGATTTATGACCGGACAGGTGGGGGTTAACGGCAAGCAGGAGTCAGACGATTTAAAGCGTGATGGTTACACAGAAAGTTTATTTTACTTACGCTACTGATGTGATGCAGCATAGGCAGAGGAGTTGATTTATTCAGTTACAGCATGCAGATATCATGTTACCCAGCATTTACAGGGTGGCTAAGACAGTTGATTCTGAGCGATTCACACAAGCCATTGCAGTCTGCAGATTACGGAGAGCTCTTGATAAGAAAGATAACGAGGGAGATAATCAAGCCGGCAAGGATGGGGTTACGCCGAGATAAAGATCGGAGGCGGGGAGATGTTTGTAAGAGGCCACTTTACAAACTGCGTCTCCTGGGTGTGTGTGTGGAGAGTTCTCCGCTTTGGGCGGAAGTTCTTTCGAAGTTATACTTGGCCAGAGTAGCCAATTACTACACAGCAGGCATGAATAATTAACAGGTTGGCACTTGTGCTTTCTTTGTTTGCTCAGGTTTCATGCTGGCAGCCCATCCTTCAAGAAAGGGGGGGCTTTTCTTTTCTTACAGTTTCATTAAAGTCAGCTATTCTCGTTACTTTATCTTTTGTGCTGGGCTGTCAAGGTCAGTTTTTCTCTCTCGTAGGGGAGCTCAAGTGATTTGAAATGAGGCACAGACAGGTGTGTGCATGCAGCACTGTTACAAACTAAAGAATAATAGTGTGAGACTACAATTACAGAGTTTGTTGTGTTAGCCTCTGACCTTTTGCCATTGGCATCCAAAATCAAAGACTTTAATCTTTGACATCTACAAGATGCAAGTATACTCTGATCCAGTCAACCCACTTTTTACCTCTCTTTGCAGCATCCCCTGCTCCTGTCCTTTTCCTCTCTGTATACAACCCTTTTCTTCTGTGAGTCCATTCATAGCACCTGATGAAGCAGTTTGTTGGTGACGAAAGCTCATGCCTCTCTGAACCAGCTAGTCTCTAAGGTGCCACCCTGCCCTACTTTCTGAATGACTTCAGACTGATATAGGTAATCACTGCTCTCCTACCACTCCAACTAAATGCTCCTGTGCAGTGACCGTCCAAAGAGACAATGTCCAGGAAAGAGCAGTAACCTAATTCTGTTAACTTTAACCAATCAAAACTTGTTGCCATGATTTCAAAGATAAACCTTTCCTTCCATTTTTTTCATTAAAATTGTTTTTTAAAAGCTGACTATGACCAGACTTCTATGCCTTAACAAAGGAGAGGAACCTTATCAGATAGGGAATAAGAAGCAACGGATAAGGGTCTGAGCATTTGATTTATCTGGCATATGGCTTCTTTTTGTTCTGAACACATGAATATCCATTGGAACAAAACTGTATTTAGATAACTTCATAAAAATAGTTCTGTTACGAGAGATAATATTAATTGTTCTTCTTGGAACCTGCATGACAGCAAGTTGTTTCTATAATGGGACATCACACTGCCCTGAACATTTTCTAGTAATAAAAGACTTTGTTGTTGTTGTTGCTTACCTGAATAATCTTTGCTCACCCTGAAGGTTATGTTCATTAGTCTCATAGAATCATCAAATTATAGAAAATTAAGGTTGGAAAGGACTTCAGGAGGTCATCTAGTCCAACCCCCTGATCAAAGCAGGACCATCTAGGGCTAGGCTAGGGCTAGCTAGGGCTCTGTTGAGCTGGGCCTTAAAAACATCCAAGGATGGAGATTCCACCACCTCTCTAGGTAACCTGTTCCAGTGCTTCACCGCTCTCCTAGTGAGAACATTTTTCCTAATATGCAACCTAAACCTCCCTTGCTGCAACTTGAAACCATTGCTCCTTGTTCTGTCATCTGCCACCACTGAGAATAGTCTAGCTCCATCCTCTTTGGAACCACCCTTCAGGTAGTTGAAAGCTACTATCAAATCCCACATCAGTCTTCTCTTCTGCAGACTAAATTAGCCTGGTTCCCTCAGCCTCTCTTCAGAAATCACGTCCCCATCACCTTAACTATTTTTGTTGCCCTCCACTGGACTCTCTCCAAATTGTCCTTTCTGTGATGGGGAGCCCAAAAATGGACACAGTACTCCAAATATGGCCTCACCAGAGCCAAATAGAAGGGAATAATTACTTCCCTCAAACTGCTGGCAACACTCCTACTAATGCAGTCAGATATGCTGTTAGCTTTCTTGAAAACAAGGATATACTGTTGACTCATACCCAGCTTATTGTCCACCGTAACCCCCAGGTCCTTTTCTGCGGAGGTACTGCTTAGCCAGTTGGTGCCAATCCTGTAGCAGTGCATGGGATTCTTCCATCCTAAGTGCAGGACTTTGCACTTGTCCTTGCTGAACCTCATGAGATTGCTTTTGGTCCAGTCCTCCAATTTGTCTACTCATTCTGAATCCTAGTCACTCTGGAGCCCTACCCTCCAGTGTTTCTATTACACCCTCCAGCTTGGTGTCATCCATGAACTTGCTTAGGGTACAATTCTTCCCATTTTCTGGATCATTAGTAAAGATCTTGAACAAAACTGGCCCCAGGACCAATTCCTGTGGCACTCCATTTGATACCAGCTGCCAACTAGACCTCGAGCCATTGATCTCTACACATTAAGCCCAACAATCCAGCCAGCTTTCTGTCCACCTTACAGTACATTCATCCAACCCTTAGCTTGCTTGCAAGAATGCTGTGGGAGACTGTATCAAATGCCTTACTAAAGTCAAGGTATATCACAACCACTGTTTTCCCTGCAACCACAGAGCCAGTCATCTCCTTGTAGAAGGCAATGAGGTTCATCCGGCATGAATTGCCCTAGGTGAATCCATGCTGACTGTCCCTGATCACTTTCTTCTTTTCTAAGTGCTTAGAAATGGATTCCTTAAGAACCTGCTCCATGATTTTTTCTGGGGAGTGAGGTGAGGCTGACTGGTCTGTAGTTCCCTGCATCCTCCTTCTTCTCTTTCTTAAAGCTGGCCAGTACATGTGCCCTTTTATAATTGTCTGTGACCTCCCCCAATCACCACAGCTTTTTAAAGACAATGGCCAGCAGCTCTGAGTCACATCAGCCAACTCCCTCAGCCCTGTCGGATACATTGCACTGGGCTCCATGGACTTGTATACATCCAGCTTTTCTAAATAGTCTCTACCCTGTTCTCTCAGCACTGAGGGCTGCCACCATCTCCCAAAACTGTACTGCCAGGTGCAGTAGTGTGAAGCTGACCTTGCCTGTGAAGACCCAGGTGAAAAAGGCATTCAATACTTCAGCCTTTTCCTCATCATCTGTCACTAGGTTGCCTCCCCCATTCAGTAAGGACCCACACTTTCTCAGTTGGGTTTAGATAAAAGTGCCAAAAAGTGCTACCGAAGTGCCTGATTTATATGGACACTGGGGAACCAGGTCAAACTAGCACACATCTTCTTCCAGTAGAGCACTGTTTTTTGTCTCACATCTGTCAGTAGCCATAATGACCAACTGACAGGTGAAAAACCATCTCAGATCCTGTTTTCAAAAGTGTGGTAGATATGGCCCAGTTTATGTTGATGACTTTCAATATGAGTTAATTTCCTAAGTGCCTAATTTTTCCCCCTATTTCAACTCCATCACTAAAGAGTTGCATTCCCTCATCCTTATTGTCCTTCTCACATTATAAATCCTGCATTTTGTGCTGCCCAGTGGCCCAGCTTCAAGAGGAGGGTTTGAGGATGTTCTCACTGGGCTTTTCCATAGTGTGGAATTTCCTGAGAAGTAGGTGATAGAAGTTTGTTTTCTCAGGTTGAGAAGAGCCTAAAATTCAGGTTTCCCAATTTGGGGTGAGTTCTCTAACTAGTAGACCAATGTACAAAAGAGGGGAAGTAGTCCCACCATCACCATCACTGTTAGAGAGTTAGTGAATTCAGTGCTGTGTCAACCAGTCATCTGGACACGGCTCTGTAGATGTAACTTGTAAAGTCTTCATGCCTGCCTATACATATGCTCATTGGCATTCTAATTAGAACACACTGGAGCATATTCTGCTCTGCATTCTAATTACAATGCTGCAGCTCTGCCACAGTGTCATGTGTATTAAGCCCCCATGCATTTTAAAATAGCTGCGGGGAACTTTAACTAAACCTGTTGTTGAATGAGGTTTAGATAAAGTGTCCCGTGGCCATTTTTAAATGTCTGGGGGCTTAATACACATGACAGTGAGGCATTTAAATTAGAGCAGCTTCCCAGGAATTCCTCTATTTAAAATGCCCCCTCCACCTCTGGGCATGTGTAATAGGCAGTTTATTTGTTTCCCAGACCTGATCTAGATCTCAGTGGAGCTTAAGTGGTGGTGAAGCACCTTCGTGCCTTATCTGAACCAATCTAGACACATTTATACAGCTCTGAAAACATTCCTTTCTGTCATTGAGGAAATTAAACTATTTGCTGGTAAACCTGTTTTCCACATATTGGTGTGTTCTGTGTTCTTTTTGGATTTCTTCTTTGACTATTTCCTCTGTGCTTGCTATTGGCAGTGTGGTATCATGTGTTAGGTAACAATACAAGAGCACCAAATATCAGGCTTGTGTGAATCATCAGTGATCCGATCTGGCTGCTTCAGATGGCCGCGATCCAATCCAGAGCTCTGGACCGGGTTTCTACCTTGATCCAACTGAAGTGGCTCCAAAGCTTCAGAGCCACCTCAGAAATCCAGCCATAGGGTATAATGGGGAATCAATGAAATATCTATAACTTTGTTGTTTTTTGACCAATTTGGATGAAGTTTTCAGGAGTGATAGACTCTGCAGAGTGCATGTAGCCTACCATGTTTCAAGAAGATCAGTGCAGGGGTTTTGGAGGAACTGTACCCCAAATTCTTGAAAGCAAAACTCCTGTCACTTCTATGTGTTACAACATATGGAGGTCAAAACTACCAGGGTGGTAGCTCTTACTGAGGCCACAAAGCTTGCCAAGTTTCAAGAAGATTGTTGCAGGGGCTTGGGGGGAACTGTCGCTCAAGCTGAGGACAAACAAAACTGGTGCCATGGGTGACACTGCTTGTGTTAAGGCGCAGCAGGGTGACAGCTGCAGGGATGGTAGCCCCTGCTGTGATGCCTGCCAGCTGTCACGGAGATCGGTGCAGGAGGGTTCTGAGGCCTTGCACCCCTAGCTGCTGACGGACAAAACTCGTACCATGGGTGCTTGTGGGACTGACTGTGTCTATCTTGGGGCAGTTGATTGTGTGTATTGATTCTTTCCTCTCCTTAGTCTGGTTTTGTAGGTGTTAATTGATGGTAATTAACTGGCTACATTAGCTAGGTCCTGTGTATTGATCAGGTCCCTGAGTGAATCATGATTGATTGGTAACTGGTAACACAGTAGCTTAGCAGCCAGGCTAAGCAGCCAGCCAGGGGAGTAGTCTCTCCCCTCCCCACCCCAAGGCAGACACAGTCAGTTCCACAAGCACCCATATCATGAGTTTTGCCTGTCGGCAGCTAGGGGTGCAGGGCCCCAGAACCCCCCTTCACTGATCTCTGTGACAACTGGCAGGCATAACAGCAGGGGCCACCGTCCCTGCAGCTGTCACCCTGCTGCACCTTAACACATGCAGTGTCACCCTTGGCACCACTTTTGCTTGTCCGCAGGTTGAGGGGCAGTTCCCCCCAAACCCCTGAACTGATCTTCTTGAAACTTGGCAGACTTTGTGGCCTCAGTAAGAGCTACCAGCTCTGCAGTTTTGACCCCCCTGTGTTGTAACACATAGATGTGACAGGAGTTTTGCTTTCAAGAATTTGGGGTACAGGTTCCCCAAACCCCCTGCACCGATCTTCTTGAAACTTGGCAAGTTTGTGGCCTCAGTATAGGCTACCACCCACGCAGTTCTCACCCCCCTATGTTGTAACGCCTAGACATGACATGAGTTTTGCTTTCAAGAATTTGGGGTGCAGTTCCCCCAAAACACCTGCACCAATCTTCTTGAAACTTGGCAGGCTTCATTCTGTCTGCAGAGCCGTCCACTCCTGAAAATGTCATCCAAATTGGACAAAAACTAACAATGTTATAGATATTTGATTGTTTCCCCATTATACCCTATGGTTGGATCTCCGAAGCGGCTCCGAGGCAACTCCGCAGCTCTTCGGAAGCTCCGAGCCACTTTGGGGAGCCTAACAAGGCCAGCGCTTCAACCTGGATGTGCTGCTTCAGACCCTGAAGTGTCCAAAGCTTCTCCGGATCTGAAGTTCTGTCTGAAGCTTCACATAGCCATGCTAAATATCTACAAAACTAACCTGTCCTATTTTTAAGAAGTCTGTTTATGGCAGCACTTTAATCACAGCTAGCATTGCAGTCAAGTGCATGAAGACTATCTTCCTGGATGCTCCTCTTCCTAACTACAATCTGTGTACCAGTCTCCCAGTATAATGCAGATTATAATATTTTTCCTTTCTGCATTTTTTGTTTGTGTCTTTTATGTAATGTTTACTCACTTGCCAGCATGGCTGAACTTGACTAGTACTGGTTTTACCCTAGGAATATAATCTTTGCTGATAACTTCTACTGACCCCGTTATGCCTCATGTTCATGTTCAAGTCTAGTCTTTGAGCCTATCTGGTTCTTTTTTATATTTGTCTTTAGTTTTGTCCTCAGCACTGTCCTGAGCCTGTAGCTACGCCTTAGGATGTGTGTCAAGCTGCAGTTCTGGCATTATTGTAGCAGGCTCAGAGTTCTTGAGTGGTCTGCTGTCCTCTGGGAATCTGTCTGCATGATATGCTGATGAGAAGATTGCCATGCCTCTGATATAAAGGGAGTAGGCCCTTAGAGCCATCGAAGGGCAAACTTACCCGTGTCTCTTGCAATGTTCACATCAGCTAATACAGTGTTTGGTATTGGTGGGTCCTGTTCTAGTCACTTGCCAGCTATATGGGTCAAATCAGTCTCAAATAGTCCGCAGGCAGTGAGGGTTGTGCCTCACACACCTCACTGGTTCAAACCAGGCCCAAGCTGTCCACACTTTTGCTTGTGTGTTATTTGATGGCTGAACACAGGCCTATTCCGGCCTGTTCAGGTGGACAGGCTTCAGGTCTTTGGCTTCCTTTTAACAAGCTGTCTGCTGAGTTTGGTGTTCCCTTAACTGCCTTGCTATACTGTGTATCACCACTGTGCTGGGCCACAGAAGACTATTTACTCCTTTGGCTATTACCTAGCCCCAGGAAGGTGAACTGCTGTGGTCCAAGACTACAAGGTAAGGATGACTTTCTGTCTGTGTTGTCTTTCCGTTTCATAGCCATCTTTACTAATGACTCTCTTTCCCTTTCCATTGGTTTTGTGGGTAGCTGGGGAAGCTGTATTTCCAAATCCCCATATTGTCACAAATTGTTTGCATTCTACTTTAGCATGACCCACTCCAAGGAAAATCTGGTTGGTATTACACAATTTGCAAAGTACATTGATGGTTACTTGATAACCTGTTTTCTACATAGTTCAAGTCCCAAAATCTGAAGTAGTAACCTGCTGTGACTGTATTCCTACTGTCATTAAAAGTAAACAGGTCTGCACTGGTCTTTTCCAAGGTTTGGGTGGGCAGAATTGATAGCATCTCCTCCTGCTGGTGCTTTCTTGAATTGAGTGAAACATCCCATCAGAGGTAAGAGGTTACTTTAACAGGTTGAAAGGATTTGTCTCCTGGCCCACAGAGCCATATATACTGTACTCTGAAAGGCATGTCCTGCTCAGCATTTTAGCCACCAGTAGTGATTTCCTTAATTTCATATCACAGAACTGTGTTCTCAGTAATATATATTTGTAGTCATTTTGGTGCATTCAGCAGTGGCTTGCTAACAGCTTGTGATAAGACTTCAGTCTTGGCCCCAAATAGAACAACTGGCAGAGTTCAAATTATACTTTGACTCATTGGAGGGGAGGAGGGGGAGGTCTGGGAAAAAAATTGGGCTGCCCATTACAATGCCTTAATAAAATTAGAGGTCCCTGGTTATGATTTTCAAATCTTACAAAGAGGGCTCTTGTCCCTTATGGGGTGGCTCAGCCCCCTGGAGCTATCTGCTAATTCAAACCCTGACAACCAGTAGTTGCTTTTCTCTCTGAGAGCACCACTTTCTGTGTCAGCTTTATCTCAGCTGTCAAATGTTTGCCTTACACAAAATGAATTTTATTGACTCTTGGCTCTACAAAGATTTTAGGAAAAAATATTTTAGATATTGTTGTTTTTAGTTCTGCCCCTGGACAGTTGAGTTGCCATTGACATTTGGAAGATTTTCTTTAGCACCAGCTCTGTCTCAATAATATCTCCTATAAACAGAAATCTTGATGTTATAATCTTGCCTTTTAATTATTGCAGTTTTTATGGTTTACAAATGATATGTGGGCACTCTAGTTCTCTGTTCCACAAATGATCTCTCCTTTTCTTGGTTGTAATCTAAAATGAAGGTTCCCCTACAGTTTCATTCTGTATAGTCTCATTAAACACTTCTAACAGCTGTTTCAGGTATTATTCCATGCAAAAGCCAGCCTCCCTCTCATTCTTTTCTTCTCCTTATTCCCCAATGTGACAGTGAAAAAATTACCTTCATTATCTCATCTATATTTGATCAGTTCTTTATACAATTGAGCTTTCACCATCTCCATGTTTCTAAAAGTTTTTTTTGTCTAAAAATCCAGCATTTCTGCAACTGTGCAAGAGTTTCGATTTAGACAACCTTCGAGGTCCCCTGCAGCTATATTATTCTCTGAATCCAGTAATGTGAGTCCCTCCATGCTATCTGTCTGTTCTGCTTTTGCTGTTCTGTTTTTTTGTGAATTTCACTTTCTTCTTTGCTGTGGGTCTCACTAGACTGACTGCTGCCAATCAGTTTCCTGTTCCTCTTACAAAGGAACAACATGAAAGAGCTCCCTATTTTTATGACCAAGATGGTTTACTATTAAGGGAATTATTTCCCTAGGTACTACACCTATTCAACCCACATGCATACAGATTAATTTTCTTAAACCCTCTAAACTCTTCCTGAAACCTTTGCTCCTCCCTTCCAACTTCCATGTCATTCCCAAAGTTAGTTGGCTCAATCTGTATACAAATATTATGGTTTGCTTTATAACTGAGTGCTTGCAATAATACAGGGTATCAGCTGTATGTTTGTCTCCAGCAGCCATTAATTGTCATGCAATTCTTGTTATGAGATAATTGCACCTCAATTAAAACTTATTTTCAGCTGTGCTCAGCTACAGATTTGAATATAGGCGTGTTTTCTTAGCTGTGTTTCTGGTCTGCCCATGTATCTTGGCACACATTCTTGTGAGCTCAGCTCTATGATGTTGCTGCCAGTACCAAGGTTTGAAAGTACAGAGCCAAATTCTCTACTGATGTTGAGTGTAAGAGCTCCACTGAAGTCAATGTCTGTCTTCCCAGAGAGAGAATTATGCCCCCAAAATTTCTACAACTTTCCCTTACTCTTCTGTTTTTCTCATGCTGTAGTTCACAGGTCCCATCCCTCTGAAAATCTAGCTCAACAAAGTAAATTAAAATAACACATTTAAATCTTCTCAATGACAGATGACACAGATATTAGGACCTGACTTACAGGTGTTTTTTTCAGGTATAAATTTTGTTGTAGGCTATATCCTGAGGCAAAAAGATGTTTGCCCTGTTACAGGATCTGGACCATGGACTTCAACTTGAGTTTTGCCAGAGTGAAGACTGAAACATAGGGCTTTTGTAGCTGGCTTTTACAGGTTTAGGTATTGCTGCTTATACCAGTCTCGCAATCAGTCCCTGCCCTGATTTCTGTGCTAATTTATTACACAACAGTAAATTATTGTTATGGGGTAGTGAATTTTTGGTGGGTTTTATAACTGTTCTTATTACCATATTTTCTTTCATACAACATTTCCCAGAACATAAACCACACCTTGTTTTTGAAAGGTAGAATGAAGAGTATTTCCCCCCCAAATTATGGCTGCATACAGCAGGGACAGAGCCTAATGTTCAGCTGGCTCACTCTCCCTTTCCTGTTTAACTAAAGCTGAAGCATTAGCTGTTGCTGAAGACTGGTCTCTGTGGGTGACTGTGATTTCTGAAAGGAGCTAAAGAGTCTCCCAAACTGTGAAACAGGAGATGAGAGACCAGGGCAGATAGGAGACAGCAATACAGCCCTAAGTAAGGTTAGCTTGATTAGCAGAATGTCAAGACCATTAAAAAGAAGAGACAATTACCAACACCTCTGCAGTGAAGGACAATGAGCTGTTAAATCAATTGGCTCCCTCAGATACCTGAATAGTAAAGCAACAGCTGCTGCACTGCGAAGCAGGAATCAAAGAAGTTTGCTTTCTATCCCAGGCAGAAAATCAGTTTACCCAGTTACAAAAAAATATGCCTCTGGGGAGTTGACTTTTTGGGGAAAGGTGTTTGTTTTATGCAAGAAAATCCAGTATTCTGGGGGATTCATAGTGTGGAATATAAACCATTAATTTTGATTTTGGCCCAGAGTTTTGCAGAATTTCATATTAAATTTTAGATTTAGAACTAAAATAAAGAACTTGTTTGTACCTGAGCTTTCTTTTTTTCTGTGGCCTAAATATCAATCAACCCAACCAACAGTTACTTTTTTCATGTAATATGCTTTAGATTGTTTTCTGCTCAGCCACATTGTTAAAAATCCAGAGAATTCACATTAAAGCAGATGGAATTATCCCAGTATGAAAAAGCATAATAGTAGTAGTAACAGACTAATACTGAAGTAACTTTCAAAAATAAATAATTCAGGTTACCAATTAAAAATCGCCCTGCTGATATTTAAAAAGGATTGTTTTCCAAGTGATGAGGTGACAGAGCAATTAATGTGTCTCTCTGCAGCTACAAAGGTGTGAGTTTCAGGCTTGCTCCACACTTTTGGCAAAGGCCCAATCAACCCAGCTGATCATTTAAGTTGTGGAATCAAGAGCAGCTGGATGTGAAGCTAGCCTATCACTCCCTTTGTGCCATTTGCTACTGAAACTGGCATGCCTTAACCATGAAAGCCAAAAGTACCATTGACCATTCCTTGGCCTTTGGTCATCCTCCAGTCACCTTCTGAGCCCTTCTATCTATTTACCTGTAAGTCATGCAATCACCATACTTTCCGAGCAATCCAGTCCCTCTCTGTCTCCATCTATTTCCTAACATGATATCCTACCTTATTCCTTATTATTACTTATTTACAGTCACTGTTGCTGTGTGAATCTTCTCAGCTGTTCCAGCTGTCTAAAACTGGCTTTCTGTATCTCTCTTATCAGTTATCCATCTCTCTGTCTCGTGCAGATTTTCAGCTGAAAAAATCTTGTTCCTTGTCTGTGCACCTCCAGTTTCTTTCTTAGAAAGTTATTCTTTTCTCTGGGTCACTGTATGATTTTAAAAGTTGCATTACTTTTGTACATGGCTAATAGGAAAAATGTACTGCCAAACAGAGTCACAGCAGGCAATGTCAGAAAAATAAATTATGTAAATCAGCAGTTTTTATAGAAAGAATGCAGGACTGCCATCAGGTTCCTGGCCTTGCATAGGCCTGTGCAGCAGAGGGGGAGCAGCTTGGGACTCACTTTTATTAAGGTATTTGAGTGAATGAAGATGTAAACTTGGTAGGATTTTAAAATAGACTCCTACCAACTATTTCAGTATGACTATAGGTAAATGTTGCATTTGTTACAGGGAAAAAAGCTTTTTATCTTGGGAACCTACTGAAGTCCATCGCCCAAATTCAAATCCCTCTTCAGTATGTGGGATAAAATGTTCTAACACTTTTTTCCTGGGATGTACCCATGTGTGTCTGTAGGGATATTACAGGCCATTCCAGGGACAAGGTAGCCAGACTGGCAGAGGAACAGCAATGTAAGTTGGAAAGCTGTGTATAAATCATAGAATCATAGAGAGGTAGGGGTGGAAGAGACCTCTAAAGGTTGTCTAGTTCAACCCCCTGCCTGAGGCAGGATCATCTCTATCCAAACCATCCTATACAATCCACAATCTAAACTCTACATAAGACTACCATAAACCCTGACACAACACAGACCTAACACCCTAACCTGCCACAGGTAAAGCAAGGGGACCACAGTGGCCAACATCCTGCATCTATGAAATATTGCCAATATGTGCTCAGGAGAGTCCAAGAAGACCATGATATAAAGAAAGGCAAAAATCCCCACAGCCTGATTGTACCAACCTGACAATGGGGTAAAATGCCTTCCTGACCCCAAATATTATGATTGGTCTGACACTGAGTGAAGCGGCAAGACTTTCTAGCCAGGAACCTCTGGCTTTGCTCCCAGCAGAAGCATTGGCACACCCAAGCTGAAGTCCCCAGCATTGGCTGTGGCTAACATCCTGTGCCCTGAACAAGCCTTAAACTCCCTGGTATATATAGCAGAAGGGAGTAGGGGCAACCAGAAAACCCAGAAGCATGGGAAGTAGTCATAGTAGAGCACAGGTATAGCTATGTCTAGTTCACTCTCCACTGATGAAGAGTTCACAACTTCCCTAGGCAGTTTATTCTACTGTTCTGACAGTGAAGAAGTTTTTCTGGATATACAATCTAAACTTACTTTGCTGGAACTTCAAGCTATTGGTCCATGTCCTCCTCTTTTCAGCAAGAGAGAAAAGATTCTTTCCCTCTCCTTTACAGTAGCCCTTCAAGGATTTGAAGACTGGTATCATTTGCCCTCTTAAGTGTCTGTTCTACTAGCTGAACATGCCTAGCTCCTTCAATCTTTCCTCATATGAAATGGTTTCAAGCCCCTTGTCATCTTTGCTACCTGTGTCTGGACCCTCTTTAAGTTCTCCACACCCTTTTTAAAATGTGGGGCCGAGAACTACATGCTATGCTGCAAATGAGGCCTAACCAGTGCCAAGTAGAGAGACACTATCACCTCCCACGTTTAGCATCTAATGCTTCTATTCATGCATCCCAAAACTGCATTCACCCCCTGTGTGGTTGAGCACAACTGCTGAGTCATGCTTGTTTTCTTCCAGGTCAAACACTGGGACCAGCTCAAATGCAATGTCTATTTATAGTTTGTGAGTCAGGCACCTCATTTTGTGCTTTTGACAATCCCTTTAGGCATCTTTGTACATCTGAACGTGCATAAATACCTTTAAAATTTGGCCTAGCATGAACTGTACTCCTGTAGCCCCTTGGCCACTCTGCATACCAACCAGTAGTGGTCTCTGAAAGTGCAGAGAACACTTACTACACTAACTCTTGAAGCAACTTACTTGGGATGTGGCGCATCCTTTATGGGTTGAAGTTGTAGACCTCAGTTGGAAGTCTTTCTAAAAAAGATGTTTCAAGTCAACCAGAAATTATCTGCTTGATGTAGGATCTATACACTGAAATTCTATGACTTTGGCCATAGAATATATCATTATAATTGTCCTTTTTGCATTTAAAATCTGTGAATACTGTTACTGGACTGAGAAGAATATACTGTCATAAAAGGTCAGATGAAATGCACTCTCATGCATCAGAGAGTGTGCTATGGGAAACATATTCTTCAACTTCACACAAGGAAATTTAAGGAGCAATTATGCCTTCAAAAGCAAAATTCCACTGTAAACTACACTTGCTATAGGACAGAGACTAGATGCACAAAGCAAATGAGACTGGTCCATTTTCATTGACCAAATTCAGAATAATGCAAGCAGTCCTGTGCAAATTGAAGCCCAGGATTCCAGGTTGTCTCTTCCCAGTCACAGGGATTGTCTATACAAGGTCCTACAATGTGCAGTACCATGACAACTATGTACATCTAGATTTTAAATAAAATTTCAGTTCTTATAATCCCAGATGGTACCTGTAACATGCACTCTTGTATTTGTTAAATGGTAATGTTTTTAAAAGTGGAGTCATTTTTAAGTCAATCAAGCCATTTGTAACAAATGGAGAAATAAAACAAAATCATGATTAAAAACAAGAAAACAAATCAACCAACCAAAACCACCCCCACAAAACAACTTCCACCTCTTAGAGTTATTGGCTTTAAATATGAAGAAGGAATTTCTTTTTTTGTACTAGTGAATGGAACTGTTGCTAATATAGTTCAGTTTGCCATAACCTTTTGTTGATGTCCAATGTTTGACACATACTAGTTAGTATATTCACAGATTTATAATGATGATTCTATTACGTCCTCTCCTAATATGATCTCCAATTATTACTCTGGAAAGAAACTCTTTCAGTATATGCTGTTTCTAGCAAAGTTTTCCAGTCTCTGTAGACTTGAATCAAAATGTTTGTCATTGTTGACAGCAAATCTAGGCTTTATTAAATTTTGTTTTATTGTATTCATTTTGCAATCCAGCTCCTATATAGCTGTTGCTATACATTGTTTGGGCATTGTACCTGGTCAGCATAAAGTCATTCTTCCAGTTTGGCATTACCACTTTTCTGGTCTAATTTAACATCATCAAGTAATAGCATATGGGAACAAAAAGTTTCATTGTAGCTGTTGATCCTGTAATCAGATCTGCAGACAGGCATATCAACAAAGAACCTTAATAGCAGGATCAGGACCTTAGGCTACTTTATACAATAATACATTTTATCAAATGCAGATTAAATAAATAAAACCCCTGACAATGCAATTAATGTGGTTTCCCATTGGAAATCACAAAAGCCAGGAAATGCAGAAACTTAGGTTCTAACAGAGCTAGCTTGCTTCACTTGAGGGCTAGGTTATTTTTGGTATACTTGTATGTATACATATATGTAGCACATTTAAGGCAGAATGGGCAAGAAGGAAGGGAAACAACAGATCTAACAATTTCCACTAGATAGCTGATTTCTCTTAAAAATACAATATTTTCCCTAGTATTTTCCTCTGTATTTCAGACCATTATTCCTGCCCTTTTCTGAGATTATAAAAAATTCCTTTTATATGCAATATTTTAGCATTTACGCACTCTAGCCATGTTTCTCATCAGCCTTTCTGTTTCCTAGACCATGTTTGATTTTCCATCTCGCCCTTTATGGCTTAACTGCCATGCCATCTGTCCTTTTATCACCCTTCTCTTTTTCATCTTTTAGTCTTGTCTTAATATTTCCAGGCTGAAAGGACAAGAACTGCATCAAGTGCTGATTTTCTTTACAGAAAGAGGTATGAAGGTTGAACCAGTTAATTTATGAAGAGCAGTTTAGCTGTAGAGAGCACTCTTACATGATTGTGTCCCTGCTGCAGTTTCACTTTACCTCCATAAAGAGGCATTATTTCCTCTTTGCATTACATACAATATTCCTAGGAAGAGAATACATTTGTGAGCAGCACTATTAGTGGACCCAGTATGGCAAAAAAAGGAGTGCAGTGATGATGAATAGCTCCCTCTACATACACAGTGAGCTCACTGAATATGCATATGGCAGCAGAGTCCAGAGCTCCTGGCCGTGGATAAAGTTGGGTACAACCACACAACCGCACCTGTCTGTATCTACCCTTGAACAGCACCAGTAGTGCATGCATGTATCTCTACCAAAGAAGTCAAGGTGAAACTCAGCTTTCTGACTATTGTCGCAATCTATATTTTTTGCAAATACTTTGCTTGCAAGGGAGTGACATCACTTCCATTGTAAGTACTTAAGAGGACTCCATCTATAGATACAGCGAACTTCCAGTGTATAGTGTTACATTTATTTGTGCTCTTTGCAAGCACAGGAAGGAGGAAGATGTTATGTAATTTCCAAGTGAGCAAAACTAGACACCCCGCTTCAGTGAGGATTGACTGGATACAGTGAACAGTGTCACATAGTCAAACATAATAAAAATCAAGGGTCTGTGTGAATGTTGCTATAGCAGAGAATGTGGAATACAGTACATAGTTGTTTACCTTTTCTTCTGGAAAATATTTATTTAAGAAAAGGTAAAAAAAAAAGTTATGAAGCCATTATGATAGGAGATGTGTGTCAGGTGAGCATAATTTGTGCCTTGAATGTCTTACCCAAAGTCACAGAGTCAATCAGTGAAGGAGCTGGAACAAACAGTCCCTGAATCTCATTCCTGTGCTTTAACCGGCAGACGAAGCATTCCTTCCCAGCTAATGGGGACCTGTCACGCTGGAGGCTCGGGAGAAGTGAAACCTTGATTGGATTCCATTATCTGGAAAAATTAGGCTTTCCATTTTTATTAAGTTTTCCTTCTTTGTCTACTCCAAGTTTCAAAATATTAAAAAAAACCCCAAAATCTTAACAGCATTTTACTTTGTTTCGCAGGTTACTAGATTGATACACTCGGGGTGCTTTTTTTTCTTAGTATTTTTCAAGGATATGTGAGCTCTTTCTCTATCTCTGAGGGCAGCCACCAAGAAACACTAGGAACCTCTGCCTTTCCATATTTTATTTTTTCTTTTAGTAAAGACAAGACACCCACAATATGGTGATTTTTATGTGCAAGTATAACCTTCTGCTCCTAATACTGAAGATAGGGAATAGATCAAAGTGTGCCACCTGGCACCTGCAAAGCCAGAATGCTACACCTCTATTTTTGCCATCCCCTGTGTCAGGGGTCAGCAACATAGGGCACATGGGCCACATCTGGACCATGAGAGCTTTTTATCTGGCTCACGGACTGAGTGCTTTGGTGATACTGGATGGTATGTTTGATGGTGGGGCACGCTTGGCAGCAGTCACTGTCCCTGTGCTGGTGAGAAGGGGCAGATGCTAGGAGAAGCCACACTGGTGGGTGCAGAGAATAGTGGCAGCAGCAGGCACTTTTCCACCAGCTGGTGGTGAGGAAAAATGGCAGTAATGGCTGGGTGCTGGCACCTGCCCACTGATGCAGTCATGTGCCCCTGACCTGAACTGGGTCACATTTAAAAAGTTGTTAACCATTGCCCTATCTTAGCGAATTGGTCCACATTAGGACTTCCCTCTTCACAAAACAGAATAATGTGTGCACTTTTCCATGTCTAAACAAATGTATTACTTTACACTTTCCCAAATTAAATTAATTTAGAAGATGGAATTAAAATGTTACCATCTGCTGGAACCTCTCCCTATCTTACCAGTATATTCTTTATTTATTTCTGAAGTCATATGTTTTTCAGCTTTGTAGTTTTTGTGTTTTCATTCTTTACACCTTATCTCTCTTAGCTGATTTTTTCAGACTTGAATTTATTAGAGTTACCTCCAAATCAACAAGGCACTTAGCTACATGCCCAACACATTATTTTCCCTGGGACTAAGAATATGCTTCAAGTTATATCTGTCCTTAAATCCAAAGTCTTCTAGTTAAATTCCTATTTGGTTATAATGTAAATATAGAGTGATGCATTAAGGGAGTCTCATTTCTCACTAGATTTCCTTTGCTGTTATTCAGTTGACTTAGCTGGTCCTGTTTCTGATTTACATTCTATAAGCATGACTAGAGTCAAACTGTAAGAGTTTATTGGTGATATCCTCCCTATCTCCGGGATGTTCATTCACAGTTTTCAGATAATTGTCTTATTTTATTTTTTACCATGATACCTTCTCACCACTATGGAAGAAATTAGAAATAACATGAAAGAAGTTAAAGGCCATAAAAGACTGAGAATCAAAGTTATACTAATGTAAATCTGGAGTAAGTCTAATGATTTTCATGAAGGTATTCAAAATATCCCAGCACTTAAAGAGCCGAGATCTCAACATGACTTTTCCCGTTGATAAGAGAAGTCATGTAAATGAATTTACCACTTGATGGCAAGACTGCAGTGGAGGTGAATGCTTTTACTTCCTTTCTCTGTCAGGAATTCAGATGAGGAAACATAATTAGGTCAACATTTCAATGGGGATAAAGGATTGCAAATTACATTCCACACTATTGCCATGAGAACAATGTGTATGGGACATACAGCAGTAGCTATAAACTGCACACTTTATAGATGCACGGTTCCCTCAGGACTCAACGTTGTTCTTACTGGCATCCAAAATCAGCGTGCACAGAACAAGCTCAGAGGATTTAGATAAGTACATTTAGATAGGGGCAGTTTGGAAGTTGAAAGCGAACAGGCTCTTAATCAAGCTGCTCTAAATGTATTTCAGGGGATTTGTTCAATACATTTTGTCACTGGGTTAAATAATCCACTATCAACATCTACCTAAGCTACATTTTTAGTAGCAACCCAATATCATTCAAGCACAGAAGTGAAATGTTTCACTAAAAAGCAGTATCCTTTTTGTGGCCACAACTATAGAGGGGGGGAAAATAAAATAAATTTTGTAACGCCACTGTGTTCTCATTACTGCAGTTAAGGTTACATTGGCATTTCCATTATAAGCCTCTACTGTTAAGGGTTTATAACTAGGACCCACAGCCCTGCTTCAAAGTCCTATTTATTACAAAATATGTAATAATTTGCATTATTACAAAACTTGTAAATGTATATACTTGACTCTTCTTGATTTATGCAACGATTTATTTCTCTTCTTAACTGAGTATGTGATGACCTTGTTTTCAAATCAGCAGCTCAATAATAGTTAAAAAAATAAAAATTGACAGATGATTAATATGATTGGACAATTTACAGTTCTCTACCTCCATTGCTGTGTCTCCCAAATCAAGGGACTGTTACATTTTTTTTTCTAATGTTGTACTGTGTGCTGTAAATAAGGTAATTTTACAATAAATTATGAAAGACTAATATAATCCCACCCACTGGGAAAATATCCTTCCTCCACAAATATTCCTTATATGTATTTACTCACAGGATTAAAGCTACTACTTTTCATACAGGTTTATCTCCTCATTAGCCACATTTCTGCAAAAGATTCTACAGAGATATTGAAAAATTATTGACATTGAATCAAGGAATAAGCATGCTGGTCTATTATTGTGTTAGTCACAAAATTAGCTGTCACAAAAATGAAATGGCAATTGCTAGGCAAAATATTTAAACAGAAAAAATGATCAGCTAACTCTTCAAATGACTATTTGTTAATGTACACAACTTGAAATGTTTCCTTGTAGGCATGCAGGCTTTCAACCTCTTAGAAAACTATTCCATATACAACCTTAAATTCAACTTTTCTTCATATATCTGTAAAAATATTCACTTCAAGGTTTAATATTTTGCCAAATAACTGAGAATATCATAAATCATTGATGAGAGAAGAGTTCTGACTTCTCTTTTTAAAGAGTTGATCTTTTATTTGCCATATATACACTAAAAACTCATACTGGTCTTTTTAATTTAGTTGATAAAGAGGTATGTTTCTTAATAAAGAGATACATTTGGAACTGTTGAACATGGGATAAATCCAACAAAATAAGTTCACATCTAACTATGCACAGTTGAAAACAATAAAATTTAGTATGCCTGAATTATAGAAACAAATATTGATGTATAATGGGCAGTATCAGATTTAAAAATTATTAAACCTTCTGTTATATTTGCCCCAAAAGCCAAAACTTAGTGTAGATTTTCATAAATTTGCCTTCTTGCATATGGTATTTTTGGTATTTTTCAGATTTTAATATTGTCACAGGATACAATGGGGATATTATATGCTATATTCTGTGCAAAAGTTTTATATCTGCTCCTTCATACTTGTGAAAACTGAACACTCCCTTATACTTCTGAAAATAATTAGCAAAATATTTGAAGAAGCAGACATCATGCCAAAATATTCTGAGAATGATGTGCAGCTGGTTAAAAAGCTGTGTTTTCCAAATCCCATATTTCACACTCATTTTGCATCATCATGATTTTCCTGACCTTTTTGTTTAGTCACCCCCCATAACAGATTCCAGGATGCTAATCAGACAGAAAAACAGCTGAAACTAATTTCAGTGATCATCAATATTCTAACCAACACTGAAAAACAGTTTGTTTCCAGAAGCACATGGAGGGTTTTTTTCACATCAATTTCCTTTTTGTTAGTTTTATTGGAAAAATATCAAGCCATTTTTTCTTCTTTTTTAGTGTTTGTAAAAGGGAGGAAGAAGAGCAAAAAATGCACTTTCCTTCCCTCTTTTTCTCTTGCATAAGCGTCAATACCCAAGCATGACAGGGAAACTCATAATGCTGTCAGTGGAGATGTTCACCATTCAGGGGTTTGAGTAGGAAATGATAAGATAAAGAGAGTGGTTCACACATGATAGATACTGGTCATGTCATTAAATGGAGTAATGGAAAATACTAAGTAACTGTGGTGATAAGATGGTGTAAGAGTCTGTGTAGAGAAGAGAATATGAGACTATACCGCCTCACTGCACTATCTGGCTTTGAGCACTGTGTACATGCTCCTCTATATAAAAGTTTAGTAAGCCCCACTTCTGCACAAACCCTGGGTATATTTCCACTGCATCAGACATTGATGGAGCATAACCATGAAAAAACTGCCCCACCCACTCGCTCCAGCTCTGCACTTGCCAAAAGCTGAAACAGGCCTAGAATGGGAGCAAGTGGGTAGGAGATGCTTTCATGGCAGTGCTCCCTACCATCATGAAAAGGTGTGTAGACCTACCTAGGTCGTGTGAAGGCAGTATTATTCCAGCCACCTCACAAATATAGTACATCCCTCCTCCCCACAGTCACAACACAATTCTAAGGTGGCAATGACTTTTAAAATCAACATTTATTTCATTATTAGCATTTCTAGTTATCTGTTCCAATTTGCTGCACTTCTATTAAAATAAAATAGAAATAAAACCAATTGATCCCAACCTGCAAATAACAACAACATTCAATTCAATAGAACATCGGGGCACAGGAGTCCTAAAAACTAGGGGTGTGCGAAATGGGCCATATTCGATTTGGATTCAGCCCGAATCGGGGGACAGTGATTCAATTTATTGATTCAAATCACTGTCCTGATTTGATTCTGCTGAATCTGCATTTGAAGATTTGATTCTGATTTGGAGAATCAGCAATTTGGCCCTGAAGGAGGAGAGGTACCCAGCCAGGAGTCCTGGGCTGGTCTGAGGCAGGCTCCCTAGTGGCTGGGCAGACCCCGCACTAATGTTAGTGCCAGGTTACATCTACACTTACATTACTGCACATTAATTAATTGCAGCTAAATTTGATACCTGCACTTGCAGAAATTAGCCTAAGTTAATGCGCATTAAGGGCACACGTGTAGATGTGTGCTCGTAATGCACATTAACTTAGGCTAATGTGCATTAGTGCATCTCGTGTAGATGTGCCCTATGATTGTATGTCAGAGCTACCAGTTCGTGCCAAGGTTGGACAAATTCTCTTTTTATGTAGAGGGCCCATTTTGTGGCTTGAAATGCCAAAAGTAACTGCCCTTCTAGATGTGATTGGCCTGCTTCAGTGATCAAACATCCTGGATCTTTGATCTTGAACATCACACCACCAGAAATATTACGCAGAAAAATACAGGCAAAACTTACGCAGAAAAATATAGTCTCTACTTTACTGCTTTGGGTTTACAGTTTCTAGGATGTCTATTTCTTTAACCCAGGTGTATTTCTATGTACTTTGGTGAACCTGTGAGTGAGCAAAAAGTTGAGGCATATAAAGTAGGACAAATACTTACTGCTATATATGTTTTTCCTATAAGGAAAAACTAAAAATAATGGTTAAAGACCCCTCATTGCTCCCATCAAGATCCTATCTCAACCATCAGAAAGAACATATACTGGTAATAAACAAGTGTAAGACATCAAATATTGTCTGTGGAGATACTCTTGAGGTGCATAAAAGATGTAAGCCAGAAATTCTGCAACACCCAGACATTTTTTTCCTTGTAACCATTCACATTGTTATACATAAAAAGGGAATCAGTTACTCTATGCACTTATCTCAGTTATAAATATTTCAATTACAGATAACCTTCTAGTGAATCTGAACATATTTCCCAATTTCCTCATAGCACCAGAAAATTGATTTTTTTTCTTTTGCTCAGCAGATTGCTTTAGTTTTGTTACAGAAAGGTACTGGGAAGAGGAGCAGGAATAATTACAAACAAAGAATGAATGCAGGACTTCAAGGATGCGTTTATTAAACAAATTGACACTTATTTTCACTTATTTTTATAATCCCATATTAATATTCCTTTTTGCCTTCAAACTTCTTTATCCACACTGGCTGAACTGGATTTAGTGTAGAAGTGGGCTTAGTGAAGCACTAGAACACTATGCATTGTTTGCTATTTACAATACAATTCTTTGGTTTCCAACTGAGGAGAAGTATAATTCAGTCTAATCCTCTGGGTAATAAAACTTTATGACAAATATCATCTCACTTCAACATTTTTAAACTCCTGGATATTTCCACCAGGTATTCAGATGTTCTATTACATTCTACCTCTCCTCCAGTACATGCAAACTTTCTAGTCCTTAGCAGACAAAACAAGGTTTGCCCTGGGATTACTCTATCCTTGCAAGCCTCATCTCTACTGCCCTTATGCCTGACTTCACAGCTGCAGCAGGGGAATTTCCGTGAGCTCTAGGTGGGTTTCCTTTGGGTTCTGAAAGGAATTTTAGTTTCCCCTTTCCATAGCATAGGTCAGTCCAGAATTTCACTTCAACCTCCTGTAATTAGAGAAGAGTTGGAATGATTGGTAGAGCAGTGAAAGCCTTTCGCCTAAATCTCTAGAGGGAAGAAGCTCTCTGCTGCCATCTATTGATAAAAAACAGAAAAGACAGAGTCTACAAGAGCTTATTTACAATATATGTTACCCACAAATCCTGTGTGAATATTTGGCATTTGGGGTTAAAAATCATTTAAGAAGTAATAAAAGGATGCAGGGGGAAATAAAGCATTGCTTGTTTTAAATGCCTTACGATATCTTATCAGAGCTTTATTTAATATGATCGAAGTGAGAAGTCAACCAGACGCATAGGCCACATACAGATGAGCATGGCCATGCAGCATGTAGGGCTGCAGACAGGTCTGCAGAATCACATATTGCACATTCAGCTGTTCTCCGTGCTGTAAGGGAGCAGTACAGAGGGGGAGGGGATTTGACCCCTGGATATCCAGGGGTCAAAAAAGCCTGTGCAAAAAAAATTGCAGTGGCACATGTAAGGACAGTGTGCACCAGTCAGAACTGGAGCCTGGCCAGCTGGAGCCACACAGCGGCTGCTAGCCAGGCTCTAAGTAGCAGGATCACTGCTGCTGCAGTCCCAGGAGGCTACCAGTATCTCAGGTAAGGCTTCTGGGACCAGTCAAGTGCTGTCTCCAGCCTCCCATACTCCACCCAAGGTAACCTGCCATGCACCAGAGTGTGTGGCACAGGTGTTCCCCGAGGGCAATAACAGCAGCACAAGGTGTGCCAGTGCTAGTTGCCCCTAGGGAACCAAATGTCCATGCTCATCTGGGCGTGACCATAGATGCCTTCCTGCATGGCTGGGTAATGCTGCTTGGAAATTGGACAAGGTTTAAATTTTATGGCAAGAATTCTTATGGATAGTGTCACAAACCCATCCACAGAATACCCCTGGAGCCCTACATTTTTCTCTGCTGACCCACTGCATGTTCCAAGGATCAAACTAGGGTTTTCCCTGAATTAACTTCTTATCCTTGCAAGCTTCATTTTCACTGCCCTTATATCTGACCTCAAAGCAGTATCAGGAAAATCTCTGCCATCTGTTGGTGGATTCTCTTTCCAGGCTAACCTACGGAATAGGTTAGCCTGGAATTTCACTTGTCCAGAAATTGCTCTTTACTTCAGGCAGGCAGTAAAAAGAAAAAGAATTATACAAGAAAAAGTTGCCATAAGTTTGAAGACAGAACAGAAAGTCAAGTAAAGTTTCTTACCCTCTCATCTGCTACCACTTAGTCTTTCAGGAAAACCTCCCAGTATTTTCAGAAATTAGCCTCCTTATTAACTCTGCCAGTCTTGACTGCTGGGGACCTTGACTATGCCAAAGCCTGAGAAAATCCAGAGATCATAAATCACCTTGCAGATAGCCTTTAACATACTTCCAAGCCAGCTCAGACATCAGCATAGTCCAAATACCTCATGGCAGATCCCCACATGAAAAGGCATGCAGTTTGTGGCACCACAAACCACTTTGTTGCACCAAAAATTGTACCCAAGGAATGTGAAATCATGTGCCACACTGCAGCTCAGTGGAAAAATTTGCAACTAGGCAATCACAGTAGTAAGAAAACCCACCAGAACTAAAAGCAGCACAATACACACAAAACAAGAGTGCCCCAGCACAAATGGCAGCACAAATGGAGTCTGGGCCATTCAGAGCAATGCACTGGCTGCTGGCCAGGCTTCTGTGCTATCTCTGCTACAACAGCATGCCACCAGGTAAGACTTCTGGGGCCAGCACAAATGCTGGTCCCAGCCTCCCCTACCCCTACCAAAGACAATTTGCTGTATGTTGAAGTGCACGTGCAGGGGCATGCAATGGGACACAAAGCAGCAGCACAAAGTTGTGCTACTGCTATTTGTGCCTCTGCAAGCGCACACTCCTTCATATGGGGACCCACCCCACAAGTCTCAGAACCTTCTAGAATTTTTTTTCTACCAGAGACAGCTGGCATACCTCTAGCTAATGAGACATTTTACTCAGATGCCCCTGCTATGGTATGGTTGTTTTTCTATTACAAACAGGCAATAATTTGGATGCCCATTCCACCAGTCACTCCTTCTGTTTTTGATGGGGAATGGCAATTGACTTTGTCCCAGTACAACATAGTAAGAGATACTTAGCAGTTTTGCCTACCATCTTTTCCTTAAGGATACATTCCTCTTTTCCTTTGGTTAAACTATGCTCAAGATCATAAAGTTATATAGAGAAACATAATCTATACAATGATAAAACATAAATGGATACACTATAACATTGGCTTTTCAATGAGACCACACACCATTTTAGTATAAGAAAACACAAGAAAATCTGCTTTACAGCCCACAAACTCCCCAACATTTGGTAGGATTTATGACAAACCATTCATATCACTGAACTCTTTTGATGCTTTAAGAGCTGTGTGACTTTTATTGTACCCTGCACTACCCAGGATTACAAGAGCTGTAATTGCTATAGCTGAGTTAGATAATACAGGCATAGAACTGTACTGAGGGCAGAGTTTACAAAGCAGTGGCAACACAATATGCCTCTTACAGGCTAGTGAAGGACCTCTCTGGATATAACTGTATTTTTGATTTGCTGTCTGTTGATAATAAACCTTCTGTGGGATTCAGAAGAGAAGAAAGGGACCAGGGGGCATGCTAGAGATGTCTTTCATCAGGCAATCACATCAGCAGGTGGGGAAACTAGAAGAAAAGACAACTTCCAGAGATATTGTGGAGGAAGTGTTTTGTTAATTCTTTGTGTAACATGGTAGCTATCAGCCCAGCCCATCTCCCTGTCTGGGCTGCCTGTCTGCCTACACTCTTCTGCCATGCCTTGATGTAAACAATAGTTGTTTATTTTTAAAGCCCAAAGCCAAGGGCATATTACACAGCTCTGGAACTTTCCTTTTACCTTGTCGCATGCCTTGCAGAGCACATCCACAATTTCCACTATTCCCCTAGCCCCTTACTTGGCTCCTCTGTCCTCGGGCCTAAACTAGGCCTCAGGCATCTTTGGACGAGCCTGGGCCTTTAATTTATGCCTGTGCCTTTAACTCATGCTTCTCACTGGGGACCTCTACTCTAACTGCACCGGTCAACTTCTGTGTAGCCCTTTGGGGCATTATGCCCCTCAGTCTCCTGCTGGCCATGTGACTCCTGATTGGGGAATGAAGCCACCTGCTGGCTGCCTCTGCTGCCTACTCAAGTTCTTTGAGTAGCAGGCACCATAGAGCCACTATAAGCAGGCACCCTAAGGTGCCCTGCCACACTTTGGATAAAAATACTGATGAGTAATTGTTGCTGAGTTTGCAAACTGATTCTGTGATCATTTTACATTTTTATTCTTCATGTTATTCTTAGTGGGTGTAAAAATGCAATTATTTCCAGGTAGGTCAAATAATTTGTACAATGTTGTCTTCCCCTCCTTTTTGTCTGTGTATGTTTTTTGTTCAACTTGGATCATTCTCTAAGACAGAAATGTTTTGGAGTTCAATCTTTCACAACCCAAGGCGAAGGCTTTAACTTTACATCTTAATATTGCTTTGCATTAAGGTAAGAGAATGGAAGGACTTTCTATTATCCTTCAATTTCCTACCAAATTACTTATTTTGATTACCACAATGTTAGGGAATTTAGCACAGGTAGCAGGAATCAACTGAAAAGTGGAGTTGAACAAGTTGTTAAACCATTTACACCAAAAGGATAAAATTGCTATGTATTGAACAATGATAATAGGAAAGTAGGGCTGTTAGGGACCTCATAGATAGGGACAGACATTACACATAGACCGTTTAAGTGATAAGAACTTGGTTTAAACCTGTAACAGAACAGACATTCAGTGTACATAAACAAGTTTGAAAATGGCTGAAACCCATTTGAAATAAACCTGGTTGAATGACTTAACTGATTTGGGTCAAACCGGTTTATGCAATGCCTGTTCCAGACCCCTTGCTGGTTTAAGATAAACCAGACTCCCTGAGGAAGAGAAGGCTGATAGGTGACTTGATAGCTGCCTACAAGTACCTCAGGGGGGAGCATCAAGAACTAGGAGTGAAACCATTCAGGAGGGCACCTCAAGGGGAAGATGAGGACCAATGGGAATACGCTAATAGAGGGTAAATTTTGGTTGGATATAAGGAAAAACTTCTTCTCTGTAAGGGTCACCAGAACCTGGAACATGTTCCCAGCAGAGGTGGTGTAATCCTCCTCCTTGGAGGTGTTCAAAATGAGGGTGCACAGTCATCTTCCCAAGCTCATCTGAGTCCAATACTTCCTGCCCCTGGCAGGGGACCAGACTTGATGTTCATTCAGGTCCCTTCTCATTCTATGACAATATGATTCTCTGTGACTCTATATGGCTTCCTGTTTCCTGCAGACATTGGTTCAGGCAGTTTCTCCAGTCCTTGGACTGTGCTTTCTTCCTGCTGGGTTACCTTGGGGGAAAAGGGGCATAGACAAGTAACCCTGAGGCATTGGCAAAGAGTTGTAAGATATTAACCTGAAAGGACTGCATAAGAGATGACTGAGAAGGTGATGCAGTCTCAAACTTCACTCTTAAGTAGTGGATCAGCAGGAGCAGTGAGAGTAGGGATGGAGAATAGAAAACAGGGGTTTGTGGTGCATGTGAGGACCTACCCTGTTTTCTGTGAAGGATCAGAAAGGCTTTTGATCTCAAAGTGAGAGTTTAGCTGGAGAATTAGTTAGAAATGAGTAAAGATAAAAATTGAGTTCCTCAATAGCTAAATACAAGGGTTCTCAACCTTTTAAAACAAGTGTACCCCTTTGGTCCTAAAGTTTCAGGTAAGGTAACCCTTGCATTGGCATGCATGCTCCCCCCCCCCCACCAGCAGGTAAGTCTGTGGGGAAAAGGGAAAGAGGAGGGGAAAGGGATGTGGAGGGGGGCAAACTGAGGCCCCCACAGTGAAGCAGTGAGTGGGGCACAGGCAGAAGCAGGGGCTGAAGTTAATGGGGCAATTGCTGGGCCAGGTGGTAGGACAATGGAGGCCTGGGGCTGCCCCTCAGGCCTCCATTTATCCCACCACCCAGCCTGGCTGGGGCCCCACTCACCCCAGCCTCTGCTCCTTCAATGGTCCCTCCTTCACCATGGGGGCCTCAATCTGCCTCCCCTCGAATCATTCACCCCTGGCCCACTACCTCCTGCACTGTGGGGGTCTCAATCTCCCCCCCCCGAAACCCAGTCACAAAGAAAGTGAGGGAGGAAGTGATGAGGTAAGGGAAGGAGTGGGGATGGGGATGGGGCAGGTGCTGCACAACCAGAGCAGGGTGCAAGGCTCCCACTTCTATGCACAGCCCCAGGAATACATGGGAGGGCATGTGCCACCTAGATCTATGCAAGGGGTAGGGTAAGCGGCAGTGGGAGTGGGAGTGGGGCTATGGGAGGGGGGGCTGTAGCCACCTCAAAATAACCCTAGCTATCCCAGCTCCCTCCCAGTGCTGCCCAGGCCAACACCCCTGCCAGGAACAGCCCAGCGTTCCCCAGCCCTCACCCACAGAGCCCCACAGCCTGCCTTGCCCCATGTGTTGATCCAGGGGCATGCACCCCCCATGCCCTTCCAGGGTTGAACATAGCAGCAGTGCTTGGAAGGAGGGCCAAATGGAGAGTGGGGCTCACACATGATGGCCACCACCATCACTTCTGCCCTGATTGGCCGTGCACCATGGTACTTTCCCATGGCTGGTCACTGTTCTGCAGGCTGCTGACAGGCCACGTGCCCAGACAATCACACACCACCGGGACAGTCACAAACACCCCCCACCCCCCGGCCATTTCGCCTTTCACAGCTCTGCTGTAATGGAGCATTGGCCAATCAGAACCACAAGCTGCAGTGGGGGGCAGGGAGGCACTGTAGTGTACTCTGTGGGGCCAGTGGCACCCGGTGCATCCCTCCCCCTCCCCTGGGTCAGAGGTGAACATGCTGGGGGAGATGCCACAGACATGCCTTGGGGTGCGCTCTGTCCCCTCCACCTGCCTTCCTGCATGTACCCCCTACAATCTTTCCCAGTACCCATGCATACCCCCAGTTGACAGCTCCTGGGTTAATAGCTTTGCCTATGGGCTTAGATTGAGAATTTAGCTTTTGAGACCATAGTTCCTACACTGTTTTTTGGGAGAAATATCAAGGACTTGGATGGGACCCTTGGAGGAGACCCTACCCTTTTGGGTTTGGTTTTTTTTGAGGGGGGTGTTGTTTGTTTTTTTGGAGCAGATGCAGATTCCTGGGAGAGGATGGTGATAGTACAAATGTTTACAGACCTCATTATGGAATAGGACCCAAGAACATGGCTGGAATGCTACTGTTGAAAAATGGGTTACATAGAGAAGGTACAAGAGGCAGACTATGGGGCATGGCATGCTCATGTATTACTGTGGATAGCCCCCACAGGCTACAGAGATGTGAAGCACCCCCTCCCCCCCACCCCTAGAGGTATGGTTTTTGTTGTCTTTTTTTTTTCTTTTTTTTTACCAGAAGCAATATTAACTTTTTCATAAGTGTGGGGAGCATGGGCATCTTGCTACATCTTGCACATAGACTTGGTGCTCCCTATGTAGAGAGAAGGGTCATGTGGCAAAAGAGTGTTGCTAAGGGTGTGTATGTAACCTGTGTGGGCTGAGGACCCACCTATGCCAATCCTGCCCCAAATTCTTTGTAAACACCTTGAGAAGGAGAAGAATAGCTGGCACAGAAGACACTCAGGAAAAAAGTGTAGAGGAAGATAGGGGGGAGGGCAAAGAATAAAAGCAATGAACAAAACAGAAAGAAAGGAAGCAGGAGGGAAAAGAGGAGGATTAGTTTCAGGAAAAAACACAGGTGAAAGTAGTGGAGGATACCCCTTTCCCCCTCCAACAGAGCCAGAAAGAGATTTTTGAGGACCCCCTCCAGTTGGGGTGGTTGCTGGAGGAAGGAGAGGAAAAAGAACAAAGGGAGACTACCCCCAAAAGCAAGGTGGGGGTGATGAACAGACTCAGAAGAAGAAGAGGAAGATATAGATTTTGTGGATGAAAGTGCAAAAAAGAAAACAAAGGACTGACAAACACAGCAAGGATGGTGGAAGAGGTGAAAAGTAAGAAAAGGCAGAGAACCAGAGAAGGGGCAGAAGGATGAACCTACCTCAGGACTGGTTCAGTGAGAATGATGCAGAAATTCAGGCACTCATTGACAGCAAAGGAAAGCTTTCAAACTTGGAAGAATTACATCAACTCCAAAAAGCTGATACCTAGAGGAAGATTCAAAAGCAAAAGAACAAGTAGTAGGAGGACAAAACAAAAGAAATTTAAAGGTTTGCCAGCAGCCACGATATATAGTTTCTTCAGAGCAATCAAAGCTATCTGTGGGCCAAACACAAATAACTATGTTGCTCTGAGGTCCAAGGATGGAACAATATGTTTTAAACAGACTATCCCTCATAAACACATGAAGCACTTTCAAAAGCTTTCAAGAGCTCCTGAACTAAGATTCTAATGTTGAAGACAATACTAGCAAAGCCATTCTGTAACACCCCAAGGATGTATGATTGCACCAACACTATTTTCAATCTATATCACAGCTATTCTTTACCTTATTGCTGATAGACTTTCATCTGTAGTCAGTATCCAATATCACATGGATGAGAATCTTCTCAGCATCAACAGGTTATATTCCAAATACAAGATAATTAACATCACTGTTGCTGATCTTTAATACACTCATGATTGTGTCATGTCTGCCCAATCAATTGAAGAGCTCCAGGTAACTCTTGAATGCTTTAGTGAAGAATATGAAATTCTTGGACTTGCTGTGAACTTCATGAAAATCAAGATACTTTACCAACCCACCCCAAGCCAACTAGTAGCTTTTCTACATAGTACAGTTCGAGGGCAATCCTTAGAGAATGTTGAGCATTTCCCCTACCTGCACAGGCACATTTCCCAAAGAGTACACACAGACAACAATATTCAACACTGAATAAAATCTGACAATGTACCCTTCAGATGCCTCTGAAATCATATCTTTGATGATCATGACATCAGAACCCAAACCAAATTTTTGCCTACCAGAGTGTTGTCATCCCTACTCTGTTGTATGGGTGTGGAATTTGGACAAAGTATCAGAAACACCTTTAAGCTTTGGAATATTACCATGAGTGATGTCTTTGGAAAATTCTTCATATCAACTGGAAGAACAAAAGAACAAATGCCAGCATTCTAGCTCAAGTGAACACCGCAAGCAATGAAGCCATGTTTATATAGCACCAGTTCCATTGGACAGGCCATGCTCCAAGGATGATGGTCAACTATCTCTTAAAACAGGAGCTGTACTCCCAGTTCACCACTGATTGCCACTCTAGATGTTGGCAAAGATTCAAAGACACCTTAAAAGTGAACCGGAAGAAATGCAATATTAATAATATCAATACCTGGAATGGCTCAAGCACTGAATCATACCCAGGCACTGAATCAAATGAGGCGTAGATTACTTTGAGCAACCTCATCTTACTATGGAGGTGGATAGATGAGAGAGACAGAAGGAAAGAGTTGTGACCTGACATCACCAATATCTACTCCTCTGTCCCAAAACTATTTGTCATGTCTGCAGTCAAACTGCATATCACAGATTAGTCTTCTCAGTAAGCTATGGACTCACAGATGACTTTCCTATTTACTGGGAGACTGTCATCATTAGATCAAGGGACTCCTGATGGTGCTGATGACCACTTTTTATCTCACCAACAGGGCTTGATTTTTGTACATGTTCAGAATAGATCTAAGCCAGATGCCAGTCATCCCTCTTCTTCCCCCTCCTGTCTCTCAACCTCCTCTGACCAGTTCTTTCTGGATTCCAGATAATGCAGTACATAGCAGCTGGGCATCATGCATCTTAAAGTGCAAAGTGTTTTGGCAGTTGTAGTACTATGGGGTGTCAGTGGCATTTGCAGCTGCTAGGGGGGAAAGTTTCATGTTTTATTATGGAAGGCCATGTCAAAAGGGCAAAACAAATTCTGATTTCAGTATTAAAATGGCGATCAACTCTCTACCCACCAACAGCAAACTCGGCTGCTGCTCTACAGAACTATGACTCCCAGAACACCTTGAGTTCCATGACAAACACTGCCTAGGCCAGTTGCTTTCCACAGTCCTCAGTGCAGGTGGAATGTGGAACTGGAAGAGACCCCTGTCTTTCTGGTGCCTCTCTCATTAGAGTTGATCATGTAGATAGTTCTCCCCTTGGTTCTCATCAGGGATTTTAATTATTGGGACATCTGCTGGGATGGAAAAAACAGGAGTGCACAAGCAACTCAACAAGTTGTTGGAGATAACTTTCTAACTCAGATGGTAGAGAGGCCAAAAAGGGCCAACTGTTCTTGACTTACAGATCACAAACAGAGAGGAATTGATGGAAAATGTGAAGGTGAAAGGTAACTCGGAGGACAGTGACCATGAAATAAATGATAGAGTACCAGAATAAGAACACTGGACTTCAGAGAAGCAAACTTTAAAAAACTCAGGGACTTGGTGGGCAGGATCCTTTTGGAAATAAATCTCATGGTAAAAGGAGTTCAGAACAGCTGACTAAGGAGGCACTTCTAAGGGTGCAGGAGCAAGCTATCCTGATGAGGTGGAAGATTGGGAATTACAATAGGATGCCAACCTGGATAAACAGCAATCTTTTCAAGGATTTGAAACTCAAAATAGATTTGAAACTCTATAAAAAATGGAAAAATGGGTCATAGTACCAGGGAAGAATATAAGAGTATCACACAGGCATGCAGGGAGAAAATTAGGAAGGCCAAGGTACAATTTAAGATGTAGCTGGCAAGGGACAATAAAGGCAAATAAATAAATAAATAAAAGGGTTCTATAAGTATGTCAAAGTAAGAGGAAGACCAGACAAACCACAAGTCCCTGAATGGAATGTGGAAAGCAAACTGGTCACAGATGATGTAGAGGAGGCTAAGTAATCAATGCCTTTGCTTTACTTTTGTTTTTTCAGATAGGGGCACCTACCAGATGACAAATGTGGTTGGCAGCAGAGATATGAAAGGAGACAAACAGCCTAGAGTAATGGCAGAACAGGTTAAGAATTCCTTACAGAAGTTAGATGTTTTCAAGTTGGGAGGCTTGGATGGGATGCACTAAAGGGTACTGAAAGAACTGGTTGATGCAATTTCAAACCCATTGGCTATCCTTTTTGAGAATTCATGAATTCATGAAGGTCAGGTGAGGTGCCAGATGACTGGAAAAGGCAAATATGATGACAATTTTTAAGAAGGAGGAGGAGGAGGAGGAATAAGATCTGCAGGGGTTGTTCAACATTTTCATTGATGATTTGGAGAAAGGGATTGAGTGTGCACTTAGTAAATCTGGAAGACGCTAAGTAGGGTGGAGTTGCAGATACTCTGGAGAGTAGGGGTAGGATCTAGAATGACCTGAATAGGTTGGAGATATAGTCCTCAACCAATGAGATGAGATTCCACAAGGACAAGTGCAAAGTCCTGCACTTGAGATGGAATAGCCACATACACAATTACAGACTGGAGAATGACCGGTTACCTTGCAGTACTGCAGAGAAGGATCTTGGGTTTACGTTGGATATATTCATAAGCTGAATATGAGCCAAAGTGTGCTTTTTGTTGCAAAAAAGACAACAGCATATCAGGTTGTATTAACGGGAGTATCACTTGCAAATCAAGGGAAGTGATTCTTCTGCTCTATCCAGCACTGAGCAGACCTCACCTGGAGTACTGCGTCCAGTTTTGGGCCACACACTTCAAAAAGGATGTACAGTATATGGTTTGGAAAGAATCCAGAAGAAGGCAACGTAATTTATTAGGGGCCTCAGACTTATGACGAAAGGCTGAAAGAACCTGAAGAAGAAAAGACTGAGAGGAGATTTGATAAGGGTCTGCAAATGCCTGAAGAGTGATCATAGGAGAATAGGGATGAGCTTTTCTCTGTGGCTATAGGCAATAGGACTAGGATCAATGCCCTCAAAGTGTATCGGAGAAATTTAGACTAGATATTAGGAGGAACTTTCTGACTATGCGAGTGGTTAGGCATTGGAACAGGCTAATTAGAGAAACTGAGGAATCCCCATACTAGGAAACTTCCAAAAGCAGGATCGATCAACAATTGACTGGGATAGTTTAGTCAGGGAAGATCCTGCTCAAGCAGGGGTCTGGACTACATGACCATGTGAGGTCCCTTTCAGCCCTACTTTTCTGTGATTCTAGATGGTATCTGGGTAATGTGCCCTGCTTGCCTGTACCAATTTACACTACTAAGGCCACTCATAGGTGAGGAGTAATGCTTTAGAAAAGACAGACTGGGAATGAATGGATTTGTGGAATCAGGATCTTCACCTTAATATGGCAGACCTAAATTCAAATTTATATTCTGCCTACTCTGGAATCCAAATTTTGCACATTCTAGAAGTGTGCCCCAACCACTAGATAATAAGATCTGTCTCTTTGGCCCAGTGGATAATTATTTATAGAAAATGGAACAGTTCCAATAGGGCATTGAGAGAGACCCACTACAGAGTATTTACCAGTGGCTTGGTAGTTAGGGCACGCATTTGTTGTGCAGGAAATTCATGTTCATGACCTTGCTCTGAATCTGGGAAAACAAGATTTTGAACCTTGTGTCTCAAATGTCCCAGGTGACAGCTATAAATACTAGTCTCTCTCAGTCATATAACTTCAGCAGAGAGCTCATGGCTACATGACTTTGAGAAAGACACCTCCCAGATCATTAGCTACCTTTCTCAGGCCAGGAGCTACTTCAGTGCTTAGGTCCCTCCCCTTTCTCTGCATTTCCTTTCAGGTTTTCTTAGACAGCCCTGGTTTCTTGAGGCTGGTTTCTGAGGACAGCTATTTTTCTGGCACTTAACTTTGCCCCCTCCCCACCACCCAACCACATTATACAGTGAGCTAAGCTGCTCAACTTGAGGCTGAGATTTCTACTAAGCAGCAGACTGCTCAACATTTAGCAGAGCTGCTTAACCTTTTTAGACTTAATTTTAGATTCAGTGCACCCCTTGTTAAACTTAAGACACTCCTTGGAAAATACCATCTCTTAGTTTCCACTTGCATTTTTTTACTGCAGAAAAATAATAGACCATTCTTTCTGTTTCAAAGACCTCAGAAAGACCACAATAAGTCAGAATGTATTTAACACTATGAAAACTCATTTTTCTTGTGAAAAATGTTTGCATGCCTAACAGAACTCACATTGTGTGGCACCTTGCACCACCTTTGCAAGGATCTTAATGCATCCCAGGCTGTTACAGTGTCCTGGTTAAGAATCACTGGGTTAGACTTAACAATGTCTCAGTGCCTTAAAATGTAGCCCTAAGAGACATATCCAAGGTCATACAGGAACTGTGTGGTGAAGCAGGGACTTGGACCCAGACCTCCAGTTGCACTGACTATAATCCATATCTTATGTGATTCTACAGACCAATACTATTATGCCCCTAAACATCTCTTCCCTTTACATTTACAATATGATTTTCTGGGTGTACTTTAAAATCTTTAAAAGGTATATTTTGATTGCTCTAGATTTTGTAATGAAAAGGAGGGAAAATATTGTTCTCTCCAATGTTTGATCAATTTTTGATGTTTTCTTTCTTTCAAGTGTGTTTCTTGGGGAAAAAAAACTTCACTAGTGTATGTGCTTTAGCACTAAGAAAATGTAAGATTCTTTTCCATTTTATCAAAAAGCCTCCTGCCATCCAGTATAATAATATTATCATGAAAGGGAATCAATGAACATACCGTATGCAAAATTATTCAAAATATGTTTTCAATAAATATCCATTCATGTCATTTTAGCTCTCTAAACCTGTTGATCTTATGCTTTTCTATGAACTCTTTAGCTCTATATCTTGCTTATTGCATATTAAGAAATAATATTTCCACCCACACTTTACTTATAAACTGGCTCAGAGACATTTTCTGTGATCCCAAGTAAAGTGCCAAATTGCTTAAAAGTTGGCCATGTAAGTGACTGCCATCATTTGGACAACTTGGCTTTAATATCCCTTTGCCTTCAGAGGAATCAGTTCTGAATTGCACAGCAGTCTGGTTCTGATCTGCCACAACTGAAGAACACAGTTCTGATCTTTCAGATACTTCTCCGTAGAGTAAGAAGTGACTTTCCAATTAATTGTGTGAATAGGGCTTTATATGATTCATACTTTCACTGAAAAAGAACAAAAAACCTGATGTATACTGAAAATTGTAAATAGTTATCCTTAGCAGGGTCACTGGCTTTTCTGTTTCTACTGAAAGCAAGAATAAGATATCTCATTATTATTTGGTGCCCATAGCATGCTAGGCATACACACACATACATAAGCATATGTAGACTAAGGCAACTAAATATAATGCTATTCTACTCTGAGTCATTAAAAATAATGCAAAAATGATATTCTCATTAGTAAAATAAAGAAAAAGAATCTAGATGAAAGTACTGTAAGATGGAGACATAGCTGGATAGGTCATCAGGCTTATGTGCCCCCAGCAAGGAGGTCAATGTAAACAGATGATCTCAGGCCTGATGAAGTGGGTTAGCTCAGGGCCATCCAGAGTCTGCAAAGCATCCATGGTTCATGATGTCTTCAGTAAACCCAGCCTGTAGAACCCCCAGCTACTGTTATCTGCTCATCTCCAAATCCTAGGGCAGAATTGCTCATACACTGTGCTGACCACCCTGCTGCACCCTGGAGCCAAGGGCAATTTTGTAGACAAGACTGACACAAGGCCTACAAATCCCACTAAGGTGACAATGCAAACCCAAAACAATTGAGCCCATAGATGACTCATCCCTGGCTTCAGGACATATGGACTAGGAGACCATCACTGTGGAGATGAATCTCCTTGGGCACAAGGAGACCATACCCTTTGGACTTTTTGCTCCCCACACTAACCCTTAATTTTGGGGTTTCCTTGCCTTGAATTCAATGACCTACTGATCAGGTAGAGTGCCTGGGATGTCCATTTGAAATCAGACTACTATCAATAACACTTCTGGAAATCCTGGGGGACATACCACCTTACAATCCAAGCTGAAGTCCTGCCTGCTGTGACCCTCCTTTCCCAGGAGACAACATCTCCAGAAACTGAAATAAAGCTATCTGGAAAATATCAGGAGTTTGTGGATGTCTTTGAGAAGAAAAATGCAGAGGTTCTTCCTCCTCATCAAGACTGTGATTGCCCCATTAATCTGCAGCCAGGAGATAACATCCCACTACGATACATTTATGCTATGTCAGAGCCCAAACTTATCACTCCTCATGAGTATCTAGAAGAGAACCTGACCCTGGGTTGCTTATACAGGTCCACCTTATGCATGGGAGCCCCATCCTATTTATTACAAAGTAGTTCATTAAAAGTATCCACCAGTGGCAGCACCAGTTTCTTCCTGGTAGCAGGGCTAAGGTGGGGTAGACAGAAAATTGCAGGGTTGCACTATGCATCTTCTGGCCAAACATACTTATTCATTTTTTAACATTACCCACTTAAACATGTTTTTTTTTATTTATGTTACCTGCAAAAGGAGGATAAAAATATACACTATATGTAAACAGATCGATCTGGGCTGGGCCAGGAGCATTGCACCTCTGCAGGCTGCAAACATGAGTAGGGTAGGCTCAGCTGTGTGGGGCAGCTGGCGGTGGCTCAGAGGGGATGTAGGGGATTTGGACATGGACAGTACTGGCTTTGGGGGTGGGGAACTAAGGCAAATTTTGGGGTGACTATGCCCCCTCCTCCCCCCAGCCCTCTCCAGCACTGTCCCTGGTCTCCATTTATGCATTGATTACCATTCATAATCTGTACCCTGCCCCATCCCAGAGCTGCTTGATTAGCAAAAAATGGCATGCACCTTCACTAAATTTGATCTTTGGGGAGCCTATAACTCGGTGTGAATCCACACTAAGGATAAGTGGAAGACCACTTTTAGAACCTGGTATGGGCACTTCAGTTTCTAGTCGTGCTCTTCAGGCTCACAGATATTTTCAGTCACTTTCCAACATGTCATTAGTGATATACTGGACAAGTTTGTCATTGCCTACCTTGATGATATACAGATCTTCTTTGTCATCGCCTACCTTGATGATATACTGATCCTCTTGGAGGACCCTAACCAACATTCCACTCATGTCCGATCAGCACTGGAAAGACCATGCCTTTTTGCACAATTAGAGAAATGTGAATTCGAACAAACAATGCAGGAATTCCTTGGATTCATGTTATTCTCTGAAGGCTCAAAGGTGGACGCCCAGAAGGTTCACAGTCTGCAAGTGGAAAGCCTCCTCCCCTGGAATGTCAAGGAACTTCAAAGTTTCTTGGAGTTCATGAATTTCTACTATAGTTTCACTTCCAACTTTACCCAAGTAGTAAATCCTCTCACTATGTTATTGTGGAAGAAAATCTAGCTCTATTGGCTCAAGGAGGCCCAGTAAGCATTCTAACACCTGAAACAGGTCTTCACTTCTGGTGCTGTGGTCACTTATCTGGGCTCTGACCTGACATTTGTGGTAGAAGCAGGCACATCTAGCATCAGCATAGGTGCAGCAGGGTCCAGAACACCACTGCACTTTCTTTTCCCCAAAAATTAGCCCAACAGAACAGAACTATGAGGTCCTGAATCACGAACTCCTGGCCATCTGGATGGCCTTTGGGGAATGGCAGCATTACCTAGAAGGAGTACAGCACAAGATACAGGTCCTTACAACCCACAATAACTTAAACTATGTTCATAAGGCAAGAGCTCTCAATCAGAGGCAGCTGCATTTGGCACTGTTTTACTCCTATTTTGACTTCCAAGTAATGTATCAGCTTGGGTCCAGGTACAAAAAAGTAGATGCCCTATCCTGAAAGATGAAATATGATGATGATCCTGAACAGGCACCAGCCAAACCCAGCCCTATTCTGAAGCTGCACAATGTCATTAGTGGCACATGACCAACAGATCTCCTAATATTGCTTCAAGCTGCCACCTAAGAGGAAATTGCCCCTAGGGAGCAGGCTATTCTCTTTCAACAACCCCACCAGC
Organism: Crocodylus porosus; assembly: GCF_001723895.1. NCBI lineage: Eukaryota > Metazoa > Chordata > Crocodylia > Crocodylidae > Crocodylus > Crocodylus porosus. The sequence continues at coordinate 44,543,612 of NW_017728918.1, forward strand.
TACAGGAGGGGGCCGTATTCATGTGGATTAGGATATATGTGTCCCCAGGTCTGGTCAGACTGACAGTGCTTTATGTAAGTTATGACTTACTGTTGGCAGGCCACCCCAAAATGGACAAAACCTACTGCTTGGTTGCTCCATACTTTTGGTGGCCATGTCTACATAAGACAGTCCAAGACTTCATCTGTTCCTGCAATCTCTGTGCCTGTATTAAAAGACCCACACAAAAACTATGTGAGCTTCTCCAGCCTCTTCTTGTTCCCCCTGACCCTGGTCTACCATTTCATTAGACTTTATTGAAGAGATGTCCTCCTCAATCTTAATAGTGACAGATCAGCTAACCAACATGGGCCACTTCATCTCACACACAGGTCTGTGCATCTGAAGACACAGCCCAATTATGATTGTACCATGTGGTTCACTTTCATGGTCTCCCAGGCCACGCAACCTTTGACTGTCAGCCCAAATTTGTCTCCCAATTTTAGTGCAAGACTCTGGGCATGCTGGGGTCCATGTTCATCTCTTGTTCACATACGATCCAGAAACAAGTGGTCAAGCTGAAAGAACAAATCAGATCCAAGTGGTCAAGCTGAAAGAACAAATCTCTCGTGTTACCTCAATTTCTAGCAGGACAACTGGGCTCCCTTGCTAGCACTTCCAGAGTTCACCTACAACAACTTCATGAAGACCTCATCCAGACATATCCCATGGGTGAGGTATAGGGTGAGGTGTAGCCAACTATGGGTTTCACCCCTGGCTACACCTTACCCTAACCACGATAACTGATAATACTGCAGCTTCAGACTGCGTACAATATGTGCAGGAGATAACACCCCCCCCAACCCTAAATATCCACCTGGAAAAAAACAAAAGAAACTTACAAATGACATTCACACCAATATTGTCAACAGGGGCCTGCTTATTCTGGAGATCAAAAGGTATGACTGTCAACAGAACACCCACCAGCCCTCACAAAAACTGGATCATAGGTCATCAGATCTTTCCTCATCCAACAAATTAATCCAGTCACCTTTGAATTGCACCTCTCACCAACACTGAAAAACTATTTGGTATTTCACATGTGCCTGTTTAAGCCCTACATGGAAAATTCACTCCTTCATTGTTCCCATCCTCCTCCACCATCCATAATGTCTCAGAGTCAAGAAGAATATTTAGTCTATGAGATTCTAGACTCAAGGTGGAGGTGAGAAAAACTGTATTACCTCCTGGATTTGGAGGCTTATGGGCCAGAGGAAGGCATGTGAGAATCTGCAGAAAATATCCACATTCCTGATCTAGTGAAGATATTCCATGCAGACCACCCAAGAAAGCCTGGACTAGTACTCCCTGGAAAGTGCCTTGGTCAGGGGGAGGGGCAAAGGAAAGGAAAATAGCTGGACGTTTGGCTTCAACCTGCCTGATACAGCTGCTCATCCTGGTCTTCTACCTTCCCAGCAAGGCCATAGGGGGTGCACAGTGGCCAGAACTCTTCAGTTAGGCCTAGCTACATGCCTACTCCCTGCCGCTGGAGTGGCAAGCCAGGGTCATATGGCCCCTCATCCCTCTTGATATAAAACCATGACCGAGAAAGTGTCTGAGCAGCGTCGTTCAATTTTGTATCCAGGTTACTGCACCCTTGGCTTGTGCTGCTATGATAGACTCTTTGGATACCTGACCTAGCTTGCCTGTAGATCCTGAATCTGTCTTGAACCTTAGGATATCTGACACAATTTTATTTTGATTTCCTGAGTACCTGACCCAACTAGCCTTCTGGCCCCATGGTCTCCCTGACCCTATGGATCTCTGATTTGGATCTGGGTCTATGATTTGATGCTTCTGGCTTCCTGGTTTTCCAACACTTTGGCTTGGCATGCTCCTCTCAGACCTTGGCTTCTTCTCCTGACACTGAGGTAACCCCCAGACATGGCTGGTTAGAGCAGTGGTCTCCAAAGTGGGGTGCGCGCACCCCAGGGGGTGCGCAAGAAGATCCATTGGGGTTCAGAAAGAAAATATTAAAACTTCTATTTATATTTATTTTTTATCTAAAAAAATAAGAAAGAAATTAAGCTTTACTAATATTTAATATACGGATTGACACTGGCGTCCTCACTCGGTCATATGTCAGATGATCACGTGTCATGTACAGTGCGCAAGGTGTCCTGAGGGAAGAGTGGGAGTTCTACAATGTGGAGGGGTTGACAGTGGCACCTCACTCATTTGTTAACTTTTAGTGTATTGTGACATATATTTGGGGTGCATGCTCAAAAATTTTTACTGATAGGGGTGTGTAATCAAAAAAGTTTGGAGACCACTGGTCTAGAACCTGGCATGATGGATGGCTTAGACAGGGATGACCCCTGAGGATTAGGGTAGTCATCACAGAGGACAGTCCAGTTGTCCTCTGTCCTCTATTGATTTGAAACCCGACACCTTTATGTCCTCTTGAAGAGAAAAATAGAGGACATAAAGGCGTCATGTTTTCTATCAATACAAGAGAGAAGAGAGAGTAGCAGAAAACCAGAATGTCCTCTATGATGGCCACCCTACTGAGGACCCTTCCAGTCCTTCTTCTCTATGATTCTGAATGATGAGTAGGTCTTCCTCTTCAGTATTTTCTGGTGACTTAATCTTTGGGCAAGATGTTTATGTTACAAACTTAGGTGCAGTAAGGTTCCAGCCTTGAACAATGGAAAAGTGGAAGACTTGAACAATGGAAAAGGCTCATATTTGGATGCCTAAGTCCTCTTAGGCACATAATGGGCAGAATTCTCCAGGGAGAATTTTGATTTATAATACCCCTTTGTCCACAGCATTTCCTCTCCTAAATTGTTGTGTGCTGACTTTAGGTAGCTCCCTTCTGAGTGTGCTCTTTATTTTGGGTTCCTTCCAGAAGCACCTAACCTCCCCACATCTTAACTTAGAACTCATGATTCTACTCAAGGGGGCAAATGCTTAAAAAAAAAGTTCCTACAGTGGTGAATGTTATGGAATTCTAAACCCCTTTTTGTATGTAGCATCTTAATTTTTGCAGCAAAGAATTTATCATCCAAAGTTTCAATCCTGCAATAATGCTATTGATAAGCACAGTATTCCATACAGTTCCCTGCATAGAACAAATTGTAGGATCTGCAAATTATTGTTTGCATGTGGTTTTAAAGTCTCTTTAAAAAATCAGTGGATAAGTGAATTTGAATTTTTAAAGCATACCAGAGAATTCATTTTGAATCTCTTAACCGTTCCAGGTTTGCTTTTGATACATTGTAACACATAAACAATCAATTTATAAATACAGCTATGTCACTACCAGATTAAAAGAATGTATTTACTTTAAATGTTATACCCATGGACTTTTAATTGCTTTACATAAACAGTAGGATATTGTTATATATTGACAATGCCTTGGATTAATAATACAGATATATCTGCAAATTTCCCTTTTGTACATAAATAGTCTTGAACCAGTAGATTTTTTGAATTTATTCATTTTCTATATGATCTTTCTTAGTAAGCAAAAGGATATTTTTTTATTAGGCAGAAGGTATGTCAGGGTGTCACTTTGAGCTGCCTATACATGAGTGCAGAGGCTGCCTTTTGACACATTGGAATTCCAGCATGTCAGAGCAGATTTGATTAATTGAGTCTGGTGGAGCATGGCAATTACTGCACACCAGCAGTCTCCTGCATCTCATGTATCGGCATACCCACAATCAGAAGTGCTGAGCTTTACTTCAAGCACCTCTGCCACCAGTTTTAAGCATTTTAAGTATTTTTAAGTACACTGATACAGGAGATGTGGTGGTACTTTAATTTGAGCATCTCTTGGAACCTCTTTAATTAAAGCACCACTTCCCAGCACCCGGAGAGCAAGTGTAAAAGTGCTCTTGGAGACTAACTTGTTCAGAGAGGCATGAGCTTTCATAGGCAACAATCTACTTCAGCACAGTCCTACCTTTTGTCTGACTTCAGACTAACACGACTGTGTTGTTCGTCCTTCACAAGTGAAGATGATCACATCCAGCGGGGTGGGGGAGGAAGAGCAAAAGTAAGCAGGAAAGAAAAAGGGAGGCAGAAAAGAGAAAGAGAGAAAGAGAAAAATGAAGAAAGAAGAGAGAGGAGGGAGGTGGAGGCTAGGTCACATGAGTACACAGGTGACTTATAAGCCTGTGAACAATCTTAAAAACAATCAATCAATCTTTGCCCTGAACAATCTGCTGCAGCAGAGGCAGGAGAGTGATGAGGACTGGACATGAGAGGCCTTTATTTTCCTGGCCACGTGCTTCCTTATTGCCTCTGCCATGCACCGTTGCTCCAGTGCTCCACTCTGGACCAATGATGTTCAGGATGGACGGTCACAACACTCTGGGTTGATGCTAAAACTCTTTAGGGACATCTTTAGGGTATCCTTGTACCACTTACTTGGTGCACCGCAAAAGCATACTCCGTTTGACAGTTTGCTGTAGAAGATTTTCTTCAGCAGGTGAGTGTCAGGAATTCTTGAAAGGTGGCTGGCCCATCTTAGTTGTGCCAGTTTCAGTAGGGTGTGGATACTGGGGAGAGTATCCAATAACCTAGCATGACTAATCATGTAGCGTAGTGTTTTCTGAGCATGTTATCAGTTTATATTGGCAAATGATTAGAAGATGATGGTTTGACCACCATTTATGTAAATGTTCCATGGAACTGAGGAGTCTTCTTTATTTTAGTGTTTTTGTTCTAAGTCTCTGGCCTGAAACATTAGCCTTACAAGAAATGTTTCAAAACAGCCTCAAGTTGTTCTGATGCTTGGATTTGTTTCCCTTATGTTTTTTTTGGCAGAAGAGTTTACTGCATTTTCTGAATCTTGTCTTAACTCTGCCACTTCTCAGTTGAAACTGGACAGCTGGTAGCATCTCTGGAACCACTTTTTCCACTGCCAATAGCTTCTGTTCTGCATTATTTTGGCTAAGTCTCTTTTACTGCCACCAGTGATTTTAGATGTGGCAATTGCTCACAGATCATGCACTTCTACTACACCAGCTGCCATTATATTTAGAAAGCAGCTCACTTGAAGTTTTGTTCCTCTTTTTTCTCTTTTCCTTGTCAGTGGAAACTCTGTTCTCAGGAAGTCTCTACTTGGTTTCCTTCTGTTTCTTTGTTCCTTTATGGTTTTTCCGATTATTATAAAATTGTTCAGGGACATTCTCTTCACAGACTCAGTTCTCAAACTCTTTCTTCTTTAGTTTTCTAGGTTCATTGACACAAAGATGGACAAAAAAGGAAGGAAGAGGCAATGAGTGGGTGGAACTGATATGGTTCAGTTCATTGAGCCATCTCCCTTATGAAGAGATATCATGATGATCTGACCCCTTAACTACACAGGCAATTATGTTTCTTCCAGAAGCTCAATCAAAGGATGGCTTTTAAACTGAGATTAGATAACATTCTACAGACTCCAAATGGCTGTGAGGTCTTCCACCTCCCCTGGCAAACTGTTCCAATGTTTAATTACCCTCACTGGTGGAAATTCAGACCTTAATTCAAAGCTAAATGTGTATAACTTCATTTTCCACATTGGGTTTTCTTATTTCTTTTATCTATAAAATTGAAAAGTCCTCCTTCTTAGGTGTCTTCCTCTCTGTGCAAGCACCTGTATGAAGTTACCAGATAAACCTGTATGAAGTTACCAGAAGTTATTAAACCTTCTATTTAATAAGATGAATAGCTAAAGTCCTTAAGCTTCACACATCATAACGCTTGTTTTCTAGTTGCAGGATCAATTTTTGTGGCCCTTTTCTGTACTTTTTCTAGTATTTCTATAGGCAGGTGCACAGACACCAGACCCAAAAACAATATTTTAATGCCATTCATAATTATGCTACTTAGGGAAGCAAGAGCAGAAGCTTCTATTCAACATTCCCCTTTTAAGGCATTCAGCCATCACTGTAGAACTTTCAGCCAAAGCTTTGCACTGAGCACTCAGATTAAGGTGGTTATCTATCAAAAACCTTAAGTTCTTTTCTGGGTCACTACTTTCCAAGATAGAATTCCCAATCATATACATACAATATGATTTCTCTTCGTTTAGTGGTCTATAAAATGATCTTACTGTACCATGGGTGCATTTTCTCTTTGTCCTTAGAGATATGCTGAATTTACAATGCTGCTAGTTAAAGAAGAATTTTATCCCTAAGGGTTTTAACTTACTTTAGTCTCTTCCTCTTTATTTATGTAGTAATCATTGAGTGTGTGTACATAACGCTCTTTAGTGAAGTAAATGAGCATATTTATGTATGCTTGGCACTGCAGAAAATAACATATATGACAGCAGCTTAACATAGTTTAACTTATGATCTTTTGATAGGTCTGAATAAATTGAAGTCAGCAGGACCTGATGAACTTTCTTCAAAGGCACTGAATGAACTGGCAGAGATTTTGGAGCCCATGGAAATAATGTTTCCAAAGTTATGGAAGATGAGTGAGGTTATCAGAGGCCTGGAAAAGGGCCAAACTAATGTACCTCTAAAAAAAGGAGGACTGGGGAAACTATAGACCAGTTAATCTTACCCCAGTACCTAGGAAATTACTGGAGAATATAATAAAGAAGCATTTTGCAAGCATCTGGAGAACAAAAGGCTGATCATGAGCAGCAAACATGCCTTTACTATGAACAAATAGTGCGAAACAAAAGTGATCTCCTTGCTCAACAAGATAACTTGTTGGGTGGATGAAGGGAATGCTCTGGATATTGTGCATCTGTATTTCAGCAAGGCTTTTGACAAAATCCCACAATCACACACAAACTGGGGAAATGTAGGCTATACAAAATAAACATAAGGTGGACAGACAACTGGCTCTATAGCTGCAAGCAAAAGGTAATTTGGAATGAGAGGAGGTTTCAAGTGGAGTCCCACAAGGGTCTTTCCTAGGCCCAGTACTGTTTAGCATGTTGATTAATGATTTGGATGATGGAGCAGAGAGTTTCTCAACCAAATTTGCAAAGAATGAAAAATTGGAAAGGATTGCAAATACATGAGGGCAGGAGCATAACTCAGAAGAATTTTAACAGATTGTAAAGTTGGGCTGGAACCAACAGCATGAAGTTAAATGCTGACAAGTACAAGGTGCTACACCTTGAGAAGAATAATCTAAAACACAAATACAAGAAAGGTGTCATTTGGCTGAATGGAAAATAAGTAAGGAGTTTTGGTGTCTTACAGCCTCCATAGGAGTCTGTAGTATGATGCAGCCACACAAAAAGCAAATGAGGTTTTAGCCTGCACCAATAGGAGCATTAGGTACAATGCACAAGAGATCATGGATATCAGGAAAAGTTTATTTCCTGTTAGAACAGTGAAGCAATGGAATAGACTACCTAGGAAACTTCTGGAATCTCCTACTTCGAAGGTATTCAAGAAGAAGTTGGCTAAGCATTGTTCAGGGATGATTATGGAATAGTTATACCTTTGCTATATTATGGGTATTTCCAATGCTTTTGTGCTTTGATGGTTGCAGCACGGGACAAAGAAAATTGTTTTACCTTCCTGTTGTTACATGGTTCAGGAGGAAGGGGTTTTACTTTTCTGAGAAACAACGTAGAACTGAGAAGCCAAATAACTTAGAACAACTGAGAAGCCAAAGCCCAGTGTTTTTACTAGAATATACTCCTAGTAAAAACCCTGCTGGGACTAAGATCCTGCCATTAATGGTTAGAGGATCCTGACCCTTTACTCAGGGTCAGACTGACTGCCACATTTAGGGTTAGAAAGGAATTTTACTGCATGGTCAGAATAGTATGGAGTGTGGGGCATTTTGCTTTCTCATGTGTAGTGAAGAACATGATCCTCTCCCTAGGATCTCTTAAACACTTTTTAACAACTCTTGAACAGCTGTGAGTTGCCTAAACAATGAGCTAATAGGGTAATTGGTCACACCTGCAGGCGGTCAGTTGATCAGGAGAAGGCAGGGCTCTGGGGAACATATAAACTAGGGCTGGAGCTGGCAGAGACATTCTCTATCTAGGAACTGTCTTTGCTCAAGTGAGCTACCTGTGACTAGATGCTACCTAGGCTGCTGTCTGCAAGAACTGTAAGGATTCAGGGGCCTAAGGTATCCAGGGCTAAGAGATGTGTTCTGTTAAGAGTAGAAGTTTTACCCTATTAAAGAGACAGAACACAATCCCCATTAGAATTGCTATGTTGTAGCCCAAGGGCTTGTATTTGAGTTATTGTTTACTCCGGTGGATGGGGAAGAGGCCAGAGGGGGAGGTTTGGAGGCCTAATTAGTGCTCAGGAGAGAAGGCACAAAAGCTGGGCAGAGAGCAGAGAGAGAGAGATGCAGAGAAGCACCCAGACAGAGAGAGAGGCACCGAGAAGTGGCCCAGAGAGTGTGAAGCAGCCCAGAGAAGGTCTGAGAGATGAATGAAACTGGTGAGAAGATTGGCACACTTTAAGTGACTCTACCAGGGTGAGAAACGTCTATGAGGTATGGAACACATGTAGTGGTCAGAGCATGTATGCCCATATAAAGATGCCTGTATAAAGATGGGCATATGAAGGGCAACCTTCCACCTCATTAACAACCTTATTCAATTACAACAAGGTGTGGCAGGTAAGCAAAGTGGGAGGTCTGCCAATAGACAGGTGGCAGGCCTGTGTAGAGATAGGGCCTGAGATTTGGCACCTGCCACAAGGACAATGCTTTGTGGTTGTGTGATAGGGTTGCCTTTGTTGTTTTGCTTGTGATGGTTTGGATAGGGATGATCCTACCTTAGGAAGGGGCTTGGGACCAGGTCACCTCTAAGGGTGCATCCAGATAAGCCCGCACATGCTTCTTGTAGTGTCTCAAATCCCTTTGAGATGTTGCAAGGGGCACATGCAGGAATGAGAAAATGTTCACCATGCTGCAAATTTGCAGCACAGAGGCAAAAACTAGACCCCTGGATATCCAAGGGTCAAAAAAAACCAGCACATAAAAAAAGCGAGGCAGGGAAGACCATGCCCTGAGGTGACCAGAGGCTGGGTTGTCTATAGAGACGCCCTGGCTGCCAGAGCATCTCTATGGTTAGCCCTTTCCCTGGTGCTGAAGCATGCTGCCTGCCCATGAGGTTTTTCTTCCACAGGAGAACAAAGAAGGGCTCCAGGACCAAGGCGTACAGCTGGCCTGACAGCAGGTAGCCTTGATACACCCCCCTCCTGAATGAGATGGGCTCCATCAGGGTCCAATTGAGCTTGACCAAACACTCTGCAGAGGCGTACATCACCTAGAGAACCCGCTTGAAGTGGGGCCTGAAGCCAATGGCCTGCAGTGTGCCTGTGAGGTACCTGTGATCTACTCTGTCAAACGCCTTCTCTTGGTCCAGGGATAGGAAGGCAAAAGACAGGTCCTCCTGGAATGTTAGCTCCAGGAGGTCCTGAACCAGGTACAGGTTGTCGAAGATACACAGTGCCCAGATGTTCTATGTCTGGTCAGGAGGGATTATGTCTATCAGCATGGACCACAGGCACAGTGAGATGGCCTTCACTGCCACCTTGTAGTCCATGCAGAGGAGGGACACAAGATGCCAGTTCCTCAGGTCGCGGGGATCCCCCTTCTTCAGCAGGAGCCCAGTAGAACTCAACCCATCAATGCCCAGCATCTTGTTGCCAGGTACCAGGTGGAGGGAGGCTGAAAACTCAGCCAGAGTGAGAAAAGCTTCCAGCCAGTCTCAGTCACCCACGTTGATCTGTGGGAGTCCCTCCCACAGGGTCTGACAGGCTTCAGTATCAGTTGGATCCAGGGAGAAGAGCTTGTCATAGAAGGCCCGCATGTGCTGGTGCATCTCATCTGGATCTGTAAGCGGGGTGCCATTACCTGCCAGAAGGCAGGTGATGTACTCCTTGGCCCCCCCGCCTCCCCTGGGCATAGAAGAAGCGGGAGCCATGGTCCACCTCCTTAAGGAGCTGGATGCATGAGCAGACAAATGCACCATGCATGTGGTGGCTGTCCAGAGCACAAAGTTTCAGAAAGCCTAGTACAACTCCAAGGTCAGCCTGTCAGTGCCTGGGTGCCTTGTTGCCAGGCATCGGGCAGAGGGCAGCTGAAAACTCAGCCAGAATGAGAGGAGCTTCCTGCTGGTCCTGGTCACTCACACTGACTGCAGGGGTCCCTCCCACAGGGTTTGACAGGCTTCGGCGTAGGTCAGATCCAGGTAAAAGAGTAGTCATAGAAGGCCTGTGAGCACTGGTGCATCTCGCCTGGATCCATGAGGGGGGTGCTGTCACCCGCCAGAAGGCTAGTGATGTACTTCTTGGCCCCCCGCCTCCTCTCCAAGGCATAAAAGAAGCAGAAGCCATGGTCCATCTCCTGAAGGAGCTGGATGCACAAATGGACAAATGCATTGTGGACATGGTGGTTGTCTGGACCACAAAGTTCTTCCCGCCTCTCCTGACACTCTCCACAGAGTGATGGGTTGGTTGGATTGGTGGCCAGGCATCTCTCCACCTCTAGCACTTCCCACTTGAGCTGCTCTTGGACCACCTCCCTCTGCTGGGTGTGCCCCTGAATGTGGCTGCAGCAAAAAAGCTGGATGCACACCTTCCCTACATCCCACCATCTCCAAGCTGAGGCGAAAGCTGCTTGTTGCTCCTGCCAGGCCAGCCAGAACTCCCAGAAGGCCTCCCTGATGCCCACATCCTCCAGCATACTGGCACTGAAATACCAGTAGGCCAACCTTGGATGCCCAGGCCCTGGCATGACCTGGGCCCAGACTGGGTGGTGATCACTGAAAGGGGTTGGCCGGATGCCAGAGGAGTGGACCTAGGCAAAGTGCAGCAAAGAGATATAAACCTGGTCCAATTGGGAGTGGCATGCCTGCTCCTCCCTCACCCTCATATAGGTGAAGGCAGGGGGGATGGTAGGGGGACAGGCACACTAGATGTCCACCAGAAAGTAGTCTGTCAGGATCTCCCTGAGGACACCCATGGTGGCCTGGTTCCACTCCCTGCCCAACCAGTCCCACACTTCTAGGGTGACATTAAAGTCCCTGCCAAGGACCAGGCACTCACAAGGATTGAGGGTGCTGATGTATGTAGCTGCCTGGTGGAAAAATCCACCAACTCTGGGTCCCTTGAAGGGGTGTACACATTCAGAAGGTTCAGAACCATCTCTGGCACCTGGACCCAGAGGTGCAGCAGGTGGCCTGGCACCTCCTCAATGACCTGGAGAACCTCTGGCTGAAGGCCTGGGAGAACAGGGTGGCCATCCTACAAGAGGTGGCTGAGAGGTGACTAAAAAAGACACTGCCTTTCCACTCCAGCCACCAATTAGGCTAGTCAGCTGGAGCCATCAGGGTCATAGTTTCATAGTGCTTAGGGTTGGAAGGGACCTAAACAGATCATCAGGTCCAACCCTCTGTCCCTGGCAGAAACAAGTGCCGGGGTCATAACATCCCAGCCAAATATCTGTCCATCCTCCTCTTGAAGACCCCCAATGTAGAAGAGAGCACCACCTCCCTTGGGAGCCCATTCCAGAGCCTGGCAGCCCTAACTATAAAGTAATGTCTTCTGATATCCAGCTTGAACTTTCTCTCTAACAATTTGTGGCCATTATTCTCAGTAACCCCAGATGGTGCCCGGGGGAACAGAGCCTCACCCAATTCATGCTGGTCCCCCCTGGTGAGTTTTTAAACAGCATCAGATCCCTTCTCTGCCTTCTCTTGTAGAGGCTGGATAGATTCAGGCCCTCTCATTGTACAGCCTGACCCACTGCCCCTTAACCATGTGAGTGGCCCTCCTCTGGATCCTCTCAATGCTAGCCACATCCCTCTTGAAGTGCAGCACCCATAACTGGATGCAATACTCCAACTGTGGCCTGACCAATGCCGCATAGAGGGAAAGGATCACCTCCCTGGACCTGTTTGTGATGCATCTGTAGGTGCATGACAAGTTGCGGTTAGCCTTACTGACCACTTTCTCACATTAGCAGCTCATGTTTATCCTGGAGTTAACAATGACTTCATGATCTCTTTCTGCCACTGTGTAGACAAGAAGCATGTTCTCCAGCCTATAGGTGTGTTGCTGGTTCCTTCTCCCTTGATGCAGTACCCTGCACTTGTCTGTGTTGAATTCCATCCTATTCTCATTTGCCCACCTCTGTAACCTGTCTAGATCTAGCTGGATTCTGTCCCTCCCCACCAGCATGCCCACCTCACCCCACATCTTGGTGTCATCAGTGAATTTGGACAACGTGCTTTCCACACCCACATCCAGATCACTGATAAAGATGTTGAACAGTACAGGCCTCAGGACAGAGCCCTGGGAGACTCCACTGCCCACATCCCTCCAGGTTGAAAACGACCCATCCACCACCACTCTCTGGATGTGACCATCTAGCCAATTTACCAACCATCCAACTGTGTAGGCATCAATGCCACAGTGACCTAGTTTTTCTGAGAGAATGTGGTGGGAAACAGTGTTAAAGGCCTTCTTAAAGTTCAGGAAGACAACATCCAAGAATACCATGGGATCCCCCCATCCTAAAGGAAGGAGAGCACACGGCACCTCCAGAGACCCTTCCTGCAGCTGTGGATGTTGAGGGTTCTGATCTTAAATGACCTCATGGCTGGGGAGATGGAGTAGACTGTTCAGCAGGGTCCTCGTGCATCTCAACACCCAGTGTGGGGCCCACCAGCATGTGTAGTGCCCTCCCATACATATAGAAGGTGCCTATAGATCCAGGCATTGCAGCTTTTGGGCCCCTTGCCGCCTCACCAGTGCCCTTGCAGTGGCAAGGATGCTGTCAAAATCTCCCCAGTGGTAGCTATACCTTGCTGGTGAACCAGTGGGTGGTGTCACAGTCAAGAAATGCAAGTAGCTCATCCCTGGGGACTGCTGGAACTGAGAGGTCTGCAGGCTCCATGGAGCCTACTGGTTCTCAGGAATTCTCATCCTGGTCCTGGGGCTAGCAGGCTCCTTAGGCACCATCTGAACCCCCTGGTCCACTACAACCCTGGACTCTGGTTGGGATGGGGAGAGGTCTGCAGACCCTTGGGAGAGAGGTGGGGTTCCTTGACAAGATGATGGGGTAGAGATGGAGTTCCAGGGTGTCTGTGCAGGGTGCCCAAAAAGATTGTCTTGTTGATTAGGGGACCCAACCCTGACACCCTCTGGTGTGGGACCATGAGGCAGGCTGGAGGTGAGTTTTTTCTGGGAGTGGGAGGGAAGAGACCCATCAGGCAATGCAGTGGCTTTGGTATCTGCCTCAAGGTCCTGGGAAAGGGGACCTCCCTTCCCAGGGCTCACTGGGGTGAGTCCCAGGGCCCCTGTCTCCCCCAGATCATCAGCAGAGGAGGGTTTAATCTTCCCTGGGGGTGGGGTGTCAGGACCAGCTGGGGAGGCCCCCAGAAGCTGAGCCTCTCCTTCTCCCCATGTCATGGTCTTGGGAGGGTGGGTGGTGTCCTCTATGTCAGAGGACTCCAGCTGTGCCTGGGTCCTTCTCTTGGCTTTGCACCTGAACAAGACCTGCACTCAGCCATGGGGAAGTCCTCAGGTGGACAGGCTCCACTAGAAGGTGAGGGTTGGAGCAGAGGGAAATTACAGTGGAGGCATGGCTGAGGGTGGAGGGTGCCCTCTCCCTCTTCTCCCCCAGCTGCTGCCCCCTCCCTGGGACTCTGCCATACTTGGTTGCAGGGTGGGGTCCCTTGGGTTCACAGGGGGGGCAGGTAGTGGTGGCTAGGGTGCCGGGGGGCCCAAATGGGGAGGGAGACTGGTGGTAGGTTCCCTTTTGTCAGTGGAACCTGCAGATGCCCTCCCTACCTGACCCATGGGGCACTCATGATGCAAGTACCCTAGGGTATGGCACTGGAAGCACTGCAGGTCCCCCAGCAAATAGAAAATCCTCACCAGGGCTCCCTGATAAGGAATTATGAGGCTTCCCTCAGCCTCCAGCTGCACTCCCAATGCCAGCTGGATCATGACCTGATAATGGAATGAGCGCACGTGACAGGGGCCAGGGTCTTGGCACCCCAGTAAGAGGGCCACCACCAGGGAGATAACTCTCCCCAAGGTTTGGAAATGGGAGATCATGGCCCAATTGGGGACATAAGGTGGGACAGAGCTGAGGACCACTCTGGTCCCCAGCTCTTCTAGGGACTTGAGGGGGACATACTTGTCCTCCACTACAATCCCCCTTTCCACCACCTTTTGTGCAGCAGCCTCTGATGTGAGGAAAAAGGCCCCCTTCCCATGAAAGCAGGAGGTCACCATGATCTTGGGAGCCCCCACTACCCAAGTCAGGGCCTCCACCCAGGCCTCAAAATGCAAGATCTCTCACTTGGGCAGTTGGCACTTCACCCCATGCCTACAGGTGAGTGTTGGAAAGGGGACCCCATTGCCGGAGCTGTAAGGGCCAGTAGTAGAGGGTTCAGGACCTACAGCTGTGGGTCACCCTGCAGCTGCCTGTACATAGCTGTGGTTCCCCCGCTGGGAGGCTGCATTGGTGGGGCTGGGTCTAAGGTCAGAGACAGGCTGAGTGGGTGTGCCAGTTGGTGTGGTGCACCTAGTCTCCTCAGGTGCTGGTGGTCTAGGCTTGGGGGCGGGACCCTTTCCCTTCTCACCCCCAGCTGTAGAACCCTTCCCACTGCCCTTTCCTCTGGCCCCTTATGCTGGGGAAGAGGGCTTGGGAACTCCTCTGGGAGGGTCCTGGCCAGGGGAGAGCCCTGGCACTGCTTGCTCCCTGCTGGAGTCTCACTTGACCCCACAGCAGAGGTCTAAGTCTCCTCTACCCCTGGAGGAGGTAGTTTGGACTCTGCCTCCAGGGTGGGGGCTGCAGGGGCATGCATCCCCTTGAGGGCTTGGCTGGGATCTGCCCCCATAGTCGGGGCTGCAGGAAGTTTGGTGGAGCAATCTTCCTCCCCAGAAGGTTTCTGCCCTGCCATTGCTTCACATCAGGGAGGGGAAACCAAAAAAGAAACCCCAAAATGTACAGTGGGCCTGGTGAAACTAATAGAGGCAGGCTGGGGTTGTGGGGAAAATATGGGGGAAGGGGAAGGGGAAGGCAGCTGAAGCTCACTGAGCTACATCCCCACAGGAAAAAATCTGGGAGGGCTATGCTTGGGGAATGTGGGGGAGGGGGAACACATACACACACATAAGGGCTGGGGAGACTTGAGCTGGCTTACTCAGCCACACAACAAACATGAGGGCAGGGGAAGTGGACCACTGGACTTAAAACACACAGGGAAGGTTGCTGAGACCAGCAGTATAAAAAACTGCCCTGTCCTGGACCCATCAGTACAAAAAGCTGCCCTGGAAAGTAGCTCGGGGCTACTCACTCTCAGGAGCTTCTGGGGCCCAGCCAATTGGTACCTGGGGACACTACCCCTTGTGCCAGGTGGACTGTTGAAGCAGGCCTGAGAGTTCCCTGCACCCTTTACCCACTGCAGCAATCTGGCAGTAGGAGCTGCTGCCTGGCTGTGATCTGCTGCACACCTGCCAGATCCAGATGAAGCATCTGCCCCTTTGGGCCAGCTGTCAGTGGGCTGTAGCTGCAGAGTTGGCCTTTGTGTGGTACTACTGCCATGTGTGTATCTGCCCGGCCATCTGCAAAGCTATGGCCCAGAAGATGTTCTGGGTGTGGTGGCCTGCTTTAAACTGTCAAAGCATGTCCTCCGGTCCCCATTTGGTCTGGAGGGCAGCCACAGCCAGCTGGGTCCAAGGTGCCAGCTCTGAGCAGGCAGGGTCCTGCCACTGGCCTCCCTAGCAGGAATTCTGGTGTTCCCTATTGGAAAACTGAACAATCGCTGATTAAAAAAAAAATCCCAAAATCACTCTCTA
>NW_017728918.1:44560157-44564950 GCF_001723895.1 Crocodylus porosus
TCCCCCTCATAGTCCCTTCTCCACCCCCCAACCCCTTACTTACTGGAGCCCTACTGCTGGCATGCTGCCTGCCCACCCCCCATGGGTAGGCAGCATGCTTCAGCACCAGGGTGAGGACTAACCACAGAGCAAACAAAATATCTTTGTGGAGGACCCAGCCTCCGGTTGCCTCAGACTGTGCCCTCCCCCGCTTAGTTTAGTTCTGTTTTTTTTTTACCCCTGGATATCTAGAGGTCTAATTTTGCTCCCACACTGTAAACTTGCAGTGGGGGGAATCTTCTCCTGTTCCTGCACATGCCTCTTGCAATATCTCAAAGGGGTTTGGGACAAGAGGCACGTGCAGGCTTGTCTGGATGTGCCCAAAAAGTCCCTTCCTACTTTTCTATTATTCTTCCCCCCTCACAGCAAAAGGGATAATTTTAAGAGTTCATGTGATTGTACGGTTCTGTTGTATACTGAATGTCTGACAATGTCATTCTTGTTAAACCAAATTGAGAATAATGCATTTGATGATGGTTTTCATGTGTATTATATATGATTATTTATTCCATGAAAAAATATGAATAAAAGAGTCAGTCTCAATAGTGATTCAACCTGTGTTAACTTGAAAAGTGATTCTTTGTATTTTGGTAATAACTTCTTATAACACAGTGGCAAAATGGCAGTGCAAAATAAATATCTTTTTTATTAAATGGGACCCTAATAACTTCAATCCCATCCAAGTTTAATTAGAGATTGAGATTTCCATTCTCTAGAAAGGCCTTTTTGTAATTAAATCTGTTGAGGAACAAATTGTCTCTTTTTTTCATAGCAGGATTTTTTTCAGGTTTCTAAAAATAACAATCAAGTAAACTAATGTTTCCCGGAAGTTAAAGACCTGAACCCATTTGAGATGTTGCCTATTTGTTATTTATAAAGGACACTGCTATTCATCTATAGCTCTCACAACATTTCACAAAGATGGAAAATATCACTTCACGTTACTAATAGGAATCTGATGTAGCATTAAATAAGAACAGAACTTGGCTCACAAAATATATAGCGCCACAACTGTTTTCACATTTCTTTTGAGTGAACTTGATTATTTCTGATCTTGGTCTTGTCATCAAGTATTAAGAAGGGATAGTCTCTCCATGGCTAGAGGTAAAACAAACTTTTTTTTGTTTTTGGTAGGTTTTTGGAAACCTTCCTTAGGCAGGTTTTACCTACAGGTAACATCTGAAACTGTAGTGAGGTATATTTATTCATACATATTAATTCTGTATGTATTCAGGGATCACTGTAATGTAATAAGGAGCTACTATGCTATACTATAACACCTAAATAACCTTCAGGTATGCAATAAATTGTATGTTACTAACTCTACAGCAAAGGAACTACTACAAGTTTTTTGTGTGGGACAGTAAAAATATGCCCCTAGTGTAGTCTTTCTAAAAGTAGGATATATTTAAAAAATGAAAAGCAAAATTAATCAGTTTTTAAATTATCTGTGTTCCATGAACATCATATTTACTGGTATGTATTATATTTATATCTTCTAGTTTTTTATTAATTAAATTGCATAGCAGTTTTTCCATTATTTTGCCTTGGACAGAGTATTGTAATCTTCAGTTATCATCCAGTACTCAAGCACTTGCATGAGATCTGCTTTATCCCATGTTTGGTTCCAGAAGGCTGTGCATAAGAGCAAACATAGCTCCTGGACCAGACTCTTTGTCTGGACAGCTGTGATTTTAAAAGTAGAGTCCACAATATAATAGATGTTGAGTTAATCAGTTCTTAGTAGGGCTGTGCAAAGCTTCAGTTGCTGATTCAATTCAGCAGAGATTCGGCCCGATTTGGTGGCCGAATCTCTGAATCCAAATCAAATCAAGAGACCCTTTAATCTCTCTGAATTGAATCAGAGCCTTTGGAATTGATTTGGAGAGATTCAGAAAGATTCAACTATTTGGACATAGACACAGCTTTAAATGATTTTTCTATATACATCAAGGTATCAGGTGGCTTGTGAATGCTGAGATGCTGGGGCAGATGGAGCATCCCACAGGAGCATAGCGGGGTCCCCAGTGCACTTGGCAGAAGACCTGGAAGTGAACCAGGTCCACTGGGAAGCGTGTGCCCCCCCATACCTCTCCAGCTTGGCAAATAGTGCCTCCTGGGCTTGAGGGGGCAATTGGGGTCACTATGTGGCTGATCTCCGAGCCGGGGGGCATGGGTAGGCCCCCCACATGCTTGGGCCCTGCCCCCAAGCCTGGATGACCAGCACCTGAGGAAACCAGGTGCACTACACCAGCCAGCACACCCACTCAGCCTGTCTCTGGCCCTAGCCCTGGCCTCACCAATGTCGCCCCCTGGGGTGGGGTGGGAACTGCAGCTATGCACAGACAGCTGCAAGGGGATTGAAAGCCAGGGGACCTGGACCACCGGCCCTTCCAGCTTGAGCAGTGAGGCCCCCTTTCCAGCACTCACCCACAGATATGGGGTGAAGTGTCAACTGCCCAAATGGGAGAATCTGCATTTTGAGACCTGGCTCAGGTAGTGGGGTCCCCCAAGAATGTGGAGACATCCTACTTTCATGGAAAGGGGGTCTTTTTCCTTGCCTTGGAGGCCACTGCACAAAAGGTGGTGGAGAGGAGCCTCGTGGTGGAGGGTGTGTACGTCCCCCTCAAGCCTCTAGAGAAGCTGGGTACCAGGGTGGTCCTCAACTCCACCTCTCTCTATATCCCCAATTGGGCCTTGCTTCCTCAACTCCAAACCCTGGGGACAGTTATCTCCCCTGTGGTGGCCCTCTCACTGCGGTGCCAAGACCTTGGCCTCCGCTATGTGTACTCTTTCAGTCACCAGGTCATGATTCAGCTGGCAGTGGCAGCATGGCTGGAGGCTGAGAGGTGCCTGGTAATTCCTTATCAGGAAGCCCTGATGAGCAGTTTCTATACACTGAGGGACCTGCAGTGCTTCCAGTGCCATGCCCCAGGGCACTTGCATCATGAGTGCCCCATGGGCCAGGTGGGGAGGAGATCTGCAGGTCCCACTAGAAAAAGGGGTGCCCCAACCACCAGTACTGCACCCCACTCAGGCCCCCCTGGTACCCCAGCCACAACTACGGGCCCTGTCCATGAGCTCAAGGGACCCTGTCCCCCCACCAAGTTTAGCAGAGTCCCAGCAAAGGTACTAGCAACCAGGGAGCAGGACCCCCCTGCCCCTTGTCATACTCCCATTGTGGCTGCCCTACACCCAATCCTCACCTTCTCTTGCTGGAGCCTGTCAACCTGAAGACCCATCCCATTCAGGAGAAGGGTGCATCAAGGCTGCCCACTGTCAGGATAGCTATGCGCCTTGGCCCTGGAGCCCTTCCTCATTCCCCTGCAGAAGAAAGTGGCAGGGCTGATGCTTTGGGAGCTGGCAATGCAGCTGGTCCTGTCAACATATGCTGATGACATGGTCCAGCGCTCAGGTGACCTGGTGCAGGTAGAGGCCTGCCAGGCATTGTATTTGATGAACCCCACTGCCTAGGTCAACTGGGCTTTGGCCTGGTAGTGGGTGATGGGTGACATGTGGGCTAACTCCCACCCATGCTTTGCAGGGTCTGCTGGAGCATGGGGCCTCTGCTATACCTGGGGGTCTATCTGTCCCCCACAGACCCCCTCCTCACTGGAGAACTGGCACCATATGGAGGCAAAGGTGGTGGACCCTGGGCTCCTGAGTTGTCTCTCTCTGCATGGGAGAGTGCTGGTGCTGAACCAGCTGGTCGTGTCCATGTTCTGGCACCACTTATATAACCTGTCTGTGCCCCCTGAGGTCCTGGTGGAACACCAGAGACAGGCATTGGAGTTTTTCTGGCTGGGATGGCACTGGGTTGCTGCAGAGGTCCTCCCCTTGTGGGAGGGTGGCCAGGGCCTGGTTTGCCTGCACAGCCAGGTCTTCGCATTCCACCTTCAAGTCCTGCAGTGATTGCTATTCAGTGCTGGCAGCAATACAGCATGGGACCACCTGAGGCATGCTTTCCTCTGCCACTTCTGGGGGATCCAATATGACTGGCAGCTCCTCAGCCTGCAGGGCTTCTCACTGCAGGACCTGCGAGGGCTGCCAGATTCCTACCAGGACCTCCTCCAGGCCTGGAGGCTGGTCTCTGCCTCAAGGTCCCCCACAACAGTTGCCCAGGGTTCCAACCTGCTCATTGAACCCCTCCTCTGGAACCCCCAGATGGAGGTGCTGATGGCAGAGGCACCCCAGTTGTGACAGAGGTTGATCGTGGCTGGTTTCATCCATACTGGGGACCTCCTGGACTACAATAGGCAGGAGTGGGTGGACCCCGTAATGCTGGCCCAGCACATGGGTCTACCCATGACATGTGCAACCTGCCATCTGGTCCAGCAAGTGAAATCTGTCCTACCTCCCAATGCCCTTGCCTTTGTTGACCAGGTCCTGCATGGCAGCAATCCCTGCCCCCACTCTCATGTCCTCCAGCCCACCAGGGAACTCTAAATACATCTTTCATGAATACATATTTTTCTGCCCCCCAACAAGGGCCACAGCCCCCCCATAGGGGCTATGGCCCTGCTCAGAGGCTGTGATCCCCCCACAGGGGTTACAGCACCCCAACAGGAGCTATGCCCCCACTCAGGGGTAACAGCCCCACCATAGAGGCTACAGCACCCCACCACAGGTAAAAGCCCTCCTACAGCGATAACAGCCCCCTCACTAGGGGCCAAATGGTCCCCACAGGAGCTATCACCCCCCTGCAGGGCCTCCTGATTGCTGCCCCACCTGTCCTCATTCCCCAATGGCTGCCC
>NW_017728918.1:44565364-44585942 GCF_001723895.1 Crocodylus porosus
GTGGGGGTGGGGCTGGGCAGGGCAGGAATTAGGGAGGCTGGGGGAGTGGGTGAGGCCATAAGGGTTCCCCCCTTACTGGTACTGGAGCCTTGATGCTGGCTGCCGTCCATGGGCAGGCTGCATGGTTCAGCCCTAGGGCGAGGGCCAGCCACAGAGATGCTCCTAACCTGTGGGTGAATACTGGAAAGGGGGCCCTGCTGCCTGAGCTGGAAGGGCTGGCGGTGGACATGCCCTTAGGCACAAAGTATCAGGGGTTACTAAAAAATGTCACCTAGGGTTGATGTAAACTCTTTAATATGATGATAATATGGTCCCTATCCCTTCTTCCCCACAATGGTCACTTATTCATTTTGCCTTTCTCTGTACACTTTCCCTGTTCTCTATTTATTCTTCTTATATATCATTTCCTTTACTGGAGATTTGGAACTATGAATATCTACCCTACATGCTCTTTGTAGACATATAGCCCTTATGCTCTTCCCATAACATCATGCCATCCATACAATGTCTTCTATGAGGAATTTTGTTTTCAGTGCCCATACACAGATGTTACAAGAAATTTTCAAAAAGGCCCCAGCCAAAAAAGCACCTGCTGATTAAATTAAATATATGTACAGCACAATGGTCAGAGCAAGCATAGTACACATATATTCTTTAACAACAGAAAAAACAAATGTCCTGCAGTTCCATATAAATCATTGCATGAATGGTTCCTTCTTTTACACAGTTATCATGCCAACTGAGAGACAGTATTATTTGAAATAAATAATCAATGAAATTGACAAGAAAGAATGGTGCAGAAGTACACTACTAAAGGCCAAAAGATTAACAGCATTTCAAACCTTGAGAGCTTTTAGATAGATTTGTCCCATTTAGGAGTCAAAGACTTTATATTTCTACTATCTAATTTTAGAAGCATGATTCAATAAGCATCAAATTGAATGAATGAAGCTTATCCCATATAGCTTGATGCTTAGATGAATCACTCCATCACCTTCCCAGCTCTGCTCTTTCTCTAATTTTTAAGCAAGCAATTCAGACAAGACAACTGTAGTGTTTCAGTTATGCCTGAAGAGCATATGCCTTATTAGCAACCTTAAGGTGACAGCTCTTTATGTTACATGTTATATTATACATCTCCCCAGGGAATATATGAAACAGAGACTATGAGGAAAGAAATCATCAAAAAAATTTAGGTGATCTGGAGTCAATAAAGTTTTAGAAGGGAACAAGAAAGAGAGTGAGGAATATGGGGAATTAAATTGTATGTAGTAGTCCAAGAAGAAAGCGGTAGATTGGAAGGTGTCTGTTGGTTGCCTTATCTCCACAGGCATCAAATTAAAGTTCTATACCATATCTATTTGTGCTGTTCAGTCCGTAAATTTACCATCTCATTTCTACAAATTAAGGACCAGCCACTTTCAGAATAATTTAGGTTGTGACGTTTGATGTATATACTCTTTCCTTCTATTTATACTTTTTAGACAGTTTTTAAAAATAATTCAGTGGTATGGGACCTGTGCAATTTATGTTCATAGTAACATTTGTAATGATTTTTGGACACTTGCCAGAGTGCTAGCAGTTTGGCTCTTTTGCTTAATTAGAGAATTATTTTTAATAATTACTGCTTATGGGCTAATAGTTCTGAGGGCAGCTGTTCTCTACCAGTTGAGTTGGTCACTCAGGATTTTGCTACAGGGAAAAAAATGGCTTCTTTGCAAGCTGCATTAGCCCTGAGGTTAACCTACAGAAATGTCATCCTGTAAAATGGAAAGGATTTATACTTTTATTCCTGTGTTATATAGTTATCTGCTGGGATTTTTTAAGAACTATTGATAAACAAATATCTTTCTTTCACATTTTAAAGTTCATATTTTGGTTTCTCTCCTCACATTAGTAGTTAATTAAGTAGGGTCATAGTGCAGTGAAATTTCAGTGTCCAAGAAGCAAGGCTTTTTGTGGTATCTTGTATGGATCAACTATATTGTTGGGAGAACTTTTGGACAAGCTTATGGGAGCAGCAATCAGCAGCCGGGGGGGCAGGCAGGGCTAGGGTCAGGGGCTGGGCAGTGGGCAGCATGAATGTGACTGCCTGGGCCAAAACAGTGTCCAGCACCCAGCAGTCATTGTCTGTGGCCTGCGCTGCCTGGCCCAGCACTGTCTACAGCAGATGGAGCCGCTCGCACTCCAGGGCCAGGAGCTCTGCCCAGAACTCACTGTCCTCCTAGTCCCATGCATTCTTGCAGGTGATGTCCTCCACTCACCAGGCCTATGAGTCCTCCAGTTGGGCCTCTGATGCCATCATCAGCTGCTGCAGGAGGATGGTGCATTCCTGCATCCACTTCTAGCACAGCCAGTGCTTCCTCAGGGACCCCGATGTGTGTGGTGACAACCCTGAGGCCACATCCTGGCTGCCAAGGGTGGCCTCTCCCCCACGTGCAGCTGCAGGACCTGCAGAGCAGTGAGACAGAAACTGTTTGTGAGAGTTTGCAACATTTCTAATATAAAATGCTCTGTACCAGGGACTATGCACTGCCCGGCCTCAGGTCAGGGGTCAGGCATGCATGGGTGCCTAGGCACCATGATAAGTTGGACAGAGACCATGGTAAGCAGGCAGCTGCCAGCTGAGCCCTTTGTTCCCCAGGGTTGGTGGGCCACTGGGTGCTGACTTTAGGCAGCCTGCCTCCCTCGCGCCATTCCCAGTCTGGCACAGGCCAGACTCCTGGCAGCATCTGCTGCTATTGCTCCAGACCCCAATCTCCCCTACCTCCTCCTGCAGGCCAGCTACTCTCCTGTGCTGCCATCCATGGAGCTGGGGGCACCAGCACCTAGGCTCAGCAGGGGAGCACGCGATTCACAGACAACTTGGATGAGGAGCTGCCCATGGCCCCACCCTTCCTGCAGGGGCCTCTCTGGTGATGCACCCTGAAGCCAGATCCTCCAGTGTGCTGGAGCTGCACCCTGAGTATGCCCCTGCTGTGCATGTCATGGGCAATGCATAAGAAGCTGTTTGTGCAGACAGAAGGGTGCCCACTCAGTACACCCTTCTGCTTCTGAAGGCCATGTTTCTCTTGGTACACCTGCACACCTGGCATGGAACCCTGAGCTATGACAGCATGGGGGGGAAGCCCAAGCTGCCCCACAATCTCTGCCACCACATGGAGGGCTACCTGTGCCTGTGCTACACATCCCTGCCCCCCACCCCCACAGCTGAGGAGGACATCACCACCAGCATCAACACATTGTTTAGCAAGTGAGAGGCTCATGCCCACCTAGCTGTTGCTCAATAAAGTTCTGTACTGTCTCCTGCCTCCCTCCTCCTGGGACCAGGGGAGTGTGGGAGAGCAGGGAAGACCTTACCATGTGGCTGGGGCTAATGTGGCCGGTGGCTCTGCTTCATCCTTGCTGTTGGTGAGGGAATGTAGCTACAGATGGTGTCCTCTGATGGCAGGGCACAGAATGCAGGCTCCCAGCTAGGACCCCCCCCCCACCTTCCTGCCCCCCAGGGAGGAGCTGGTGCTGTGGGCAGCTGGTGGTGTCATAGCCAGCTGCACCTCATAGCTGCCCCTGTGCCTACAGAGCTGACAAGGCAGGCACTGGCCAGGGCTCCCAGAGCTTCTGATGGAGACTGCATCCAGGAGCTCAGTGGGACAGGGCTCTGGACACTTGAGGGCCCTCCTCTGGTAATGTGTCACCAGAGGTGGCAGGCTGGGTGGGGGACTCAGGAAGGACACCCAGGCTGCTGTAGACAGCATGGCTGTGGCCTGGGTCTCAGTGTGCAAGGATTGTTGCCAGTTGCTGTATAAAAGGCATGGACTTACAGGCACTGCTAGACCAATGATTATAGTTGGTCATGGAAGGCCACTGTGCCCACAAGGCCTTTGGCTTTTATGAGGCACTGCTGCACTGACTGCTCATGTCCACATTCCCACATCCAGCTTAACAGGGCCTCATAGAAGTGGATGTTGGCATGCCCACCCTACTCAAACTGGTGCTGCACCTCTGCCTCACCCCACACTGCCATAAGGTCACCAATATCCTCCTTGGCCCGGCTGGGGCCCCAGGTAGAAGACATGGGCATGGATTTTCACATAGGCATGTGTGTGGGTGAGAACAAGGTTATTGTGGGTCCCATTCAGGCACTCTGAGCTCCTGCACAGCAGTCCCTGTCCTGCTAAGCCTGGGCAGCACAGGGACACAGTACAGGACTCAGCCATGTAGCACAGGCATGTCTCACAGCACCTGCAGGTGCAAGGCAGGCTGCTGGGGTAGGCTGTGGGCAGATGGTGCTGGTCCTGCTGGTCAGAAGCAGCCTGAAGGCCGGTGGGCTGACAAGCATGCCCAGAGGCTGCAGCAGCCTGCAGCACCCTGCTGGCCTGAATGGTGCTGTCCTAGCAACTGCTCAGCACTGCACTGCTAGGCAGTGGCACTGGAGTGCAGACAGGCTGGCAGAGTTGGGCTGCAGCCTACCTGAGGGACACAGAGCCTGGAGTGCCCTCAGGCTCCCTTCTGGTGTGCCCCAGGGCTGAAAATGCCTGCAGACTTTTAAAGCCTGAGGCAAGGACTGCCATACAGTCAGCCCAGCCCTGGGGCAGGAGAGGCTCCTATCATAGGGTGCCAATATACATGCTCTAACCAGTTTTAATTAGAACATGTCTGAGCAGACTCATTTAATCACGTTTCCTGGAGCATTCTAATTAAAATGCTCCAGCTTGTCTCATGTGTATTAAGCATCCTGCATTTGAAAATGGCCACAGGGTTGGCTTTAACTAAAACACATTTAATGCGCTTAAGTTCAAGCACCCCCACAGACATTTTCAAATGTGAGATGCTTAATACATGTGATGTATTAAGTATACGGCTGCTTTTAGGGAGCCGCTCTAATTAAAACGCTTCCCCTGCCCCCCCATATCTTTTCTTTGCGGGGAAGGGGGGCAAAACTGGACACAGTTCTCCAGATGTGACCTCATCAGTGCTGAATAGAGGGGAGAAATGACTTCCCTCAGTCTGCCTGGCAATGCTACTATTAATGCAGCCCAGTATGCCATTAGCCTTCATTGCAACAAGGGCAAGGGCAAGTGTTGGGTCATATTCAGTTTCTTTTCCACTGTAACCACCAGGTCCTTTTCTTCAGAGCTGCTTTTTAGCCAGTCAGTTCCCAGCTTGCACCTCAGCTTGTGCATGGGATTGTTCCATCCTAAGTGTAGGACTCTGCACTTGTCTTTATTCAACCTCATGAGATTTCTTGAGGTCCAATACTCCAATTTGGCTATGTCTCTCTTAATCCTAGTCCTACCCTCCTGCATATCTACTACTTCCCCCAGTTTAGTGTCATCTGCAAACTTGTTAAGAGTACGCTCCATCCCTTCTTCCAAGTTGTTGCTCATTTCTGAGGTTCTAATCATTATACTATTTATCTAAAAGATGGGCACAGAAATCATGGTTATAAATGAAAGTTGCTTTGTGCTGAAGTCAATCCTCACAGTCTGTGTTAGATATCCCTTCAAGCATACCTGCAAGATCATTCATCTGAAATATACTAGACAAATAGCCTTTAAGGAATGGATTGTTTTAGTGTCAATTTCATGTTTTTGTGTTAATTTTTGTATTAATATCATATACAACTTTACATTTATGTCTATGATGATGGAAATTTGAACTTTCCTGTTTAATCAACTGCTTATTTCACCTATATCTTGGTGCACATAAATTTGGGTCTTGAAATTAACAGAGTATTTAAATGTATGCTTAAAGACAAGCATGTGCATATGCATACACTGTATTTAAGAAGGGCAGATAATTACATGAATGTATCCCTATTGAGGAACTGGGAAATAAGTATATGGTTAAAATCACTTATGTTGTCTTTCTAGACCCATATAACTTTTCAAATAGAGTTAGACTCAAAGTAGCTACAGGTAGACATTTAAGCGTTTTGCTGAATCTGAGTATTACTTATAGCTGTCTGTATAAAGTGATCAGGAAGGGAATCCCATCATCTTTCACCTTGAATGGTAGAGGGAACTGAGATGAGATTATGCAGGCTTTCTACCTACTGGGAGAGGAAATAAAATAATCAGAGTAAATGGTTCAGTTTTGTCATGCACCAGTTACCCCTGCTAAAAAAGAATCTAGGTCTCACTCAGAAAAATAGAGCAAGTTCTTTAAACAAAACAATTTCCCTATATAATAAGTAGTTCAGCACATTACAAAAAAGAACTGCTGATGCCAAATATAGCAATGATAGCTTCTCTTATCAAGAAATCTTCACAGATATCAAAACTTTACTAAACAAATTATTCCAACTAAGCACTTCTGTAGCTCAATCAATGCTTTATCATGACAAATAGCTTGATCTGCCTCCAGTGAAGTACAAAAAGTAGGGTCACAAACTATGAGTGATTTCAAGATCTTGCAACTGACTGAGAACAAATTACTAGAATCTGAATACAGATAGAATGCTAGATCCATAGAATAAGTTACCTGATGTGCAACTGCTTCAAAGGGGACTAAGTAAACAATAAAGGCATATTTGAAAATAAAGGACCAAAAAAATGCCTGAAGATGGGTAAATTAATTTTAAGGCTCACCTCTTTACATTCAAGTCTCTGTTGTATCACCTTTTGCTCCCCATAACTTCTCTCTCTCTAGTCTGCTTACGCTGCCTGTTTTACTGCTTCTTTTAAACACAAATGCATAGCACAATAAACTATAAACTAGAAAAATTATGTACTGTTGACATGTTTATTTTAACATAATTGGCCTTTAAGTTTCACAGACTTTTTCTATTTATTGCTTGTTAGGATGGCAACCCCTTAATACCTTTGTCTTCATGTCTATTTGTCAAGCAATTGGAAGTTTATGGCATTATCAAGCATAATCAATTTACTTATGATTAAGCCTGCACAGAAACTGAATTCAGAGCACCTATGCCTCTGCACAACATACTAAATTCTTCTCTAAACCTTTCAAGGACTAAAGATGCAAAAACCAGTCAGGACTTTGTAATGCTCACAATGGACCCATTCTGACATGGTTTCTGGGTCACTAAGTCTAAAATTAAATAAGTAGGAGAAACAGCCACACAAACCATTCTTAAAAGACTCTAGGCTATCAGAGTCCTCAGTGAGGCCAATTAAATAAAAGAAAATGCAAGTTTCTGAATTAAACTAATTTAAAATATGGCATTGAGATACAAATTTTTTTTTCTTCAAATGGTAAAATACATCAGATACTTTAAATTGCCATTTCTCAAATACCTTACCTGACCTCCCTTCTTAGCTTACAAAATCTCATCTTTTGGCAGAAGAATTCTTTGGCAAAATAATGAACTTTAGATAGGGTTCAGCAGGATGTAATTTGGGTGGGGTATGCTTCCAAAAAAATCAAAACGTGCATTTTATCTTTAGCCATGGAGAGACTATCCCTTCTTAATCCTTGATGAAGAGACCTAGATGAAAAAAGTTCATGCTCACAAAAAACAGAAATATAGTTGTGAAGCTATATATTTTGTGAGCCAAGTTCAGTTCTGATTTAATGCTACATCAGATTCCTATTTGTAATGTGGACAAGTGATATTTTCTATCTTTGTGAAATGTTGTGAGAGCTATGGAAGACAAGCAGTGTCCTTTATAAATGACAAATAGGCAAAATTTCATATGGGTTAAGGACTTTAACTTCCAGGAAACATTAGTCTATTTGACTGTTATTTTTAGAAAGAAGAAAAAAAATCCTGCTATGAAAAAGAGAAACAATTTCTTCTTCAAATGGATTTAATTACAGAAAGGCCTTTTTAGAGAATGGAAATCTCAATCTCTAATTAAACTTGGGTGAGATTGAAATTCTTAGGGTCCTAAATAATTAAATACAGATATTCATTTTGTACTGCCATTTTGCAATTGAGTTATAACAAGTTATCACCAAAATACAATAAGAATATTTTTTGAAGCTTACACAGATTGGCTCACTGTTAAGACTGGATCTTTTTCATATTTTTCCTGGACTAAATAATCAAATATTATATACATGAAAACTGTCATCAAATGTACCTGTTATTCGTTTTTCCATCCTCAATTTGGTTCAAAAAATGATATTGCCAGACATTCAGTATACTACAGATTACTACAATTGAATGAACTTAAAATTATCTCTTTTCCCAGCGGTGGGAGGCAGAAATCACAGGGTGCCTATACACATGCTCCAACCAGTTCTAATTAGAACAGGTCAGAGCACACTCATTTAATCAAGTCTAGTGAAGCATTAAATGCTCCAGCATGCCTCATGTGTATTAACCATCCTGTATTTGAAAATGGCCACAGAGTTGCTTTAACTAAAATGTGTTGAATGTGCTTTAGTTCAAGTGCCCCCATGGCCATTTTAAAATGCAGAATGCTTAATACATGTGGCACTGAGGCATTTTAGAGCTGCTGTCAGGGAGCTGCTTTAATTAAAATGCTGCCTGCCCACCCCACCATCCCAGAGCATCTGTATAGACATCAATAGAAAAGTAGGGTTGTATGGGACCTCTAGAGGTCAGCTAGCCCAAGCCCCTGCCTATCCAAAACATCCCAAACAAATCCTCATCTGACCTATTACTAAAACTACATAAGCAACCCTATCACACAACCACAAAGTATGACCCCCTACCTGCCACAGGTAATACAGGGACAACAGTGGCCAATGTGTTCCTTCTTCAAGGTTGTTTAAAAATGTTCAAGAGATCCTAGGAAGAGGATCATGCACTTCACTACACAGAGGATAGCAAAATTCCCCACAATTCACACCATTCTGACCATGGAATAATATTCCTACAAAACCACAAATGTGGTGGTCAGTTGACCCTGAGTGGAGGGGAAGACCCATTAGCCAAGATCCTCAATTTAGTCCCAACAACCTGGCTGACTCAGGTCAAAATTCCTATCCTTGGCTACACCCAGTATCCAAAGCTTCTGAGAAAAGTCAAATCTCCCCCTCAACGCTTCCCCTCCCCCCACAACATGTGTAGCAACAGGAAGGGAAAATAATTCCTTCCTGGTACTTTACAGCAACTAGCGAAGTCCATAAGAACAGGAAATACTCACAATAGATAATATCCCTTCAGCTCTTTGAGGACTGATTTCATGTTCCCTCTTATACACATTTTCTGCAAGCCATGATTGCCTTTTTCTTTCAATCTATCCTCATATGTCTTGCCTTCCAACCCCTTGATCATATTTGCCCACTTCTGGACACTCTCTAATTTTTCTATGTCTCTGTGCCCTTTTTTTTAAAGCTCCAAAACTGTACACAACCCTCTAAATGAGGTAATCAGGTCCAGAGTAAAGAGGCACTATTATCTCTTTTATCTTGTACTTAATGTTCCTGTTGATGTAGCAAATTGCATTTACCTTTTGAGTGACTGCATCACACTGCAGAAACATAGTGGCTGCTTGCAGATGTAAAAAAACCAAAACAAAACATTAACAGTGCTTACTTTAAATTCCACATGCTCCTGCATTTGCCCAGAAGAGGCATCTCATTAGATGAACCCAGCTCACCCAGTATCTGTATAAAGCTGGTGCTTTAGTGGAGCTTTTTTGGTGCTTTTTTCTAATAGCTGGTTGAATCTGCTGTAGATGAAAGCACCAAAAAGCCCCACTGAAACTTCTGTTCTATACAGATGCTGTAAAGTCAGATCAAACTAATGTGCTGCTTCTTCCAGTAAAGCATGGTTTGGGGGGTGGGGGTTTCCCCATGTCTCTCAACGTCCATCAAGTCTGTGAACCATCAAGACTCCTAATTCCTTTGCTGTAGTGGTTCCACCCAGCCAGGTGTCACTCATCTTGTATTTGTGTTTTTGACTATTCTTCCCAAAGAGCAGCACCTAGCATTTGTCAAGATTAAACTTCATCCTGTTGGCTCCATCGCAACTTTTAGATATGCCAAGATCCTTCTGGATTAATGTTCCTGTCCTCCAGTATGTTCATAATCCTTTCCAATTTTATCTGCCAATTTGTTCAAGAAGCTCTCTATTGTAATGAGGCCAGAATGGAGCTCCAGACCTTGTCAGCCAAAATCAGGGAGACAAGGCAATTCATTACCTGAACAGGTGCCACCTGCAGCAAGCCCAGAGCAGTGCCCTGATCCAAGCTAGACTGAGGCAATCGGGACAGCCAATTCCCTGAAGCCACAAGCAACAGGTTTTACCTGCTCAAGCCCTTAAAAGCCAGGCCAGGCCTTCAGTATCCTTGTCTAAACAAAGGCATGTTTTGCTCCTGACCTTCCACGTCTTACATTGTTGATTCTTTGGTTTTGACTCCTGGCTTTAGTTCCTGCTCTAATTCTGGTAGGACCCTTGGCATCCCCTGATTCTGTTGTTCTGTCTTGATTCTGGTTTGATCTCTGGCTCTGGTGTTTGGCTTCTGATCCTGATTAAACCATAGCTTACCCTGTCTTCAGTTCCAGCTTCAGACCCCACCCTGTCTTGACTTTGGCTATGGACCTTGATTCCAGTTCCAGTACCAGTACCAGACCCCTCCATAACCCCAGCTCCTTGGAACCAACCTGGATTTCACCTGTGCTTCTGGTGCCTAGTCACTAGGCCACATGGCACATGTCCTGACCCCTAACATCTATTCCAGCATCCAAGTCATTTAATAAATTTATAGACCACCACTGGGGCCAAGAAAGAAGTCTGTGGAACTCCACTCAAAGCCTCCTGCCATTCTGATTTGACCTTGATGACCCTTGGGATGTCTTGTTGTCCAGGAGCTATTTAGACATCTCAAACTGTCAAAATAATTTTGTCACACAAGCATTATGTCATTTAACATTAGACCTATTTTCCAACATGAGTACTTAAGTATTTTTATATTTCAGATACTGAAGTTAACTTGATAAATATTATAGGTACTGAAAAAGTAAAGAAAGACTGAACAGTAATGAATCAACAACCTGTTTTAGAAAGGGTCTGGATAGATGAATGAAAACCACACTTATAGCTTATGTTCTAGATTTTTCAAATAGAAATTATATTTGAATGGAAAAAAATATGGTGCACTCACTTAGCCTTGAGTTCAGTAACTCACTTAAAATGTAGTCTGTAAGCCACAGACCCAAAGAAAATCATTCAATGTGTTCTTGTTTGGATTCCATTTTCTAAATAGTGTAAATAAATATTTTTGGCTAAACTATGTCCTAAGTAGATGCAAGACATTCTGGTATGGCATCCACAACTTTAAAAAAAGACAAAAGGTAAGTCAGGATGGCACTTTAGAGGATAGCTGACTTTTTTTTTTAAAGCCAAGTGTGTTAAAGAACATGTTATTAGAATTTTTTTTTAATTTTTTAACATAAACACATAAATAGAAAATAGTAATATATCACCAGTAGTGGTAATTTCTTTTTTAAATTGCAGATCCTACAATTCCAAATATGGAGTTTCTATCCAGGTAAATAGGTAGGGTGTAAAAAAAATTCTGTCCATTTTTTTTCTGAGGTTTGAAGTCCATGTAGGGAGACAAGATGGTAGACTGGGGGAGACATGGCTAAATGTGTCTAAAACAATTCCTGAAGAAACAAAGGAAGGATATTATTCACTTACAAACTAGCTTAGCATGGCCTAGCTTGGTTTTTTTTATGTTCTCATTTTTTGTGTGTTTTCATTTGCTGTTATGCCAAGGCCACAAAAAAAAAAGGCAGGACGGGCAAAAACGGTAAGTGTTCAGGGGTCACTGTCTAAAACTGATTCTCATGCAGTCCAAATTTAGTGATTTTTGTCCTCCATCCCTAGTCCTCCTTCAGAGTTTTGCTACCCTGTAAAATCGACAGAATCCAACCTCTTAGAAATTGAATTTTAAATAATCTACAATTGATGAAATGCTGCCTGTACAGTTGTGTGAAATTTTGACACAACTAAATATACAATTACAATTGTCTATATTATTGTCAGCACTGAAGAAGAGGCACGTTCTCCAGAGACTGCCATTTTTATGGCTGAAGCTATTTCTTCCACTGAATGCTCAGCTGGAACAGAATAGCTCAGCCCGTTTCCCTGGGGAGGGGGAAGGGAAAGAGGAAAACACCCCAGAATGCTGGAGGACTGTGCTGTCCAAGAACATGTGCAGGCATCTGCTCTCATGGTAGAAACTCTCCTGAGAGTGATTTAACCCTGGTTGTTCCCAGGTTATTTTTCTCATGGAGCAGGCATTTGTGCCCTGGGAGAAAAAAACTTTAAACAGCTGGATACTAGTGGCTTCTCTGGGAGAGCAGCAACTCTCCCAGGAGAAACTGAATGTCTGTATGTGGCCAAAAGTTTATCATTAGGGATCTATTTAAATCACGCTTTTGCATTTTTCAGGGAAAGCAGAAAATCTTCCGCTTTCCCTGAAGAGCAGGAAAATGCCCTTTCCACCTGAAATTTGCATGAAAACACCTGAAGGATGTGGGGAAAGAAAAAAAAATGCTTATTGGAGGTGAGCAGCAGGGAGCAAAGGAAACAATGGGAAATCTTCCCCTGCAGCACAGGGCCCCCCCCCACCCCAAAGTACAGGGTCTCCCAGCTAGGCTCAGTGATTGAGCCAATTAGCAAGCTAATTAGTCCAATCACTGGGCAGTGCAGTTGACCGAGATGATTTAAAGAGATAGTGCATGCAGCACAGTGAAGCTGGCTGTTGCACTTAAGATTAGGATGAATGGGAAGGCAGCCCACAAAATAAAGCACACTTCTGCCATGGATTGTGTGAAGCAGTACCCTGAAGGCACTCTTCATGCAGATGGTTTCAGGTCAGCAGGGCAGTGATGCTAAGCCAGTCTGGAGCCTTAGGGAACGTGGCTGTGCTCTGTGGGAAAGGGGAGATGGGAACAGCCTGTGCAGACCCAGAAGGGTTAAACTGAAGTGGTGGCAGCCACTGTGGGGAAGAGGGGGAAGGAATCAGGAGCCTGGTGCTCATTCTATACCAGTCATCTGTCCCTCTTTGGTATTTATTTAGAAACATGTTCAGTGTGATTAATATATTCTGTGTCAACCCAGTCAAAAATGACTTAATTCCTCCAAGAAATATAACTTAATTGTATATCACAATCCAATTTAATTCAAATTATACATCTTATCTAAATCATTTAAGAATAATTAAAAATCTATGTAAATTGGTAGGTTCAGCGAAAATAGAACAACAGTAACCAGCAAGGTATCGTACTAAGAGTAAATATATGTAATAGCCTCTTTTGAGAATCTATCAGAGGTTGAACTAAATTAAGTTCAACCTAGCTCTCAGAAACCTAGATATGTGTGTGTGTTCCTATAGTGTTCTGCCTTTTCAAGCTTCATGGAAGCCATTCTTATTGCCTTTCTGCTGAACATAAGGATGACATAAGGCAAGTCAGATTCAACCTACAAGCTACTGAGTTACTCCTTTCTTCTGCAGCCCCTGAGGACATTATTGTAGGGACTGAAAGAGAACCACATGTGTTTAGATTGCTTCACAGTAAAACCCTATTTTGCAGCTAACTTTTATGCAGATACCTGAATATGGAATGGTATTTTAAGTGCTTTTCAGGAAAGATAGAAATAGAAGTAAGGATTGTGGGATGCTGACATGATAGATAAATGAGATATGTAGACACTCCATGGGTAAAACAGAATCTTTGGCCAAAATCGCTTAGTAGAAAGTTAATAAAAGAGGCTATAAAACAGGTATCTGAGAATCTTTGGTGATGCATATGGATCTCTGCAAGATTACCAAGAATTGTCATTATAGTAGGCTTCTGTTGAGAGCAAGGTGCTACTAGCAGTGGTAGCATCTAATTATTTTTGGATATGATAACTGTCATATTTCTTCACTAAACTCATTGAACTAAGTAGGTGTGATAACAATTTTGTTTCAATACATAGTAAAGACATTAAAAAGTAGCTGTAAAAAAAAACATTGAATCAATTGATTATAAGTTGATTCCACTTAAGTGATGGGGACGATAAAGATAAATCATGCTGTATTTAGACCTCTCAACTTCAGAAGAGAAAAATCTGATCAACTAAGAGGGAGAAAATGGAATCAAATGAACTTTGTAGCTTAGGAACTTGAATATAGAAGAGGCCTGGAGATTTTTAAATGGGAAAGAAACCATTCTTTGCATCCCATACAAGGGGGGAAAATTGTAGGGAAATGACTCCATGCCCAACAGACCGAATAACTACCTCAAGAGGAATATTAGTGGTATGGAGAAAGTCTAGAAGACAGGAAGAAACTAATGAAAATATTTTTTTTCTGGGAGGCCAAACAGCATAAGTCTAGCAAAATGAAGGCTGAGAGGCTACTGGATTACCTGGAGATAGACACCAAGTTGGGGGAAAGGGTATTTAAGCTAAATTTGTTAATTGACACAAACAAATGGTAATAAACCAGCCATGAGTAACTTTAGGCTAAAATTAGAAGTAAGTTTTTAAGTATGCAATCAATGAAGTTCTGGAATAGCCTGCCTATAGCATAACAGGAGTAAAACCTGACTACTTCAGAGATGGGACTTGGTGTTATGTGTCTGAAAAGTTTATATCATATAGGTAAGTACAATACCAAAAAGCTGGACTCAGTGAGCATGTCTTCATGAGATGCTGACTGTGCAGTAGCTGAAAAATACTGTGCAGTAGTGCATCACAGCATGGGCAGTACTAATGTGTTACTGTGCAGTAGTGTGACCTAAAAGACATTTGCTGATGCTTCTGTGCAGTAACTCCAGTTACTGTGCATTCATTTGTACTTCCTAATAGAAGTACTAAATTAATGCTCAGTAACAACCGTGCAGTAGCATCTTGTGTAGCTGCACCCAATATCTCAGGAAATTCCTTTTAGCCCTTTGTTCCTAAGTGACTGTTCTTGACGTACAATTTAAAGCAGAAAAAATGGGTTGGAATGAATGGGTTTAATGTTTGAGAAGTGCGTGAGTCACAACCTTAAATATGAACAATCCAAGCTTTGGCTGTTAAAAATCCAGGTAAGATTTCTGTGGTATGGGCTCATCTTTAATTGAAATTGATCTCAATGTGGATTTAACAGGGAAAGGGGAACCTGTTGTCATGTGGTTAATTGAGAAATATAAGATCAATAAAAAAAAAAGAAAGCACTTAGAAACCAAGAGCTGTCTGGGAAGGAAGAGAGATGGTGTGATCACTACAGACAGAAACAATTTAAAGGATAATTAGAGAAGTAAAACAGAAACTTTTAAAAACAACCGCTAGTGAGCAATATTCAAAGCTTTAAAAATTATTCGCTTTGATTAATGTCCTTCAAGACAGTGGTTTTCAGCTGTACTATTCACATAAGTGGTAAGCCACAGAGCTGATTCTATCATAACGGTGAACTATCTACCAAGTTATTTTCCTGACAGTTGCGGCAGTTCTGCTGTCAGAGCTGTCCCTTGTGGGGTGTGAATCGGGGCGACCGCCCCAGCCCGTGTGGTTTGGAGGGCCCCATGGACAGCGCCACACAGGCCCCACCGAGAGCTCCACTACTCTGCATGGCCACCACACTTCAGCCACTCACCACCTTCCCCCCAGCTCCGTGCTCCAGCCACTTGCCATCCCTCTCTCTCCCTGCACAGGCCCCACACAGGCTGAGATGCCCCAAGCCCTGCACACCCCTTGGGCCAGCTCTGTCTGCTCTTTTAAGATTTCTGGAGGAGTTTCTATTCTGTTCTACTAACAAAGCCAAATTACTCT
This sequence comes from Crocodylus porosus, assembly GCF_001723895.1. NCBI lineage: Eukaryota > Metazoa > Chordata > Crocodylia > Crocodylidae > Crocodylus > Crocodylus porosus. The sequence continues at coordinate 44,581,056 of NW_017728918.1, forward strand.
CTGAGCCCTGCATATCTTAGAATCACATGATCATAAAAAATTAGGGTTGGAAGGGACCTCAGGAAGTCATCTAATCCAATCACCCACTTAGAGCAGGACCAGCCCCAACTAGATCATCCCACCCAAACCTTTGTCTTTCTGGGTCTTAAAAACCTCCAAGGACAGAGATTTGACAACCTCTCTAGATAACTTGTTCCAGTGCTTTACTACCCTCCTAGTGAGATTTTTTTCCCTTATCTCTAACCTAAACTTCCCTTGCTGCAACTTGAGACCATTGCTCCTTGTTCTGTCATGTGAGAACAATCTAGCTCAGGGATGGGCAAATCCATTCTCAGGCTTCTCTTCTCCAGACTAAATAAGCCCAGTTCCCTCAACCTCTCCTCATTAGTCAGGTGTCCCAGCCCTTAACCATTTTTGTTGCCCTCCACTGGAGTCTCTCCAATTTGTCCACATCTTTTCTGTAGTGGTGGGGCTGGAAATTGGACACAATACTCCAGATGTGGCCTCGTGAGTGCTGGTTAGAGGGGAAGAATCACTTCCCTCAGGTAGTTGGCAACACACCTATAAATGCAGCCCAGTATTCTGTTAACCTTCCATACAACAAGGACACACTGTTGGCTTATATTCAGCTTCTTGTCCACTGTAACACCAGGTCCTTTTCTGCAGAGCTGCTACTTGGTCAGTCAGTCCCCACTCTGTACTGGTGCATGAACTGTTCTGTCTTAAATCCAGGATTTTGCACTTGTCCTTATTGCTCCTCATGAGATTTCTTTTGATCTATTCCTCCAATTTGTCTAGGTTTCTCTGAAGAGGGGTGACTTCTTCATGTCTTTGTTCAGTATCTATTTAACATGAACTCAACCATGACTACATCTGTGGGACACACCAATAGTAGAGTAGACAGCAAACAGATGAGAAAAAATGATTTGCAAAATGACTTGGAATGATTAGTAAAGTGGGAATTTGTGGGTGAAAAGGGGAGATTAGCTGCCATTAAACTAATTCTCCACATTCAGAGGGAACGAAGGCATAAATGCAAAATGAATGAATGTAATGAAACAACTTTCTCCATTGTATTGAAACCTTTTATATTAGATATTATATAGCAGTCCTTCCTCCATCGCAGTGATCCTCATGTTGCTGAGGAGAGTGAGAACCTCTGGGATGGAGGGCATCAAGCTAGGAAGGAAGGAAAATATCTATTGGGTGGGACTCACCTTTCAGCTGATGTCATAGTGTTCTCTTGCACTGAAGATACTCCTCCATGGGAGGGGACCCCACAGGATAGAAAGAAGCAGTTGGTTGTAGTGGGGAGAGATGATTGTTAGGCACATAGCTGGGATTGTGATGTCCAGGAGGACCACAGGGTGACTTTTCTGCTAACTGCAAAGGCAGCAGACCTCATGATAAAAGTAGGTAAGTGCTAGAAGGCACTTCAGAGGAGCCACTTGTCATGGCCCATAGTTAAAACTAATGATGAAAGGAAGTGGAAGAGATATCTTTAGGCTGCCAGACAGGAAGTTAAAGTCCAGGACCTCTGTAGTACTGTTGTCTGAAATGCTTCCCTTTCCATACACCAGAGAAATGGGCAGAACTCAAGAGTCTCAACACATGGATGAAACAATGATGCAGGGAGGAGGAGTTGAGGTTTATCAGGAACTGGAGAACCTTTTAGGATGGGAGGAATCCATATGGAAAAGGTAGACTCCATGTAAACCAGAACTGAACTGGACTTCTGGGACTAAAAATTAAAAAAGGTAGCAGAGAAGTTTTTAAAAGAAAGTTATATAAAGCTGACAGGTGCAGAAGAGCACACAGGTTGGATTAATACAACCCCGCAGGGGGATGCCATGAAGATTCTATACTGCCTTGTAAAGGATAGTAGGGGATTAAGAAGTATAACTGTACATAAGTGAGGAAGATATGCAAGGTCAAAAATTTTAAGCGCCTCTATACAAATGCCAGAAGCTTAAAAAAAAAAAAAGATAAATGAATGAGACTGCCTGGTATTAAAAGGTGACTTTGACATAACAGGCATCTTGGACACTTGGTAAAAGGAGGATAATCAATGGGATACTGTTCTAATAGGTTAAAAATATATAGGAATGACAGAGTGGAGTAGCACTGTATATTAAGAATAGTACAGATAGTAATAGCATTAAAATCGTACCTGAAAAGAAACTCCCATTGAATCCCTGTGGGTAGAAATTCTGTTCTTAAATTAAAAAAATACAATACTAGGTCTGTACTGCCAACTACTACCAACTGCCAGCAATACTAGGGCTGTACTACCTGATCAGGAAAGTGAAGGTGACTTCTTAAATGTTCAGGGTGATTAGAGAGGCTTCTAAAATGGGACAACCAATAATAATGGGAAACTTCAACTATCTTCACATACCTCATCAGGGCAAGATGTGGAAGTAAAATATCTGAATGTGATAAATGACTGCTTTCTACAACAACTCATGTTGAAACCCATATGAGAAGAAGCAACTCTAGACCTAATCCTGAGTAACACCCAGGACCTGGTTCAAGAGGTATTTGTTATTGAGTCATGCTGTAATAGCATTGATAACAATATCACATTCAACATTCCAGTGGAAGGGAGAAAGCCAAAAAGTCTACCACTCTAATATCCAAAGTTAGGAAGGGAAATTACACAAAAATGAGGAAGTTAATTACAAATATATTTAAAGGAACAGTAAAAAATGAGAAAAAAAAGAAGCTTGCAGACAGCTTGGAAGCTGTTTAAGAATACCGTATCAGAGGCTCAGGAAAAGTGTATACCATGAATCAAAAAGGGTACCAAGTGGTCCAGTAAAACCCCTGCATAGATAAATAGCAGAGTTAAGGAGGCCATCCAAGGCAAAAAGATACCTTTCAAGAAATAGAAGGTGTAACCAAATGAGGAAAACAGGAAAGATGACAAACTCTGGCAAGTCAAATATAAAAGTGAAATAAGGCAGGTCAAAACAGAATTTGAAGAGCATCTAGCAAAAGATATGAAAGTTAATACTTAAAAAAAAAATCAGAAGCAGGAAGCCAGCTGGAGAGTCAGTGGGATTCCTCTCAACAGAGGATGTTTTGAAACAAATTGATAAACTAAATACTAATAAAATCACCAGAATCAGATGGCATTCACCCAAGAGTTCTGAAGGAATTCAAAAGTGAAATTGCAGAATTTATGGCAGTAATATATAATTTATCATTACAAATGGCCTCTGCGCCAGAGAGCTGCAGATTGGCAATATAACACAAATCTTCAACAAGGGCTCCAGAGACAATCCTAGGAACTACACATCAGTGAGCCTCAGTTCTATCTCTGGCAAGTTGGTAGAAACTATAATAAAGAATAAAATTAGCAGTCATATGGACAAAAATGATTTGCTGGGGAAGAGTCCACATGGTTTTAATGATGGGAAATCCTACCTCAATCTGCTAAAGTTCTTTGAGGGTGTTAACAAGTACATGGACAAGAGTGATCCAGTTCACTTAATATATTAGGATTTTCAAGAAGTATTTGACAAGGTCCCTCACCAAAGGCTTAAAAAAACTGCATTGCCACAGGATTGGAGGAAGGGGTCTTTTGTGGAATGAGAGCTAGTTAAAAGATAGGAAACAAAAGGTAGGGCTAAATGGTCGCTTTTCAGGATGGAGAGAAGTCAAAAGTAGAGTCCCAAAAAGATGTGCTGGGCCCAATTTTGTTCAAAATTTTCATCAATAGTCTGGGAATAGGAGTGCACCATGAAATCTCCAGGTTTGCAGATAATACCAGATTATTCCAGATAGTCAAATTCCAAGCTGATGGAGGGGAGCTGAAGAAAGATCTCACCAAGCTAAATGAGTGGGCAGATGAAATTCAGTGTTGACAAGTGCAAGGCAATGTACCTGGGGAAATATCTTGAACTATACATACACAATGCTGGATTCTAAATTAGCTGTTATGACTCACAAAAAAGACCTTGAATTCATTGTAGATAGTTCTCTAAAAATATCACCTAAGTGTGGAGCAGTGATCAAAAAAGCCAATAAAATGTTGGGCATCTTTAAGAAGGGAATTGAAAATGAATGGAGAACATCATGGCATTATACAAATCCATACCGTGCCCACGTCTTGAATGCTGTGTCCAGTTCTGGTCCCCACATCTCAGAAAAAATGTAGTAGAATTAGAAAAGGTACAGAGAAGGGTAACCAAAATGATCAGGGGCCCGGAGCAGTTGCCAAACCAGGAGAAACTAGAAAGGCTAGGACTCTTCAGTTTGGAAAGGAGAAGGCTGAGTGCAGGTGTGAATATTTCCTCTGGCACTTCTAAAGCAATAAATGGTGGATGCAAGAAAGGCTTTTCGGGGACAGATAAAGGATAGGTTACTTGAGAGATCTGTTTTGATGCTCTTTCTGTATAGCATCCACTTCTGACACTATTGGAGAAAGGATAAGGGGCTGGATGGACTATTGCCTAATTGACCTAGAGCTGAAATTCAAAAAATGTCATGGTGATTCTTTACAATGTCTAGCTTAACATTTACAAGTGTGCAATTTAACAGGAAAAAATATGTTAAATGGTTTGGGGCTCCATCTTGAGCATGTGACTTCTGGACAGAACTCACAACAGTAAGCACATAAATCAAAGAGGGAAAGACTGCAACAAGACCTGGATAGGTTACAGGAGTGGGCTGACATAAACAGGATGCGTTTCAATACTGACAAGTGCAGCGTGCTGCACTTAGGCAGTAGAAACTAGCAGCACACTTATAGAATGGGAAACTCCCTTCTTGAGAGCACAGAGGCAGAAAGGGATCTTGGAGTCATTGACTCCAAGATGAACATGGGCCGACAATGCGAGGTCACGGTTGGCAGGGCTAACCCGGACCTCGTCGTGCATCCAC
>NW_017728918.1:44586307-44587985 GCF_001723895.1 Crocodylus porosus
ACTTCTATGATTCTATGATGGGTATCTAAGTTGGCAAACAAGAAGCACAGAAGAGACTGGAATCCTGCCCCTCTCCTTAAGATATATAGCATTTATACTATTCCTTGTAGCCTTGAGTTAAATATTTCTGTTAATGCATTTGATATTCCCTCCTAGATTTGATCTCCCTAAGGGATCAACTTTTCTAGTTTCAATTTAGTGAGTAAGAGGAGGAGGCTGCTACAATTTCCGCTAAACTAGCTGTCAGAACACGTACACAGTTCTAGGCCTTTCTTACTCTGAGGACCTTTGACCTCACATCTTCCACTTTGAGGATGGCTAAAATGGTAACCAAACCAACAGGATGGAACGTCTCAAACCTTCTGTTGAAACTGGTCTTCTTGGTAGCCAAGAAGGCAAGAATCATGTGGGAAGAGAGCAAGAAAGAAGGAGCACAGTGAGGTAAGCACTGTAACACAGTAAGTTGGGAGTTCCCTGGAAGGGGCGAGCTCTATTTTTCTGGCACTGATCCTTGTTGATAGATTCATAGAAAAGCAGGGCTAGAAGGGACCTCCCAAAATCATCTAGTCTAGCCCTCTGTTCAAGGCAGACTCATCCCTTCCTAAACCATCCCAGCCATGTGTCTGCCCAACCTGCTCCTGATAATTTCCAAGAATGGAGATTCTACAAGTTCTCTAGATAGCCTGTTCCAATGCTTGACCACCCTCATAGTCAGAAACCTCCTCCTAAAGTCCAACATAAATTCCCCCTGCTGCAGCTTGAGGCCATTACTCTTAGACCTATCCCTTATGGCCACAGATAAAAGTTCATCTCCGTCCTCCTCCATAATCACCCTTCAGCTTTTTGCAGGCTTATCAAATCCTTACACTGTCTTCTCTTCTAAAAAAACTGAATAACCCTAGCACTTGCAACCTTCCCTCATACCACAGGCTTCCCAGGGCCCCATCATTTCTATTGCCCTGTTCTGGATCCTTTCCAATCTGTCCACAACCTTCTTGAAGTGTGGGGCCCAAAACTGGACAAAGTAGTACAGGCAAGACCTCACTAGTGCTGAATATAATGGAAGAATCACTGCCCTTGTTTTTGGGGCAGCTTATGCATTTCCATTTCCATTTATTAATAATAATAATAATAATAATTTGATATAATGCATAACCAGTACTGAGACCATGGCCAGGAGCCTAAGTCTATTTGCTTAAATGCCTGGGAGTTTACATGGGCCAAAACATTTAGGCAGGACTTTGTTGAGTTGCACATTATAGAAACAACATATACATTCCAACTAAAAAAGGGTCTAGATCATGTAAGTCTCATTTTGAATCTGGATGTCTATAGTAAATGCACAACATGTGCATGGTAGGACCAGGAAGTAATCTAGCCCTAGTAACAGGAGTTCCTCATAGAATCTTTGGGTTGGTGGGGACCTCAATGGTCATCTAGTTCAACTCTATGCACAGGTACAGCAAAAATCTTTCCTATACCCCACTGAACAAAAGCCTATTCAACTACTTTAAACTAGGCTCGTCGGGGGAGGGGGAAGATGAGGGCGGAGGAGACGATGAACTACCAGGCCCAGCAACAGCCAGCGACCCCAGACCAATGGTCATAAGGGAGAAACAGGTAAGTGATGGGGGACGGGGCATTGCTGAGACTAGGGGGTCAGTGGGCACAACCGTTG
>NW_017728918.1:44599132-44600308 GCF_001723895.1 Crocodylus porosus
TCCCATCTGGCTCAGCAGGGGTCCAATGTTGCCCTTGCTTTTCCTCTGGCTCCCCACATATCTGAAAAAGGACTTTTTATTGTCCTTGATACTTGTAGCTGGTCAGAGTTCAGCTGCAGCCTTGGCTTTCCTGCTTCACTCCCTGCAGTTGGACCAATGCAGAATATTCCTCCTTGGAGGTGGGTCCAGTCTTTCATCCTTTGTAGGCCTTTCTTTTTAGATGCAGGAAATCTGCTAGTTCCCTGGAGAGCCAAGGGAAGATCATCGAGTTTTTCCCCTGCATAGACAGGAAAGAGTGCTGGGTTCAGATGACCCCAGCCAGATGCTTATCTAACCTCCTTTTGAAGACCCCCAGGGTAGGGGAGAGCACCACCTCCCTTTGGATCCCATTCCAGATTTTGGCCACTCTAACTGTGAAGAAGTTCTTCCTAATGTCCAGTCTAAATCTGCTCTCTGATAGCTTATGGCCATTATTTCTTGTAACCCCCAGGGGTGCCTTGGTGAGTAGAGTCTCACCAATTCCCTTCTGTGCCACCATGATGAATTTATAGGCAGCCACAAAGTCACCTCTCAACCTTCTCTTGTGGAGGCTGAAGAGGTGCCCTGGTCTCTTTTTGTAGGGCTTGGCCTGCAAGCCCTTAACCATATGAGTGGCCCTTCTCTGGACCCTCTCCAGGTCATCCATGTCTCTCTTAAAGTGTGGTGCCCAAAACTGGATGCAGTATTCCAACTGCGGTCTAACCATTGCCCGATAGAGGGGAAGTATCACCTCTTTGGTTCTGTTTGTCATGCACCTGCTGATGCATGATTAAGTGGCATTAGCTTTGCTGATGACTTCATCACACTGACAACTCAAGTTCACCTCGGAGTCCACTAGGACTCTGAGATCCCTTTCCACTTCTGTACTGCCGAGCAGGTCATTTCCTAGGCAGTAGGTGCATTGGACATTTTTCCTCCCTAGGTGCAGCACTTTGTGTTTCTCCTTGTTAAATCACACTCTTTTCATAGAATCATAGAATCAAAGAAGTAGGGTCAGGGACCTTATAGATCTTCAAGTCTGACCCCCTGCCTGGGCAGGAGAAAAAAAACTGGGCTCAAATGAGCCCAGCTAGGTAGGCATCAAGCCTCCTCTTAAAGACCCCCAGAGTAGGAGCCAGCACCACTTCCCTTGGAAGT
>NW_017728918.1:44601158-44606604 GCF_001723895.1 Crocodylus porosus
TTGAAGAGTATCGGTCCAAGGACCGAGCCCTGCAGGACCCCAACTTCCAGGTTGATACCGACACATCTACCATCACTCTGTGGGTACAACCCTCTAGCCAATTTGCCACCCACCAGACTGTGGAATCATCCAAGTCACAGCCTCTTAATTTGCTCACCAGTAGGGTGACTTCTGTATTGCTGACTGACTTGCCAGCTTTACAGCAGATGATGAAGATGATCAGCTCATAGTCACTGTCACCCAGCTTCCCTTTGATCATTAGGTCACTGATTAAGTCGTCCCCAGTTGTCAGAACCAGGTTGAGCAGCACTTTACCTCTCGTCGGCTTGTAGACTTCTTGCATCAGATAGAGCTCATCCGTGAGAGAAAGCTTTGTGACCTTTCAGATTTGGCTAAGCACTCTTCCCATAAGATTTCCAGGTAGTTGAAGTCTCCCATGACAGCCATACACTGGGAGCATGCATGCAGCCTCATCCAATTCCCTAGCGAAATTCTGGTCAAGCTGTTGATCCTAGGCTTTTGCCTTGCCTACAGGTCACTCCAGGGCTGGGGCAAGGATGGGCTCCCTTAAGTGCTTTGGCCTGCTGACTTTGCAAGGGTTGCACAGCAGGTCAGTAGTGGCAGTAGTCCACCCACTCCTGGGCAGGGTTAGTTTAAAGCCCGGTGGATCAGGTCATCCAGTCTGACTGAGAAGAGGCTCCTCCCCAGCAGAGAGAGGTGGAGGCTGTCCCTTCCCAGCAGACTGTGGTGATGGAAGCCAAAGCCTTCCCAATGGCACCAGCGCCACAGTCTTTGTTCACTACCTCAATCATCCTCTCCCTCCTCAGCCCATAGCCCGAGACTGGGAGGATCAAAGAGAACACCACCTGTACCCTGAACCCCTTAAAACTCGCTCCCAAATCCCTGTAGTGCTTCATGACCCGAATGGGATTGCTCTGAACCATGTCATTTGTGCCCCAATGCATAAGGAGCATAGGGTAGTGGTCAGTGGGCCGGAGGAGCTCAGGGATCTTCTTCGCAATGTCTCAGATATGGGCTCCTGGGAAGCAGCACGCTTCCCAGGCTAAGGGGTCGGGGTGGCAGATTGTCCCTTTAGTCCCCCTCATTATCCTTCCAATTAGGTTTCAGTGAGTGGTTGAATGCACTGCCACTTCTTTGCCATTGATTTAATAATGCAATGCTGGGATAATAGTTCAGGTACACTTCATTATGTCTCAAGACAAATTGCTAGCACTTCTTCTCCTGTCAACGTTTTTAGGATTTGTCCTGGAACTCTGGACGTGAATGTCTGAAGAATCACACTTTGTTCCTGCATAAAATGGTTTCTCCTGGAGCAAATGTGACAATTGTTTGTAGCCTCAGGACCACAGGTCAAAGAAATAATTGTTTATTTGGCTGTAAAACTAATTAAAGCTATGTAAAGCAGTTGCACATGGTTTTGTAACACTACAAGATATTTATAAGACTCAAAAATACAAATAGATGTATTTTAAATATAGACAAAAATACAGATGTTGAAACCAGAGAGAGACAGGCCAGCCAAACTTCTTCCAGCATAAAACAGAATTGGTTGAGATATGTGTTGGTTCTTAGATGCTGATACTGGTGTTTCAGAACAGGTATGTATGAAGAGGGAGAAAAGTGAGAAAGAGCAGGCCTTCCTTTTTATTTCTCTCTCATGCAATATGCAAACAACTCCTATAACTAATAATAACAGATAGCAATATACAAGCAGTGTTTCTTATTTATTAGATGTGTGCTACTGTCCCCAAAAGAGGATTAGTGTAGTTTAGAATAAAGACATAAAAATATTAAAATAAAATAATATGCAACAAATAACACTCCCCAGTCAGTGTCCTAAAATTAAAGCCCACCTGCTGAAAACTGTCCAAATATAAAGGTGTTAGGTTGGTAAGTACTCTAAGTTTATTAACAATCAGAAAAATGGTGCAATTCTACAAGGAGAAACAGGGATTAGCCACAAGAGAAAATAGTGCTTATTTAAAAGGGGTAAATATTTTAATAACTGACTGCTATTTTTGGGTCTTGGCAACATTTTCAGTCTTGACATCAAGACCAACCTTAAAACATTTTTAAAGATCCCCCCTCAAGACCTAGCAACAATCAGCCAATTCTAATTGTTCACAGATTCATCATAAATAAAACTATTAATAAATGCATAGTTTTTAATAGAGCCTTATTCTCCTTTTCCACACTTTCTGTGGAAGTAAACATGATTATGAAGAAAAAAGTCATTTTCTTTAAGAGTGGATGCAAAACCTAACCCAGAGCTGGGACTGCATACTATTCCACATAAGAAACATATCCATTCATGAATGAATGCCTTTAAGTCTGGTCCAATATTTTTAATTACTGTTAAGTACTGTTTAAGTACTGATAAAAAAGAAGGGACAATTATTGCAATTTTCCCCACTTTTTTAGCTAGGTCTAATAACCAGTGTACAACATTATGGTTTTATAACGTAAGGTGCTGAGAATTTCAGAGAGAAGCAAGAGTCATTTGCTACTTGTAGCCATATCCACCACTGGAGCTCACCAGAAAGTGGCCATAGAAGAATATAGGTGAAAACTTGTATTAACTTTGCAAGAGAAGAGCTATTTGACAATTAAGTGTTTGTATATAGTTTTCAACATGAACTGGAAGGGCTTCCACAAAGACTGCTATTTGCATGTCCTGAGGTGCGTGAGAGAACTGTATTACACAAGTTCATGAGTGGTACAGAGTTTTGTCACATGGTTTAGTATCATGTAGCTTTCTTCTGAGGTCTGGTTTCTGTATTTAACTTTGGCTGGATTGTTAGAAGCCGGATGTAATTGTGGGACCACTGAGTCTAAACATGAGCTTCTGCTGTCTGTGGTAAAAAGTGTAGCTAGGGCCCCTTTTGGAAGTTCATTAACCTCTGTCTCTAGCCGAATGTCACAGTTACTAGGCTACTAAAGCAGCTTACTATGGCCAAAATTTGCATTCATTAGCACTAGTCCAGCCCTGCAGGTGTTTATGTGGATGACTAAGTGGAAAAAAAAGACCAACCTTGAGTCTACACTTACGTTTTTTACAAGTCAGTTCATTCATGTAGACTTCTTTCAGCTATTTTACCACAGAAAAAGAGTATGTGTCCCGAGGTTGATTCTTTCAGAAGCAGTTCTTTTAAGGCACTCTTTCAAATGCAGCAAAATGTTCTACTTGGAGAAGGGCTGACCTAATGCATGCATGTACTAGAACTGTTAACTTATAGCAGAGTAAAAAAGAAGAGCTCCATATAAAATATATATTCAAAATGTGAGGGGCTATCAAGACAAAATGGCAAAAGGCAGAGATAATACTTTCCTCTTAACATTAACTTTACACTTTTGTTGTTTTAAATGTTTTAGATACAAATGTCATGATGCATTGCCATTTAGCGTTGGATAATTATTATTCCACCAGTTGCTGAAAGACATTTAATAATGTTATATTTAATACTAAAGATACTAAAGCAAGCAACAACTACATGGTTCAGGTTTATATTTTCCAAGGTTGTAAGCACAATTCTACTTGTAGACATCAGTAGGTACAGACAACTTATTGATGCAACTCACTCTACTAATGACATATTTTGGGAAAGTACACTGAGCATTAGCAACTGCAACAAGCACAGAAAAATCCTTTTCTCCCAGTACTTCATCTGAGCAACACTTGTTTCTTGATATGAGAATTCACATGGCAAAGCATAAAGCATTGCATTGGCTGATAAACCAAGCAGGAATCCTACTACTCTAATAACTGAAAATAATCAAAGATTTACAGGCACACTGGGAGTATTTCTAATATTTCCCCAGCTATTCATTTCGCAGCTACTTTATTTTATCATTCTTTGCACTTTCCCTCTTGAAAAAATGATGTTTTAATTTTAGGTACATCTAACTTCAGGGGTTTTGGCAGATCACAGACACTTTGAGCACCACTATCCATCCTGAATGGGTTTCAGTCTGAGTAAGGAATTCAAATTATTAACCATCTCACCCATCTGCTTAAGTTAAATAGTCTTTTAACTTGGAAGCAGAGCTGGGCACGCTGCAGAAAACATCTATGGATTCTTTTTAACTGCTCTTATAACAGTTTTGCTTTGACTGTGTCTACTTCATTTGTGTTTAAGTTCTGTGAATAGCATAGTAAATTAATTCACTGGCACGAATATTTGCTAAAACAGCAAATTTAAAGGAAATAGTGGCAAAAGACAATTTTAAATTCTGAACCTAAAAGTAATAATCCAGGCAGGAAATAAAAGCATACTACATGGCATGTTCAATCAAAACAAGCTAAATTTCAGATCCTAGCAATGACCTGCATACAAACAAGCTGCAATCCTAGAATTATTCATAGAAATGGTTTTGTAGATTTAAAAGAATTAATACATTTGGGGGAGAGCCCTCACCATATTGAGAGAGTCCACTAAAAAGGCATATAGCTGTCAAATAAAATTTCTGAAGGCTTGTTCACCCAGTTTATTATTCCCAGCAACAACAGTATTTTAGCATGCTGTATTTTAGTATTTACAGTAAAAACTAAATATATTGTACTAGCAAATATTGTACATGGTACTTTCACTATATTTAAAAGGCACAATATCCTTGTGAATGACCTAGTCAGGGAACTTCTGGAGGGACTAGATGTACTCAAATCAGCAGGTCCTGATGATCTCCACCCCAGAGTGCTGAAGGAACTGGCATTGCAGGACCCCTGGCACAGCTTTACAAGCACTCATGGTGCTCTGGCAAGGTGCCAGAGGACTGGAAAAGGGCCAATGTCATCCCCATTTTCAAAAAAGGGAGGAAAGAGGACCCAGGAAACTATAGGCTCTTTAGTCTTACCTCGGTCCTGGGGAAGCTCTTTGAGACAATTATCCAGGAGCACATCTGCAGGAGAGATTATGCTTAGAGGCAATCATCATGGGTTCATTAGAGGCAGGTTCTGTCAGACCAACCTGGTTGCCTTCTACTACCAGGTCACAAAAGCCCTGAATACAGGTGTCACGGTGGACGTAGTCTGTCTGAACTTTTAGAAGACCTTCAACGCTGTCTCTCACCCCATCCTCATTAAAAAATTAGGCAACTGTGGTGTTGATGCCTACACAATCAGATGGGTTGCAAATTGGCTGGAGGATCGCAACCAGAAAGTGGTGGTGGACAGGTCATTTTCCACCTAGAGGGACATGGGCAGTGGGGTTTCCCAGGGCTCAATCCTTGGGCCCCCACTGTTCAATATCTTCATCGGTGACTTGGACAAAGGGGTGTTCAAGTTCGCAGATGACACTAAGATGTGGGGAGAAGTGAGCATGCTAGAAGAAAGGGACAGGTTACAACTAGATCTGGACAGGTTACAGAGGTGGGTGGATGAGAATAGGATGAGTTTCAATACGGACAAGTGCAAGGTATTGCACCTGGG
>NW_017728918.1:44606704-44657028 GCF_001723895.1 Crocodylus porosus
AGCACAGAGGCAGAAAAGGATCTTGGAATCACTATTGATTCCAAGATGAACATGGGCTGCCAATGTGGGGATGCAGTCAGGAAGGCTAATCACACCTTGTCATGCATCCATAGATGCATCACGAGCAGGTCCAGGAAGGTGATCCTCCCTCTTTACACAACATTGGTCAGGCCTCAATTGGAGTACTGCATCCAGTTCTCAGTGCCGCACTTCAGGAGGGATGTGGACAACATGGAGAGGGTCCAGAGGAGGGCCACTCACATGATCAGGGGGCAGCAGGGTAGGCCCTATGAGGAAAGACTATGGGACCTGAATCTTGTTCAGCCTACACAAAAGAAGGCTGAGAGGGGATCTGGTGGTCACCTACAAACTTGACAAGGGGGACCAGCAGGCAAAGGGAGAGTCCTTATTCCCCCGAGCACTAACAGGAGTTACAAGGAATAATGACCATAAACTGACTAAGAGTAGGTTCAGGCTAGACATCAGGAGGCACTACTTCACAGTCAGGGTGGCTAGGAGCTGGAACCAACTTCCTAGAGAAGTGGTACTCGCTCCTACCCTGGGGGTCTTCAAAAGGAGGCTAGATAATCACCTAGCTGGGGTCGTCTGACCCCAGCATTCTTTTCTGCCCATGGCAAGGGGTCGGACGTGATGACCTGCTTAGGTCCTTTACAACCCTACCAGCTATGAAGAAGGGTTGTCTAATATTGATTTCATCCTCAACTGTAATTTGTCTAAAAATGTCAGATGGTTTGGAATGAAGGGAAAATTAGCAACAAAAGAAAAAGAATATATTTCCTTTTAGTATTAGCAATTCACAGCATAAAATAAAGACATTTCATTACCACATTTCATTACCAAGGTGATTAATCCCTGTCCTCAGATTTGAAAAGCAGCTCTTTAAAAACTGGCCTCCGAGATATATATCTCACAGAGTATAGATACATTTTTACTAAACGTAATTCTTTTAAACATATTTTTAAGGAGAGAGAGAAAGAGAGAGAGATAGCACTTAATATCTGTCTATTACAGTAGCTTTCAATCTTTTTTTCATTTTCAGAACCCTAAAAATTTTTGAATGAAGTTGCATACCCCTTTGAAACTTTCAAATGGAGGTACATGGGTATTCACTGAATAGACTAATACCCCTTTGAAAAATAAGCATGGTTATTCACATATTTTCTATTGATTAAATTCGTATTTTGTGGACCCTTTAGATATAGTCTGCAAACCCTCAGAGGTCCACAGACCATAGGTTGAAAATCACTGGTCTATTAGAATGGCAAGAGTGTAACTTCCAGGTGATCTCATGGGAAAACATAAACTTACAAAACAGATGGCAAAGTATTTTTTAAATATATATATTTAACGATACTTTTAAACTAATATGGTGGTTAAAAGTGGTATTTGACTGCATTATTTTTAATTTTCTGTTGCTCTTGTTCATTCAAGCAGGAAATGAATTCTGTGCATCTCACCAACTCTGAAATCATGGTACAAAAGTTTGTACCATAAATTGAACTTATTTTAGACTCTGAAAGGTGATACTTCAACCCACTTGCACATCAGTGTACTTATTAACCTATCTTTTAAAGAATAATTATATGTAGATATTACATTTTCACTAATATAATTGATATTTCATCAGTGTATTTAAAAAAAAGGAAAGAAAGAAAGCAGTGGGCAGGTACAGTCCATTAAGTCAAGTAACTTCTAATATGTCAGAGAATATCATGGGAAGAATCAGGTGAAAAACCTCCACGGGTTTAAGTGGACACCTGTTTAAGGCTCCTGGCACATCTTTATTTAAAGCTACTATGGTGGCAGGAAGTGTGACTTTGGAATCGTGATCTTGGGATTTTCGTGCACTAGCAAGTTAAAAGCTGGATGTTCACAATCCAGCATGAACCAGCACAGGCTCAGAGATGATAATCAGCTGATCTTATGTTCAGTTTAAGGCACCAAAAAAACCAGTCATAATAATGTTCTGTGTTATAGGTGGAGCATTTTTATAGTAGGTCTGCCAAGTTATGGTGCCTTCAATTGCATGCACATATAGTACACTTGCCATTAATGCTACAATTAACACATTAAATGCAGCATAAATGTAATGTGTAGAAGGGCCCCAAGTGTCATAGGTCTCTGGGGCCAGGTACAGAAGTCACACTTTTACAGATATAAGTGATCGGAAACCAATCTGTATCCATACCAGAATAAAAGTTTGGCATACAAAACTGGCCCATACCCATAACAGAACAGAAGTCTGGCATACAAAGACTGGTTTAAAAATAGTAGAACCTGGTCTAGGATTTGCACCCCTCCACCTACCACCAAATGTGCATTCTGTTTGCTACCAACGTAAACTACACCACTTACAGAAAACCATGTGTGGCAGTGCACTGCTTGTGCCTGACACTTTAAGATCATCAGGCAGGCTATGGAGCAGCCAGCAGGTGGGTTGAGGCCCAATTAGGCAGTCACCTGACTTCAGAGGGCCGTCTGATTGGAGCAGGGCTGGGTAGACAGAGTATAAGCCCAGACCTTAGGAGCAGGGGCAACAGTAACATCTGAGGAGCTGAAGGACTACCACTGCCTGAAGCCTGCAGCTCCTGAAACACCTAGCTGTTAGGGTAAGGACTATGGGGATGAAGGAGGCTCCTTATAGTCCTAGGTAAGACCTGAAACTGCACCCTGCTGGAGTTGGTTGGTGTGGTGGGATTGCCTGTTGTGGGGCAGCCCCCAGGAAATGCCAGACCTGTGTCTCCCCAGTGGAAGGCAGGGATCGGGTGCTGGAAAGCCTCAGCCCTCACTGCCTTGTGAATTTCCCTGTACAGGAAAGAGGCTTGGGACCAAGGTCCACTAGGAGGACTTGAAGCCTACAGAAAGTAAAGTGTGGCCCAGTGAGGTGTTGGAGAATGATGGTCCAGTGAGGGGTTGGAGTGTGGCTCAATGAGGGGCCAAGAGGCCAAGGCCCACTGAGTGGGGCCAGAGGCCAAGTGCAGCCCAATGTGGAGCTGGGAAAGTAGTACATGGAATAGGATGCCATTTGTGGGCACAGGACAAGTTGTTGGGGCAGTTCAGAGCTTTGTGTTTGGCTCAGTAAACCAGGGCCACAAATTGGGCAGCCTCCCACATTTTACATAACCATTTCATATCAAAGGCATGGTGGGTGACAGCAGGGGCAGCCTGCCCTAAAATGGTGGGAGGGTACACTCTATCTCTTTGGGTACCTGGGGGCCCCCTCCTTCCCCACCCTGTTACACCACATAACTTTGATCAGTTCTACCTTGGGCTTTTTGAATATCTGTACCTAGACAACACGGTCATTTGCTTAAGTCAAACAGACAAATACCTGCTGCTCACCACCTAGTGGCCAGGCACAGTAATAGTCACCTATTGAATTCAGCTACACCAACATAATTATTTCTGTCTGTTCCTTACCCTGGTGTAATTATTTATGTGCTTATGTATCTATATAAAATATGTGGTGTAGTTTAGATCAGTAGTGAACATAGCACATATTCACTGTTTGGTGGTGGGGAAAGAGGGGGATTGCAAATCTTAGATTGGGCTCTGCCATTTTTAAACCAGTCCACGTACACTAAACTTATGTTCTGTTACAGGCCAGTTTTGTACGCTGAGCTTCTGTTCTGCTATGGATATAGACTGGTTGCTGATAATAGAACATTTTTATGGTTGGCTTTTATTGTGCCTTAAACGGAATGTGAGGTCAGCTGATTATATATGTAAACTATGCTGAAGTTTCCTGGAACTTCAGATCTGACTTTACAACCATGCTGTATCTCAGTAAGATGATAAAGAATTTGGAGTCAGTTACATTATAATGGCTATTTATTCTGCTGAACATTACTACTGTTCTGGGACTCCTAACAAGATACCTTTAAAGTTAGGGGCTGCCACAATGTAAAATCAATGTTCTGGTTCTATTCATTTGCTTCTACACATTGTTCTTAGGAGAGATAATAAATATATTGACTTCTTCTGAGACTTACAATGCAGTAGCAGATCAGAAGAGTTCTGTGATACTGTGGCTGTTTAAGAATGCCAGTTCATACCAGATCTGGTAGGCATGCTAATGATATGCTCCTCATCCTTATGCCCTTAGACATGTGCATCATCTCATTTTTTTTTTTGTTTTAACACCAGTGGATCCATTGCCTAGTGCTTTGCTAGGGGCCAGTAAGTCTGACACTGGCTGTTTAGATGGACGCAATTAAGTCTACCAGAAACGCTTACAGGATTTTCTACCAGAGTAATAGTTTTCATGGGCAGAATTCTAATCATATGATAGTGGAAAACTGATTTAATTCAACTTTCAACAGAAGATTTGCAATGGCTTTCTTGGGTCATAGCAGACTGGAAAATGAGAGGCAGATGGGTATATGCTTGTTATGCTGGAAAGTGTTAAAGGTTGCTGTCAAACAAGTGTTTGATGTATCAAGAATCATAGTCATGGCATGGCTGTTGCAAGGCAGAACGCACCCTTTTGCAATTAAAAATCTTTTGATATAGAAGGCTACTGCAAGGCCTGTGCAGGACTGGTCTAAAGAGTTTCCAAATATGGGGACTAGAAGGTTGCTTGGCAAGTTGTGTGTGTATCAGGGGAGAAAGCTAGAAGATGACAAGGAGAGGAGTCACACAGGGCCTGAGGAGGAAGCAGAGAGGCTTTGCTCCTTGGGGCACAAGAGTAATTGAAGGAAACTGTGGGCAAGGAAAGTCCTATTGTTCATTTTTACTGTCTTCATGGACATAGGACTTAATGAACATAAATGTGCTGAAGGATGACTCTGACTCATGATCTATTGCACTTCCAACTGTGAAAAATCCTGAAAAACCCCAATACTGGCTAACCACTCAGGCCAAAGGGATGGTATGCCAATGAATATTTGAAATTGCATAGATTCTCTCTCACAGGAAGCTTCATAATAATATGTTTTCCATGTGATGACAAATGATTTTACACATGTAGTTAGAAGTGCTACTTCTTTTTTTTCCCTTCTGTTTCAAGGATATGTCTACTAGTACCTGGACAATTATCTGGGAGTTACTGTTGCTCATAGATTTCTGTTTAGGGTGATGATGCTGGTAATGGCAAGTACAGATGCTAAAGTAACCAATTTGACCTTTCTTTCTTCTTTCTAAATGATTCCAGGGCACTTTAATGGATATGAGAGAGGTGGTTAGTCTGAAGTCAGGCAGAAGACAGAACAGAGTAGCACCTTTGCATTTCTCAGCAGTGCCCACTCTTGTTTCCTTCCTTGTTCCCTGTTCTTTCTAATTAAATTATTGCTCTCTCTTAAGAAGTTCTGCTCCATCAAAGTCTATTTATGGCATCTGATGGAATAATCTATTGTTTATGCCTCTCTGAATTAGTTTATAAGGTGTCACTCTGCCCTGCCTTCTGCCTTTAAGGGATATGTTATCTTCAGATGCAACTCATATTTTCACCTATGACTTCTGAGAGTAACATGTCAAACTATTCCTGTTTATCACAATATCAAGAAAACAAAGAGCTTATTTAAAAACAGTATAAATTAAATTAGCCTGTATACATAGCATGACTAAGTATTTTCACTTTGCTAATTAAATACTTGTGTCATGAAGACTTAGTTTTTTCCCCAGTGATTTGCCATGCTGAGCCAGTCACTAATGTAGACATATTTCCTTCAGTGAACTGAAGTTCAGTTTGCATTACAGCTGGAATATATTTTCTGTCATCAGACTGGGAATTCTCTGTTTTTGTGACCTGTCAGATTATTGCCAAAAAGTGGCACTTTGAATAGCTCAACTGACAGTTGGTGGTAGTTCCTGGCATCTGATCTGGTATATTTATAGCCACAAATACTGTATGTTTGGCTGGAGGTGGGAAGTGTTACTGTCAGACACAATAATTTTACTGTTAAAGAATTTTTGTAATCATCTAAAGAGATAACAGATTTGGATTCAATTTCCTTTCTCTTCTTTATTTTTATCTCCTGTCCCTTTATATAAATAACCTCCTTTGAAATATTTTCCCACCATGAAAGGGATTTTATTTTCATATTTGCAGCAGATAATTTTGCTGTAAGCCTGTCTCATGTGCCCACGCAAGCATGTTCGTTGTTCAGGCTGAGTATGCTGTTGCCTGGGGGAAAGGTGAGGTGAGGGGGAGGAAGCTCACTGTGCTAAATACTGTATGTACTCTCTAGACATGCCTGGGGCTATTTGTTTGGTTATACTGAAAATGTAGCTATTAGCAATAGCCCATCTGCAGTGTCTAACTCTTGCATTTCCAAAGCAACCACCTCAGGATGACGTTGGGAGATCCTAATGATGAACAAGGGGAGATGCATAGAAATTGTATAAAGACTTAAACAGGAAACACTTATGTTGAGCTGTGATAATTTTCTTCATTTTTTTTTTTAAAGAAGATTCCCCATTTTTGTATTGCATAAAAAAATTAAATCTTATTGCCCACAGTGCACATCTGGAGCCAGGCTTTTGCTAGAGCCCTGCTGGGAAAGACCTCTCCTGTCTGTTTAGCATAGATCATTTTATAAAAGATAACTATAATTCCTCACCTCAAGAATTAAAAGCTTCTTCTGTTTCTATAATCACAGGTAAACATACGGATTTTGGAGCAATGCTAAGTGCTGGCTAATTACAGGTGAAGCTAGTTTCTTATTGGAAATCTGATTTTGAACCAGAACCTACCACCAACTTTCCCAAGAATAAACAAATCTCGCCTCAAAAATTAACCAGCTACCACTCATGCCAGCTTTTAATAACTTTATAGAAATACTCAGCCAGTCTCTGGAAACAAATGTTTCCTAAATTCTTGCATCTTACAGGGCTTTCCTACCATTTAATTTTGGAACATCTGCCAGTGGCAGACAGATCAGGAGTCACAGGAAGTCCTCATATCTTCAAATTAACTTGGCTCACCTGAATAGCTGTGTAAGTGCTGTAGTGTTCTCCAGCTGCTGCTGCTGTATCCTATGGGCAGGCAGAGAGATTTTTAGAAAAGCACCACGTATCCTCTATGTTTTGCTTCAGGTGCTGCACCGCAGGATGATTTTTGCCTGAGGATTTGGCTCCTTTATAGCTAGCAATCCCTCCCTCACCCCTTTCCCCCCAAAACCAAATAAGAAGCCAAGACATTGAAGCAACCTTATGTTTTGCCACATACCTTGCTACTGTCCAATTAAAGCAGTTACTGGACATAAACACAATGTGTCTGAAATGTGCCTATCTTTTTATAGTCTGTTTACTTTATGTATCTGTCACTTTGGGCTATAATTTAAGAGGGACATGTGACTCTCAGGAAAACATAAATAACAGGAACAGTACACTTGCTTGCAGAGAAATACAAAGTGCTTACCTAAAACTGAAGCTCCTGGGAGTGGCTGAGTAGTTCAGTGGCACTTGGCTATCTGCAGTGGCTTCTGTTACACTGGAATACATTAAAACAGTAAATTTTTTGATCCCTGATATGCTGTGACCAATGCAAAGCTCACTGACCTTTTTTCAGGGAGCCAGATAGAGTGCTTTGTTCTAGGGACAGAAGTTACACACAAACCAGTTTAAATGATCAGAAACTGGTTAAACTTCTAACGGAATAGAAATCCAGTGCACGTTGTGGCAGAATGCCATCTGTCTCTCCCCAAACTCTGCTATCAGGCAGATGCCTAATCTGACAATTTGATTACCATGGGCACTGCAGAGAGCAAGCCTCCTGGCCCCATTGGCTTCAGGTAACCCTGAGTTGTAACCTGAGCTGAATACATTTCAGAGGGAGGGGGAAACCTGCTCCCTCTGCCTACATGACTGACCTCACACATCTGGGTTCGGGCTTAAACTCCCTATTATTTTAAGGCAACGTCATAATGATAGGGAGCTAGAGACCCTGCTAGTCTACCCAGCAACCAGTAATGCATTTCAAATTGGTTGGCTGGCAGCCAACAGTTGCTGACCTTCATTGGATCAGGTAAATGAGGTCATAGGGCTATATAAATTAAGGACTGCTAGCAACCATGATGAGAACTCTCAGAGAAGTTGGACCATCTGAAACTGTCTCTCTCTCTCTTGAAACTCATGCACAATGAAGTGCTTGCCTCCAGAGGGAATCTCCACCTGCCTCTGGATGACTCTTGTGAGTAAGGTACTTGGGATCTAACTACATATATAGCTTGCAGTAACTCAGATGTGTGATCAAAGGCTACCATGCCACAGTTTGCTCTAAGGCATTTCTCTGATATTGCTCTACCCTGTACCCTATTCCAAACCTACTCCTTGTAACCAATAAAGTGCTCCTCTTTACCTAGCATGGGAGACTTATTGGGAGAGGGTCTAGATTATGCCTTGGGGTCCCCTTGGTTTGGCTAACTAAGGGAGACCACTATTGGTGCTTCAGACTGAGGGAAGCATCCCAAGTTCTTGCAAGGTCCCTCAAGGACTACTAGGCCTGTGTTTTCCAGGGAGCACAGGACCAAGATCAATCCAGACCCTGGGTGGTGGCTGTATTACCCTCAAGTTTTTAGATATGCTCCAGGAAGGGAGTTGACCAGACATGAGGTGCCCATAGCTGCAGTGTCTTGGAGTAGTAGGGCAGGTGGGAAAGGCACTGAGCATCCAAGCCAGGGAAGCAGACATATGCCCCTGGAAGCTTCAGGACTAGGTTTGGTACGGCCAGTTCCCTCTGCATATCAGGTAGATGACAATGGACATTTCCAGCCCAAGGTGAAAAGCATTGTCAAAATCATGCAGCATCAGCTGGAAGCCCCTGGAAAAATCAAGGATGTGGGTAGGGCCTGTCCAGAGGAGCCTCAGGCATGTGGGAGCAAGGCCACAGTCTATAAGTGAGAGGGAAGGGCACATGCCAGGACACCTACTTTTGTACACTCTCCAGTTCTTCCAACTATCTTCCCTTCCATCCTTTCATCTACACCCTCACAGCCAGACCCTCACCCATACATGGATGCTCAGACACCATGGGAACTGCCAGGGACCATGGACTACCCCATCCTATCCTCCTCCACCAGCCACATCCAGGCACACAACTGTGAATATAGGGAAATGACAGATCTCATCACCATCTATGGCAAAGAAGAGATCCAGTGACAGGGGTGTCTTTAAGTACATTACCCAACAGATGCAAGCCTGGGTCCGCCATGGGGACTGGTCACAGTAGTGTGCCAGGACCATGGTGGTGAACAATAAGTATCACTGTATGCACATTGCCAAAAAGAAGTCCAGGGCCCAGAGGCAGAATATGCCCTTTGATAAGGAGCTCTCCTGCTTCCTCAGCAAGGACAAAGCCATGGAGGCAATCCAGCACACCTCTGTCACAATGTGGGGGGGAGGAGGGAGGAGAGGGGCCAGGACCCCTCCAGAGGAAGATGAGGCACAAAGAGGCCCAGGACCACTGGGTGCCCAGGAGAAGGTGCCCAGAGGCCACCTGGCAAGAGCTTATCTGCTAGACAGAGCCCCTGAGGAGTCCTGTGTGTTGCTACTAGACCCTGGGCAATTGCAAAATGCTTGACAGGTAGTTGCCACACCATGTTAAAGCTGAGGTGCACCTGCAGATGGAAGTATGCTCCCAGGAAAACACCTCACCCATGGCTGAGAGCATGGAGCATGGCATGCAGGAGGGGAAGGAGATATCCAACACCATGGACATTGGTACCCAAAACTTGGAGTACAGACATATGCCTTCCACCTCGTGGGAACCCTTTCCCTCCCGCCCAACATCAACCCCACAGTGGCCAAGATCACAGGCTCCAGGACACTGTTCCCTACACAGGAGCTACAGCTGTTCTAGACCCAAGAGGTACAAACATATACCAGCCCTTCCACAACCAACATAGTGGATGCTGCACAAGACCCATGGCCAGCCCTCCCCTCATTTCTGATGACTCGGGTCCTAAGCAAGGATGCTACACAGCCTGGGTTGGTACTGTTTTCCAGCAGCCAACTCTCACTGAAGAGTTCTCTGCTACGTCAAGCTGGTTGTATATTTGCTATTCTTCTGCCACATTGAGATTGTCTCTTCTTGCATCCGTAGTAACGTTTCTTTAAAATACAGTCAGCTCTCTTGAACTCCTTTCCTCATCAGGCTGGCCTCCCAGGAGATCATGCCCATTAGTTTCCTGAGGGAGTCAAAGTCTGCTTTTCTGAAGTCCAGGGCCCATACTCTGCTGCTCTCTTTTCTTCCTTCCCTCAGGATCCTGAACTCAATCATTTATCTTATGGTCACTCATGCCCAAGTTGCCACCTAGTTCTACATCCACCACCAATTCCTCCCTGTCTGAGCAGCAAGTCAAGAAGAACATGGCCCATAGTTAGTGTCTCCATCACTTGCACCAGGAAGTTGTCTCCAACACTCTCCAAAAACTTCCTTTTATTGACTGTGCCTCTTCCAGCAGATGTCAAGGTGATTGAAGGCCCCCATAAGAACCAGAGCCTGTCATCTGGAAACTTGTATTACTTGCCTAAGGAAAGTCTCATCTACCTCATCCTCCTGATCTGGTGGTCTATAGTAGATATGCATCATAACAGCACCCTTGTTGCTCTCCCCTCTAACCTTAACCCAGAGACTTTCAACAGGCCTATCTCTGGTTTCATACTGCATCTGAGATGGCCACCCTCTGTTTGGAGAAGCCAACCCATGTCACTGAAGAACTGAGAGAGTTGCAGTGCCAGGATAGAGAGTTTATGCACAGGGTCCTGTACTGGTTGGCATCCACCTGTGACACTCCTGACTAGTGCTGCCTCCTATAGAGAGTCCATAGTCCTCCCAGGCAGGAGTGCTAGAAAAGGATGTAACTCAGCCCACACAGCATGGTAACCCCCACTTCAGGAACTCTTTTTTGGGGCAATAAGAATGGTAGTCTCATGGGAGGGAACCCTGGATGCCAGCTGCAGGGGAACACTCCCCATTGAGTGTGATCAGGCAACCCACTGAATGCCTGCCACTTTAAGAGGTCAAGCAACCTGCAAAGCAATGGCAAGTATGAACCAGGGCTAATTGAAAGTCATATGACCTGGGGAGTTGGCAGTTGAGGCTAGGGCTGGTAGAGGGAGTCTCCTGACTCAGGAGGAGAGCTGGGAACCCTTAGAGAACCCCAGCAGTAAGATCTAGGGTCTGCTGAAAGAGCACCACCCTAGCAGGAGGACTGCAGATCTGAGGCATCAACATAGAGAGGGCACTTAAAACAGTCTGGAAGTGTGGAGAGGAGCTAAGGGTAGGAGGAGGTTCCTAGGGATCCAGGAAGGGGTCTGGAACCAGACCGAGGAGTGGAGAGTGTGAGACCACCAAGGGTCCAGGGACCCCAGGGGAAGGGCAAATTGACAGAGAGTATCAATGAGGATGCCATCTGTAAGGCATTGGGCATGGTGCAGGGGAGGAATGGAGCCAAGCTATTAGCCCATAAGGCAGTGACCATAGGGTTCTGGTGGTCATTTGAAAGAGCAATTAGGGAAGCTCTGGGGCAGCTTCCCTCATATCATAGTAATACATCAAGGCATGGTGGGTGGATGAAGAGGTGATTTCCCAGAAAGTGAGGGCTACAGAAACTCCAGGGCCTTCATGGCCACATCTGGAAGGACACCCTGCCACACTGAGCCCTGACTGGAAGAGGCTTGGGGTGAGGGGATGCCAAGACAGGAGATGTAGGAGCTGCTGACCCATTGTCTAAGGAAGCAGAAAGGTGTCTGGCAGGATCCACTCTGGGGAGCATCAGTGGGTGAGGGGAGTGAGGCTGGGTTGCCTAAGACCCAATTGCAGCACTGTCAAGGGCACCACCCCCTTTCCAGGCCCAACTCATTACCCCCAAATGCTGGTAGTTAGCCTCTATGAACAGCCCCCACCCCCAAGCAGTTCTAAACCAGTCCCCAAGGGATGCAGGAGCACTCAGAGTGGAATGGGAACAGCCCACCACCCTGGTGGATCAGACTGTCACTGGGGTAGCATCTGGCACCAGAGCCCACTGGCCCTGGCTCCTCCATCTGCCACCTGTAGGGCCCAGGATCAGGGGAAAGATTTTTAGTTCCCTGTGGCCCCCCTCTTGGCCCAGGTACCACTGTGGGGGAGCAGCACAGCCTTAGCAGGCTTGGACCAGTTGCATAAGAAAGGC
The DNA here is from genome assembly GCF_001723895.1 of Crocodylus porosus. Taxonomy (NCBI): domain Eukaryota; kingdom Metazoa; phylum Chordata; order Crocodylia; family Crocodylidae; genus Crocodylus; species Crocodylus porosus. The sequence goes on from NW_017728918.1 coordinate 44,618,839, forward strand.
CGAAGACATGCATGAAAGGCTGCAGATCCTGGGTCCTTGAAGAGTGGGACTGGGCCTTGGGGGCAGGGGCTAAGAGGCAAAGGGTCCTATTAAGGAGATCCAGAAGTCCACAGCACCCACTTTGGTGCCACAGCCTCTTCACCCCCAGCCCACTAGCTGCTTCCCCCTCTGCAGCTCTCACAAATGGACTTTGGGTCCAGAATCACACACCTGTCCAACTCCTACAAAGAGAAGTCCCTGCTTCTCACTCCTGAAAGTAGGGTACCAAGTCAAAAGCCCCCTACCCCAAGCTCCCCCTCCAAGGTTTCATGTTTGTTGAGGTCAGCCCCTGTGGCATCCCACCAGACCCCATCCCTGACCCCATCCTAACTGCCCTTCCAGGTTTCTTCACCCCTTTCTTACACACAAACACCGTGCTCCCTCCAAAGTTTAGCTGGTTTGTGCTAATTGGGAAAAGGGAAGAAATTCTGCCATGGGCAATGGTTAACAAGTTTTCTTGAAAAGTTTGGCAGCTGTGACAGTTTAATAAACTGAGGCATGTCTCTTCCTCAGTTTGCATTCCCCTGCACTTCAGTATGTGGCCCTGGGGGGCTGGGTTGGGGAGAGAGAAGGGAAGAGGAATGGTGCCCAGGCAGCCAGGGTAGTAGGCAGCACTTCCCAGAATGCAGAGCCAGAGGAGCCCATGGTGGGAAACCCACGGCCTGGTGTCAGTGTGGAGGCTCTCCATCCCTCATCTGGGGGTGTAGCAGGGCACTAAGGTGCCTTGCTACTTGTAGAGCCGGGATAACTAACCAGGTGCTGGTTGCTAGGGCAACCAGAGGGCTCTAGTGACCCACACTTGCCAGCAGTCAGCTGACTGGAAGGGGCAGGGCCTGGCTCACATTTAAGCCCCAGAGCTGAGGCCAGGTGGGAGTTCTCTGTTGGTAGCCGAGGGGGAAGGAGCTCTGCCTGAGTGAGAAAAGGGAAGAGGCCTGAATGCATGAGCAGATTGATACTGGTGAGAGATGGAGTACCCTTAGGGTGGCTCAAATGATGTTTTAGCCGAGCGGCATGAATTTATGTTATAGCCTATGGGCTGGTGTTTTGTTTGCTGTTTAATCAGTGGCTTGAGAGAGGCTAATAGGGGGTGAGCTGACCCCGAATGCCAGAGAAGGCGCTGCATTGAGGGTGTGCCAACCCTGAATGCCAGGAAAGACGCAGCATTGGGGTATGCTGACCCCAAGCCCCAGAGACAGGGGTAAGTGCGAAGCCCCAAAGACAGTGGGCAGTGCAAGACAGGGCTGTTAAAAGCCCAAGTGCCAGTGAGGCACAGAGTGAGACCGAAGAACATCAGTTACATCAGTGAGACTTGGGGCATGGTAAAGGGTGGTTGGAGCCACGCAAAACTCATAAGTGTGGGGTGCACAGAAACACCCATTACAGAACAAGCCAGTGTACAGCAGGAAACCGTGTCCAACTGTGTCCATAATAGGAAGGAAAGGCAGCCTCTCTATTATACATTTAACATCAAAGACATAGAGGGTGAGAATTGAGAGTGCCCTTTTGAGGAAGCTTGGCATGGTAAGGAGGTGCTAGGGGAGAGCATGTCAACCCCTAGGATCCCATCCTGTTACAGGGGGGATCTCCCAGTCCACATGGATGAGGAAATAGTTGGCCAGGGCTTTGAAGATCCATACAACCTGCTGCTTTGTGGGACTGTGGCCCCCAGCATTGGGGGGGTTCCCTTTTCCCCCATCTTTGTGCCATTTTTGCTCCTGCTGTCAGGCCCAGTCCACACACCATATTTCATCAGCCCAGGCTTCATGGAAGACTTTCCCCCCGGTCTCACAGATGTTGTGCAGGATGCATGCAAAAATAATAAGTTGCATCACACACTCCTCATTCATCTGGTAAAAATTCTCCTGAAGGCTACGTCTGCCTTGAGAAGGTGGCAGAGTTTTACACCAGACCCACCACTTTTAGTTTGGTAGAAACTGTTTGGATGCTTATACACTTAGAGTTTCTATTGGTGGAACTGAGATTCCACTGATAGAAATGTAATACTTGTACACACCCATAGGTGAGCTGTCCAAGTTAAATGGTGGTATTTCAAATAACTATTACATTTATATACTACTTATATTAAAAATTGTGTATTATCTAATGCATTAGCACTATTCTGTTAATTAAGTAGTGTTCAACCCCGTAGGCCAGATGAGTGGGCATTGGGCTGACCTGAGAGCCAGGGGCTTGGTACTGACCTATGTGCACTGGAATTGAGCCCCAAAGCCCTTGTGCTACTCCCTTCTGCTGACCACATGCTGGAATTGGGTACTTGGGGGTGTTAGCAATACAGCCTACCACCCTCCATGAGCCAGTATTGGGTCCCAGGGACCCAGTGCTGCCTCCTTTCATCCCTCATGCATCAATATTGGGCTATGGGGCCTGGTGCTACCCCCTCTCTCCCCATGCATTGGGATTGGGCTCTGGGGTCTGGTGCTTCCCCCTTCTGCTTCCCATGTGTCAGGATTGGGCCCTAGGGCCTGGCATCACCCTCATTGAGTACTTGATCCAGCATGCAGGGCCCAGGGCTCTCCATGGGTTTGGAAATTTGATCACGGCAGAGCAGTACTTCCACTCCCCTGCCACCAAATTTCTGGATCCATAGGGGATCCTGCAGGCTGGCATCTTACAGCCTGCAGGCCAGATTTCCCCCTCCCTCCCCCCTGCCCGCCATAGCTGTGGGCTGGAATTGCCCGTTGGCTGGAAGGTTGCTGTATTAGTATTAATTGGTTCAATGATATGTTATTTTATCAACAGAAAATGTAAGTGAGACAGATTTTTAAATATTTATTAAAACAGAGCTGGTCTTAACCTACCAAATGCATGGATTATGTTGTGAACTGCCTCTTGATGATGACAGCCACAGGAAATGGTTTCTTTCCCCTTCTATCCCTATGCAAAAGTGGAAATAGAAGCTGGGCTACAAGAGGAGAATTAATAGGAAAGCAAGGGTCCTGAAAACGCATCACATGTTATCACTTACTCTAGATTTAAAGGTCAGTGAAGTCCTTTAATCAATATGCAGATACAATCTAAAAAGCAAGTGAAATGGGATGAATTATGCAAAAATAAAATATAGTTTCATTTTATAAAGCAACGATGTTGCCTAATCTGAAAAATTGTTTGCAGTACAAGTGACCCCATATCAAAAATAACATTGCAGAATTACAAGATCTTAAGAGAAGGTTGATAAGAATTATTAAGGACAATGCAAAACTCTCATCTGAAGAGAGATTGAAAGGATGAGGATTGTTTACCTTAGAAAAGAGACAAGTAAGAGGGAACATGATAAAAAGCATATAAATTACTGAATGGCAAAGAAGAGGTAGACTGCATATTTCTGCTGTCCCAGATTTGTAATACAAGGGGAAATTTTTTTTAAAAGAGTACATTCTCTGATATTGAACATCATAAATTCAAAACCAATTAAAGAGAATACTTTTCTACACAACTGAAAATTAACTGTGGGACTCAATGGAGCCAAGAATTTAATAAAATTAAAACAAAAAACAATGTTCATTCATATTCAGAGTTGATACTGTTGACTTGACACACACCAGATCAACACTCAGTATCTCAATATTGCTCTGCTAGACAGGAGCATGATAAAAATTATACACATGCACAAACTACACAAACACAATTGTTTGTGTTCACACACACATGTACACATACACAAACACACTCTTTCTTGGCTGTGTGTTAACACTTGGGGGCATTGGGGTTACTTGGGGTCAAGTGGCCCCTGGGGTTACTTGGGGTTAATTTAGTGTTAATTAATCAAAGGAAAAATCCAAAAGCCGGAAGAGCAGAGGAGCGATGTCAGGGAGAAACTGGCAGTGAGGCTGTAGCCGGAGCTGGAGCCAGAGTGGAGAGACTGCAGGGGAGCCAAAATGTATGGGGAGAGGGAAACTGGGACTGTGGGAAGCCGGGAAACCAGAGAGGAGCTTCAGGGAAGCCAAGGGAGGCTACAGGGAGCTGGGAGCTGAGTTGGGGAGCAAAAAGGGAGCCTTGGGTGCTATGGATGTCAGGGAAAAGCTGCAGGGGTGCTGGAAGAAACTGCAGATTCTGGAGAGGGACTGCAGGGGAGCCAGAGAGCAGCTCTGGGTGCCGGGAGCTGGATTAGGACTCCAGATGCTGGGGAAAGGCTGTGGGTGCTGGGGAGGGGCTGAGGGGAAGTGGCTCTGGGTGCCAGGAGCCAGACCAGGGCTTTGGGTACTGGGGAAAGGCTGTGGGTGCTGGGAGCTGGAGAACAGAGAGGGGCTGTGGGAGACAGGCTTCAGGGGAGCTAAAGAAAGGCTCTGGGTGCCAGGGGAAGGCTGTGGGAGAGTGGCTGTGGGTGCTGGGAGGCAGATAAGGGCTCCAGGTACCAGGGAAAGGCTGTGGGGGAGTGGCTGCAGGTGCCAGGAGCTGGAGAATGGGGAGGAGCAGAAAAGACAGATCAGGGAGGTGGGGAAGGCTGGAGCTGGATCAGGGGGGAACAGGAGAGGCTTCAGGTGCCAGGAGCTGGAGAATGGAGAGGGTCTGTGGGTCCCAGAAAAAGCTAGATCAGGGAGCTGTGGAAGGCTCTGGGTGCTGGAGCCAGGTCAGGGGGGCAGTGGGAGAGGCTCTGGTACCAGAGTCACAGGAGCTGGGAAATGAAGCTAGGAGCTGCTGAAAGTGGTGGAGGCAAGCCAGGAGGTTGGGGGACACTGTGGGAGGTACCAGGGAAGTTGGGGAGAAGGCAGAGGTGGCAAGGCACACTGGGGGAATGGAGAGAGGGAGATCAGAGCGAAGGCAAAGGCAGTGGGACACAAACAGAGAGGGACCAGTATCCAGGGAGGAGGCAGAAATGGAAAGAGACGGGGATTGGAGAGAAGGCAGAGGTGGTGAGACACAAGTGGAACGGAGAGGAAGAGATCAGGGAAAAGGCAAAGGTGGTGGGACACAAGCAGGAACAGAGAGAGAGATCAAGGAGAAGGAGGAGGAGGAGGAGGAGGAGGAGGTGGTGGGACCCAAATGGAGAGAAATTGGGGTGAGAAGGCAGAGAGAGAGAGAGAGAGACAAGGATTGGGGAGAAGGCAGAGGTGGAGGACACAGAGGGGGCTAGAGCTGGGAAGCCAAAGAATGGTGCCAGGAGGCCAGCAGAGAGGGAGAGAAAGAGCTGGCAAGAGGAATGAAGTCCAGAGGGAGTTCAGAGAGACAGGGATTTGGTTGGAAGCCTGCAGCAAGACAGAGACCAACTTGGGGTCAAAAATATCAGTTTGATTAGACAGGCAATGTACTATACCACTTATGAGGTTCTTGGTTCCTACACACACTCACACCCAAGCACTCACACATGCACCCACACAGTGGTAGCAGGAGAGAAAAAGGCTTGGTGGAGAGATTGAAGATAAAGTATGTAGGGACAGAGTCCAGGTCCTTTGCTTGGGGAAAGAAGGTGGGTGGTGGCTACCTCTCCTGGGCTGTGAGTTGATATTCAGTGGCCAGTCACGGTCTTCCCAAGCAAGGTGTTGTCCAAAGGGGGTTGCCAGCAGGGCATCTGGGTGGATAGGTGGCAGGGCACAGTGCTAGTCTAGATGGAGAGGGCCTCCCAAGGAGGTCACACTCTACCACCCTTTTATAGGGGTGGGCTACCTGTATCTCCTATGAGAGGGACATGTCCAGGCAAGGACAGTCCTGCTCAGATGCCTATATGCAGATCCAGGTGTTCTCATTGTCTGGTAGAATACAATGGTGGGGTTGCTGGTTTCTGTAGGGTCTTTGTCTTCCAAATGATGGGTTTCTGTTCTGTTCCTGGGTGAAATCCATGGTTCTTGGGTGAGTTAATGCAAGGCAATGGTCCGGTCATTGAGCTGATGATCCAGATGTTGAGTTGATCATTCAGTAGAGGCCAGCTACCATTGTATCTCAAGCACCCTCATTCATTCCCATTCATTCAGGAACCAATTTACCTGAGACTAGTTAGACATGAGTCAGTTATGACATAGGTTACACCCGGGCAGAGGACACAAAATGGAGGCTTGACATTCCAAATGGAAACTTGACATTACTTGACATTACTTTACAGACATGAGCCTAAATCATATAAATTCAATATAAAACAGTAAAAAATCAATACAAACATAATAAAACACTATTTACAATATAAAAAGGGGCTTATAAGGGAGTATACGAAATTAGCTTACCTAATACTTGGTAAAGGTCTTTCAAAATCATAGGCCTCTGGAGAAATCCCAGAGGGCTGGAAGAGGGCCAATGTTGTGCCCATCATCAAGAAGGGGAAGCATAAAGACCTGGTAAACTACAGGCCAATTCACTTAACTTCTATTTCAGGGAAAATCCTAGAAACATTCATCAAAGAGGCTATATGTGACAAACTTGCAGAAGGCATGATACTGAATGACAGCCATCATGGCCAGGTCTTGTCTGATCAACCTCATTTCTTTCTATGATGAGGTGACTCATCACCTGGATGAGAGAAAAGTGGTTGACATCATTCACCTTGACTTCCAGAAAGCTTTTGCCCTGGTATCCTATGAGGTAGTGATCAGAAAACTGGAAGATATCGGTCTCAACTGGGGGACCATCAAGCAGGTGCAAAACTGGTTGCGGGGTAAGATGCACAGAGTCCAAATGAATGGATCGGTGTCATCCTGGTGAGACATGGGCAGCAGCATACCACATTTGGGCCAGTGGTGTTCAATATCTCCATCAATGACTTGGATGAAGGGATGAAAAGCCATTGGTCAAGTTTGTGGATGACACTAATATTTGGGGTTGTGCAGACACACCTGCAGATAGGCTGCAGATACAAGCAGACCTAGATAAGGTGGCATGTTGGGTAGAAAAAAACCAGATGAGTTTTAAGATAGAGAAATGCAAAGTGCTGCATCTGGGAAGAAAGAACCCCTAGCACACCTACAGGCTGGGCATCACTCATAGAATCATAGAAGTAGTGTTGGAAGGGACCTTGTAGATCTTCAAGTCTGACCCCCTGCCCGGGAGGGAGAAAAAAAACTGGACTCAAATGAGTCCAGCCAGGTAGACATCAGGCCTCTTCTTAAAGATCCCCAGGGTAGGAGCCAGCACCACTTCCCTTGGAAGTTGGTTCCAGCTCCTAGCCGCCCTGACCATGAAGTAGTTCTTGCGGATGTCTAATCTAAACCTACTCACCAATAATTTGTGTCTATTGTTCCTTGTCATGCCAGGGGGCACTAGGGAAAAAAGTGTCTCCCCCAAACCCTTCTGGTCCCCCCTAGTGAGTTTATAGACAGTCACTAGGTCCCCTAAACTGACCAGCAGTACAAATGATCTGGAGATAACAATAGACCTCATCATGAATATGAGCCAGTAATGTAACACAGTAGCCGCTAGGGTCAATAAAACTCTGGCATGCATCAATTGATGCATCTCCATTAAATCCAAAGAAGCGATTCTCCCATTTTATTCAACATTGGTGCAGCCGCAGCTCAAGTATTGAATCCAGTTCTGGGTGTTGCACTTCAACAAGAACATTCTAAAAGCTTGAGAGAGTCCAGATAAGGCTGACAGGGGACCTGTTTGCAGCTTACCACTGTATTAGAGGTGTTGATCGGGGGCTCGGTGAACAACTGTTCACTAGGGCACCCTGAAGGAAAACTAGAAACAACAGCCACAATCTCCTGGAAGATAGTGTCAGGCTGAACATTAGGCAAAACTTCTTTACAACTAGGGTGCTCAGACTATGGAACAAGCTCCTCCCAGAGGTGATGTAATCATCTAAGAGAATACTGGACTGGACGGTCACCTTGCTGTGATTCTCTGACCCCTGATGATCCTTCGGGGTCCCTTTCAGCCCTATGATTCTATAATTCTACTTGTAATCACTTATAAAGGATAGCGAGAACAGAGAGAAAGTCAGAATGTGTTGGGGAAGGGGAGGGACTGTATTTTTAAATAAGAAAAAAAAGAAAATCTGAGGGTTTTGCTGAAGCATAAATAAGACAAATGTTTTGGAAGGAACATCGCAGATGTATCTTAGAAATTTAACTTTAACTTCAGTTCCTAAACCTCTGAGACACTGGGTGCATCTACATGAGATTCTTAAGTGCACATTAACATAGTTTACTGTGAAGTAAGTATGTGCATCTACACATGCACATGCTTACCAGGCAGCAAACCTCCCTAATCCCAAGAAAATTTGCTACCTGAAAATGCAAATAGCAAATTTACTCAAAATTAGTAACTGCACAGTAATGCTTATGTAGATGCTTGTTTTAGCTGTCTACCAAGGGGTGGGATATAACTTACTGCCCTTGGGAGCTGCCTGCTACCAGGATGGGTCCCACTACAGGAGCCTGGGTAGTGACTATGTCCTCCTGCCCTGGCAGCAAGGAGTTTCAAGCTCCTTGGTCTGAGATTGTGATTGGGGGCTGGGAGACCCTTATCTCTGGGAGATTCTTATCTCCCAGTGTGAGCTCCACAACCATGGGGCCAGTGCAGGGAGACCCTTATCTTCCAGTGCCAACTCTGTGACCAGTCCTGCAGTCATGGAATTAGAACTGGGAGATAAGGGTCTCCCAGCACTGGCCCCATGGTGATGGAGCTGTTGCTGGGATCTCCCTGCTAGCAGGGAAGGGGAGACTGTTCTCTGCCCAGCTCTGTGAGCATGGAGCTGGGGGTGGGGGCAGGTTGGGGAACTTGTTCCCCACTCAGCTGCATATTCATGGAGTTGGGCAGGAAAAAAGCTCCCCAGCCTGTTCCCTCCCCAGCTGTGCACTCACAGAGCTCGATGAAGAATAAGCCCCCCAGCCTATTCCCCCGCAACTCCATGCTTGTGAAGCTGAGTGGAGAACAATCTGCCTGGCATGCAGAGCAGAGGCTGGGAATTGTCCTGGGCAAGGTCAGGTCCCAGACCTGTAACCTGATCGGCTAATTGAGTCATGGGGCTTGGAAAGAGCTTCAGGGGTACGGTAGGTCCCAGCACCCTGGTCTGATCCACTAGTGGGCTAGTGGTGGATTGGGGCAGGGGGCTGGCCTGCTCCCTTGCAGCTCTTTCCAAGTTCCCTGCCTCTGACAAGGGAGCCAGGGCCATGAGCTCCCTGCTTCCACAGCAGAGGTACATTGTCCCCATCCCAGCAGCAGGCAGCTCCCCAGGGCCAGAAACAGCTGTCTCCTGGTCCAGTGCTCCCTGCCAGCCCCTGGGCTAGCACCCAAGAGGAGTCTAGAGCTTCCCCAGTAGTGACAGGGGCCCATTGCTGGGGTGCAGGAAACTTGGTGTAAAGAGCGGCAAATCTTCTCCCTAATCCCCACATGTGTAGATACCTGCTCAAAAGCACTTACTCCAGAGTATTTTACACCAGAATAAACTTAGGCTGGATTAATGCATGTGTAGATGCACCCATTAGGATGCAAGTCAGTAATGGAAGCAAAATTCCCATAGGACTACTGGGAGATAGTGACATCCCCTGCTGTCTTAGATGTAATTATATCATATAACCCCTTTCATAAATGTAACCAGCTCCATTTTACAATCAGATTTCTTGTCCCCGTGACTCTTACTGGAAAGGTGTTTCAATCTGTGGTTCAGTTCTGGGTCTTTCTATCATGTTCCTGGGTTCTGAGCTTTACTCCTTGAAACCCTGTGAACAGCTGTATGGCCCCTTTTTGTGCTAAAAGAAAGGTTTTTCTCCTGGCACAAATGTAATGCCTGTCCATTGCCAGTTTGTACTTAAGCTAGAGATAACAGGATGAAGTTGAATCAAACATTTTCTCAAAGATTATTTAGATCACACTGGGTGTGTCTACACATGCACTTTACTGCACATTATACTAATCTAATGCACAGTAAAGCATCACAGTCTACAAGTGCACAGCAATACTACATATTAGATTACTTTAATGTACCATTTCCTAGTACCATTACAGTGGTACTAGACAACAGCTCATTAAACTAATTTGCCTAAGTGCATGTGTAGCCATCAACTTCAGGTGTAGTTTGTGCCCAGTCAGCCTCACCAGCAGGGAACCAGCTCCTGCTTGGTGTTGAGCCATGTGACTGGCAGTTTCTGCAGCCACAAGGCAGGAGCAGCTCTTTGTCTGGCTTCTGGACCCAGGGCCCCTGCCAGCAGCTATCTGTCCTGTGGGCTATATGACTCACCAGTGTGGCCATGTGCTGGGTGCTCCAGCTCTGTGGAACCCAACTCTGTGGCCTGGGACTCCAGCAGGGCAGATAGTTCAGTCCCTAGCATAGACCCCCTTAGAAAAGTCAAAACTGACTATGGTAACCACCTGTACTTAAGAAAACATATGGGAAAAGGTTAAAAATAACTTAGGTAGACTTCACTTCTCAGTGCACAGAATGTGGGAGGGTGCCATCTTTGAACATAGCAACAATTGCTCTTTGGTGACAGGTATTTCCTCTTCTGAGTATGGTACAAAGGTAATCTTGGTGTCTAACCCAATGTTTTCAAGGTCAAACAATCCAATAAAGATGCTTCCAATTTCAGAGTGATAAAAGAAAGTATGTTCCGAAGATCCATATCCATGTAATTAAAAAAAAATTGGTATCATATATTGCCCTACCAAAACAATTATTGAGTTTGTCATATCTGTGAGTTTGCTACTGTCTTATTTTAATAAATAAATATATAAATAAATACATACAAGTTATTGAACTGCTCAATGTATTGTGTACTCTTTTATTTACTGTGTATTGTTTTAATGACTGGTTACTTTTGCTGTATTAATTGTAGCTTAATGTATTTAATGTTTTTTGTTGAGCCATTATGTTTGGAGCCAAAGTTGCAAGTAACTGTTTTGGTTTTCTGTTTTTTCAGACTGAAATCTGATTGAAATAAAGTGAGACCATGGCAGATTATGTGGAGAGAAGAACTGCAATTCCTGGGAAGTCATGAGAAGAACGTCATGTTGATTTAAGCAAATGCCTTATCTGTCAGGCTGAAAATGGTCAAAAAACTACTACAACTTTAAATGAAAGAAAATGAACCATGGAAGCATCAGATATTAGTAATGATCTTGTCATGAAAAGGTGGAGAGAAGCATCAACTGATACTGAATTTGTGTACCATGTAAATAACCAGTGTTATAAGCAAGGATCCTGGTTTTCTCTGATTTTAAAAATATCCCCAGCTTTTCAGTTAAAAAACTGAATGAAACATCACTATAGCTATATATCTGTATATATGTGGTGTTTCATTTAAATCATGGAAAAAATTGGATTTGGGGTTACTTTTTTTAACCAAAAATTGGGGATTTTTTTAAATCGGAGAAAACCAGGATCCCTGATTATAAGCAACATACACTGAGAAAAAGTCTAGAGAAAGCTACCTTGTGCTTGGGAGAAGAAGGTGACTGTCAACCTACCAGTAACTGTTCTTCTGAAGAGGAGACACAACAAGGAACCCATTCTTACATGAAATCAAGAGCACCTCCATCCTCATATAAATCATCAACAAATCTTCCTTTGGTTATATGCAGCCAGGAAAGCCATAACAAAATAAAACATAAGTTCCACATCTGTGAAACACAAAGGGCTTCCAAATTTTTGGCAGATGCTCTTCATCTCCAGGATGATTTCTTCTCTTGAGTTGCACACCTGGAATCAGAATCCCAAGTGTTTGAAGCAGATGTACTTTATCACAAAGAATGCCTGGAAACATACCTGAAGAAATACGAGAACACTCTTAAGCGGACTGTTACCCATAAAACACCATCTCTTAAGGATACAGCTTTCAAGAAAGCAAATGAAATTGTGGGGTCTATATTTAAAGATAGTTATAGTTTCACACTTTCTGAAATAAGAGATCATGTAAATGATTTGGTGGATGGTGACCTAGTAATGAATAATGAAGTGAAGATGCATTTACAAAAGTGCCATGAAGATGGGAAATGTTTCTGTTATTTGGACTACAAGAAATGAGCCTAAAATGGTGTTTTCTGCTGATCTAACACCAGAAGAAATTGTTAAACACATCAGAAAAGTAGACACCATTAAAACAGCAGCAATGAGCATCCCTTAAAGTAGATTTTGGACTAGAAGATAAGTTGTGTGAAGCTGAAGAACTGAGGTCAGCGTGGTCAAGAACTCAATTGCCAAATGAACTTGTCACATTTTTCTCAGCATTAAATATAAGTAAGGGAGTGTTAATATCCAATATGCTGTTGGAGGAACACCAGCATGATCGGTCAGAAGATGTCTTGAGAATAACAGTGATGAAAGTGATGGGGAAGAGTGTGAGAAAGGGACATCTAAAAAAACTTTTACATCAACACTAAATGCTAGAGTATTGTTTCAGATCCCATATTACTCATTTCATACTGGCATGAAGAAAACACTACTTCACATCATGACTGATGCAATATATAACAAGTGCAAAAGCAAACAATTGATTACTGCCATGAACAAATCATTAGTATCTATAAGCTACAATGAAGTGCAGCATTTCAAAAGAAAACTGGCAGCATACACTGATCGCAAGCAGTGCTCATGGGGAAACTCCTTTATCTGCTTATTTCACAAAAGAAAACTTTACACTCAGTGCTATAGGTAACTTAGACCATGAAAACCGTTCAACGATCAGTGGCATGCACAGTTCCCATGACAGTGAGTGTTCTGTTTTAGGTGAAGCTTGGCCCCAGTGAAGTTCCTGTAAAGCCAAAAAATTCTGAAACTGACATAGGTAGACATGGAACCTATTTAATGAGTGAGGCGTAGTGCCAGAAAATTCAAGATTACAGATGCGCACCTACTAAACCTCGCCTACCTACAGACCTACGTAAGCTCATTCTCATTTTGTCAGAAGTCATGCAAAAACTGAAATAGGATGCCTGCTGGAAAATCATTCCTGCTGACAAGTATTCTGCAATACTCGAAAATGCACAAAAAATGAAGACAACTCTCACAAATAAGGATGCAAAGACATCTCAGAACACCTATGAAAACTTTTACTGCTGATTAATGATCTCTATGAAAATTACAAGGCTTTCAGCACTTCCCATCAGGTGAAATATGGAATGGCAAATATTGAGATGGTCTCATTGAGCTAGCTTAGAGGCTCAAACATCTGGTAGTCACTGATGAAGAAAGCAATTGGGAATCAAATCTTCAAGCTGTGCAGGACCTCCTCCCTATGTTTAGAGGATTTGACAGCATTAATTACTTGTGCTATGCATCTTGGTACCTTGAAAACATGATACATCTCCAGGCCAGACACGCAAATGTGTGCCAACAATTTTTTTGATGATCATTTTGTTGTCTGACAACAGAACAAGTCATTCTGTGCAGTTTATCCGGATATGAAGCTGGAACAAACTATTCAGACATCTTTAAAAAGTCCTGGTACAAATATAATTGGACAGACTGGGCAACAGAAATCATATTAATAAATGGGAACTTATTTATTATTAAATTCTTGCAATAAACAATACGTTCTGAGATTTAACAGGATCTGACAGAACTAGATATTGTAAGCATCCACTCACTATCAGCTGCATGGGAGTTCAGCTTCAAATATTGTATCATATGTTTCCTGTGTGATCCAGTTCATGGAGGGTAGGGGGAAACCATATATCACATCCAATCAGATGCAACTTCACATTTTCATAAGTAAGTAATGCGTCCCAGGAGAGGCAGCTGAAAGACTACTTTCATTCAAAGGAGGCTTATATGCGGTTTAGAGATGAATGTTTCATTAAAAAAAAAAAGAAGCTTTTGGATCCCATTAAGGTGGTAAAATTTTTGTTTCAGATGGAGATAAACAGGATGAAAAAAATCCTACTCTGAAGCTGAGAAAATCCTACACACAGCAAAAGATTGAGGAGCGTCTGTTAAGAACATACTGAAGTATGATCTGCTCCCATCTAACATGTTGTTTGATTGCCACCTTCTTGCTCAACCAACAAGTCAGTTCTTTTTAGGGGAGCTTGAGAAGAAACTGCAGCCATCTGGTTACAATTTCCATCAGAACAGCAACAAAAAAACTGTGGTAATTGTAGACTTTGTCTCCAAGTACACCACGCCTGAAGCAAAAAAAATGAAAACTTTTCAAGAACTTGTTGATACCATATGGAGGAAAGCTATCCAATTCCAACTGGTTCAGAAGGTAGATATCATATCTGACAGTTACATGGAGAAGTCATTGAAAGAATGAGAGAGGAGAAAGACTATTACACAAACAGAGTTTGTAAAACTAGATCCCGACACTCCTTTACCTGTTCAGATGGAGCAGTTTTGGCCTTCTTGAGAGGTATTACAACTGTCAGCCAAACAATACTTTTGTGAAAAAGAAAGAGAGTTAGCATACATACTACAGTGTTAAGGGGAACTACGACTGGAGAAAGTGACAGAAGAGAGGCTGTAACGATCATAGATGATAGAATTTAGGTATGCAGTCATCTGTCTGCTGCTCTAGAAGAAGCAAATACTCAGCTGGTCATCCATTTATTTGGTGCAGCTGCATCTGGTTTCAGACATGTCATAGTGTTATCTAATGATACAGATGTTTTTGTCCTTCATCTTCAATATCTATTTCAACTGTTCAAAAAATAACTTTTGAAACTTTGGATTAAAGTAGGTTTGGGTGATTAAAGATTTCTTCCTCTTCACACACTTGGACAAAAACTAGGACCAACTTTGTACAGTGTTTTTATAAAGGCTCACATTGTCACAGGATGTGATATCACCAGCAAAGTGGGAACAAAACTGTCAGTATTGAACATTAGGGCTGTGCAAAGCTTTGAATCATAATTCGGATTCTGAGATGACTGGGGAGATTTGGAGGCCAAATCTACAAATCTGAATCAAATCACTAGAAGCTTCGGTCTTTCTGAATCAATTCAGAGCTTCAGAAAAAAATTGGCTCTTTGGAGATTTGTCCATAGGGTATAATGTGGAGTCAATGAAATATCTATAACTTTATTTTTTTTGGTCTTATTCAGATGAAACTTGCAGGGTTGGTAGCCTCTGCTGAAGGCATTAAGTCTGCCATGTTTCAAGGTGAGAGGTGCCGGGGTTTATGGGAAACTGCATCTCAAATGCTGACAAGCAAAACTCATGTTAGACACCAAGATTACCTTTGTACCGTAATTAGGAGATATCAGTCACCAAAGAGCGATTGTCACCATGTTCAAGAATGGAATCCTCCCACAATCCGTGCACTGAATAGTGAAGTCTACCCAAGATTTTTTTTTTTTAATCTTTTCACATGTGTTTTCTTAAGTACAGGTGGTTACCTTAGTCAGTTTTGACTTTTCTATGCGGGTCTATTCCAGGGACAGGACTAATAGCCTGCCTCCTAGGCACTGTGCCCCATGTCAGCAGGCATGTGCCAGCAGCCCTTAGACACTGACCTGCCCCCCTGAGGCCCCAGGAAGCTTCTGAGATGTCAGGTTCTCCAACAGCAGAGACATTGGCCCAGGGATCAAATTGGACCAAAGAGGAGACAGTGGATCTAGGAGTGTTCAGCCTGGGGAAGAGAAGATGGAGGGGGGACTTGGTGGCCATCTGCAAGTATGTAAGGGATGAATATCAGAAGCTGAGAGAAACACTGTAAACTAGGGCGCCCCAGGGGAGAACAAGGAGCAATGGCTGTTAGAGGATGGTTTCAGATTGGATGTAAGGCAGAATATGTTTATGGTAAGGGTGACCAGACTCTAAAATAGACTTTCCAAGGAGATGGTGAAGTCTCTAATCTTGGAAGCTTTCAAGAGGAGACTGGACAGACTGGATCATTTGATCTCAGCAGGATTCTGCTGACAGCAGTGGGGTTGGACTAAATGATCTTTCGAGGTCATTACCAGCCCTTAATTTCTATGATCTTTGACCTTATTACTATTTGGGGCTACATAGAGGTCCAGCACTAGCTTGACCAGACCATGAGAGCCAACAGCCATATTTGTGCAGCCATGGCAAAGCGCATCAGGAGAATGGCCACCAGCACTCCAGCCAGCAGTGCCGCATTAATGTGTAGGCCATGCGGGTACAGTGGATCCATATCAGAGACCAGAGGTCTGGAGCCATTCATATACCAGATCCATGCCATTCCTGTACCAGCTGAACCATATCCTGGCCCTGATGGACCATGGAGATGCCTGCCATGTGTTTTTTAGCATGGTAGGGCTGCTGGAACCTGCTCCATAGCTTGAAGAAGAGGAGGACTCAGTGAGGGAGGGCCCCTTGGGCTTCCAGCATCAGGTCTCAGTGTGCTCCCCATCATCAGCCTCACCTGGCAGCTCAGGCAGTCTGGGCCACCACCTACTCAAGTAAATCCAGCAATGGGCCAGTGACACAGAGGACAATCCATGGATGGCCCCTGCACTGACCTACAGTGTCTGTACTCATGGTGGTATTAGCAGAGGCCAGGGCGCTGAGTTACTCTCCCTGCGATCCATACCATAAGCATCTCTAACCTGTATAAAAGCAGAATTTACATGGCTGATACATAGGAGCAAGGGAATCCAACAGAGTATAGAAAACATTAGTAGTCAAAAATATTCCATTTGTTTTTTCTCAGTTTCACCCTATTTAAGCTAAATTGGTAGCAGGTACATGTAATCTAGGACCTTACATAAATTATTCTAGGAAACCAAAGTATTAAATGGATGTACACAACATTGTTTCTTATTCTATCATAAATCTAATTATTTAATACAGTCCCTCAAGTACTACACTGGATGGCAAGAAGGGCATTCCATGAGTTTTTAGCTTGCTTATTTTACCTTGTATCTGAAAGCATTTCACTGGGCTAGCATTCAGGCTACTGTTCTTTGTTTAAGTGGGAATTTCAATTTGGATCAGAATTTATTGTGTATTTTGAAACTTAGTTTCATGTCTATGAAGGTACAAAATCCTCAGGATTTTCTGTACACTCTTACACAACTTCAAAAAATAACAAGTAGCATAAATAATTAGCTTTTATCAAAATATTCATATTCCTAAGTAAAACATAATATTTAACTACTAATAGTGTATATCACAGAGATAATCAATTTATTCCCAGTGTAGATTGTCTAAATAGACTTAACAGTTTGGATGTATGATATACTAGATAGTGATTTCCTGAAGCAATGGAGCTTTTAATTGTTTAGCTATGCACTATTTACTCCACTGAATAATCATTGATTAAAGTCAGAGAAGTACAGCTGCATAAGGAGGTTTGAGATACACAATGGCTGACTTGATCAACGTATTTAAAGCATATTAAAAAAGTTCATGCCCGTTCACCAAAGAACTTAAGCATATATTTAAGTACTGTTGAATCCAATAGGATTTAAGCATGCATTTAATGTGCTTTACAAGAAAAGACAGCTGAGTCCCTGAAAGGGAAGAAGTTGCAAGCATAGGAGAAGAATGGAAGGAGGAAGGAAACCAAGACTTGCATTTTGATTATACATATGCAATTCATGAGTTTCATCCTGTGTTCACCATGCTTTCATCAGCCAATCTAGGAGTTTCAAGAAACCTGGCAGAGACTCAACTCCCTGCTGATCTGTAGGGCAAGTAGGAAGCATGACTGCCTAAGGCTTCCTGGTGAATCTGGAAATAGAAGGTGAGCATTAAGCAACCTGTCACCTCTCTTGTGGATTCCAGCTGTGCACCTGTCAGAATATAGCACAGTTTTCAGTGTTTAATATTTGAAAACTCTTTATTCTATTTACTCAGTGCAGATATATTTTCTTGTTAAGAAGACAAGTGTCTTTTATAATTTTCAGTGACATTATTATTACATATTATATATGGATTGAGTTTTTACTTAAATTAAATCAGACAGTGTGGGTAATAAATCACAACAGTTCTAAATCAATAAAGGCAGTACAAATGTTCAAAAGCCTGAGGCAGAAGCACTCTTAGTATTGCACTTTACTTAAAACTCTTTAGGTTAGGTTGAGAGTGAACAGAGCAAACGTTTGCTGTTCAGTAGAAAGGAAGAGTCTCAGAGCCTGCCCACACTGGCTGAAGTCAACCGCTAGGGGCATTTTCACATACCTCCCAGAATGCACTGCAGGCTCCCTGGTCTGTCAAAGACTCCCAAGCAGAGCCAAACAGGTTAGTCACCCCTGGTTGAATGCTGGGCATGGACCGTCACTCCCACAAACCTCTGCCACATCACTGCAGAGCAGCCCACTGCATCCAGTCCCAGGCTTCAAGAAGAGCCTCAAGGTGAGTGCAAGTGCCTGGTATCATGACTTGCAAATACCTCCATGTCCTGGCCTTCCCACAACCCACCATGGCATCCCACCATCTGCATCCAAGCAAGGAGACCCAGGAGTTGTGGTGGGTCCTTCTGATCATCCTGCATGACTCTCACAGAAGGCTGTGGGAAATCATGATTTCCTCACCTAGAGCTTATGTGGCAACAGTTCACCATGGCAGGCACTTTCATGCCCACAAGCCACCAGCTAGCATCCTGCATATGCCCATCCACTGCACCCCACCCCTTTCAAACATCCTGGATGGGGCCACTGATTTTCATGTGGCCAATGAGCATGAGGACATCTAGGATGAAATGGATGCTGGGGTGCTCTGGCACCACATCCAGACTTTGAGCACTGGTTTTGAGCCCATGCCCCCAGCACTGACTAGTGTGAGTGGATTGTCCTGGGCATCTAGGAGGACGCACCAAAAGGTTGGCACGCACCTCACTCTGGAGAAGTGGGTGGCCATTGCCATCATGAAGCTGGCCATGCCCAGCAGCAAACTCATGACTCTGGTAGCGTAGCACCTATGATGCCTATGTCTTTTGCAACTCCTCACTCCCTGGGCTAATAACTTCTCACACCCTTGGTGTTACACTCCCAGAGTCCGCAATTTCATCATGGGCCCTCCTCCTCACTTGGGACTTAGCCTAGCCCCTCCTGCCCTGGCTGATGAAGCCCTATGCAGGACAGCTGGACTATTAGAAGGAGTACTAGGGGTCTTGGCCTTGCATGAACACTGGCCTCATGTCAAGCTGCCTAGCCTCTTATTGGAGGAGCTGGAAGCAGGGCTGGGAACCTCTCAGGTCGCTGCTCAGATCCTGGCTGGAGCTGGAGAGACTCTCCTGCTGGCTGCAGCCTCATAGAGGATCCTGGAGCCCAGCAGGGAACCTCTCCTGCAGGCCACATGCCGCGCTGCTGAGGGTCCAACTGCTGCCTGCAAGTCCCAGTCCTTCAGGTGCTTCTGGGGCAACTGCTCCTGCCCCACTGGCCTAGTTCTTTGAAGCTCCTTCCTAGCGGTCCCTCACTGGTCTCCCCATAGTCTGTTGCACTGCCCTTTTTATCCCCCTCCAAGTGACCCAAGGGGCCAATCAAGGGACATGGAGGGTGAGACTCTGGGGCCTGATAGGTGAGGAAAAGGAATCCAAAGTCCTCCAATCATCTTTACCCCGTCACAACCCCTGGACCAAATCATTACCAGATTGGTGAAGGAAGGGAATCCCAAGTCCTCCAATCATTTTTTGCCTTTTCAAAACCCCTGGGCTAAGTCACTGCCAGCTAGTCCATCACATGTGTTCACAGAATCTCAGCACATACCTCAAATGCTTGCGCACCTACCTATCTAGTAGCAGCCTCCATGCTGCCCTCTGCCATCCCAGTGTGTATTCAACTTCCACTCTTCCCCCCCTGAGAGATTTTCTGTGATTCAGCTGGACTCCACTGCTCTGGCTGAGCACAGAGCAAAAGTCTCCCCATATCAGCTTCAGTGCTTAGAAAGCCTAGCCCTTCTCCACAGACCTGTGGACCTGATAGCCCAGGGAATGTGTCCTTAATCTAGACCTGGTAGGAGAAACTGCCTGCCAGCATCAGATCCCTGACCACTGGCACCCCCATGGGCCTGGCCTGGCCTGTCTCCCCCACTCCTGAAGTCCTCCTCCCCTCCTCTCTGCCCCTAGACACAGACTTAGACCTGCACTTAGACATAGACCCTACCTGAAAGGTAGGAAGCCATTAGGAGCACAGGCTATCTACAGAGCACTCAGGTAGACCTTGTAATGCTTATACAGTACTCTCTGGTAGGATTTCCAGCCACTCAAACTAAACTGCTAAACTTCATTTGAACTCTTGCTTGTACCATATAACAAACTAAATGACACATTGCAACATCCTGGATGTTGAAAGAAAGGTAAATTTGAGCCAATAGGATATGCTCCATAATCTTTGCTGTTTATTCCTGATGCCAACCACATTTATTCATGTTAATGCTATTAAAATCATTCTAATATGATCGATTTTTTGCAAAAAATAATCTAAAAAGTACTAAACAAGATGTGTACATAACAACTAGTTTGTTTAATAATATTTTATGAGATTATCTTTAATAGTAAATGATATTACCATTGTGCCTATAATGCACAATCATGGAGGAAGACCCCATATTTCTAGTTTTATTGTTCTTCTACATATTATCCATTAGACCCATAAATTATGGCTCCATAAATTATGGTCTAATTTATTAGACAATAAGTTTTCCAGGCAGGCTGTGACATTTTATTCATCTCTAAAGTACCATGTACATCTGTGGTGTTGTGAAAATAGCAATCAATAGCAATATGGTGTTTTCAAAAATAGCAAATACTTTGAAAACTAAGCTTTTATCTGGACTGTATTTTCTTCCTCTAAGTTCCAAATTTAACATTTTCTTTTTGTATGGTTCAAGCTATCAACCCATGACAATGCACTTTGGAAGCTGAAGTACTATTTATACTTAAGCCCTTATGGTACCAACTGTGTTCCACTTCATTAGCTTCAGAGGGTTGCAACTAAGGGAATACCTAATACCAACTGTCTGAATCTAAGACTTAGTTAGGAAAAAAAGAAGTAACATCTTATAATATGATATCATTTTAGACATGCCTGTATCATATTCCATATTCAGTTAGATCTTTTCTCATGTCCTTGTTTTCAGTATGAGCAACAGACAAAGCTGAACAATTTCAATCATAAATAGAAGCAACAACAACAAAAAAATCATGATTTCCTGCAAGTCTCTTCTAGTGATTCAGAATTAAGCAGGTTCTATTTTTCTTTCATTTTATTTTAAACACTAATTCATTAATAAGTAATGTCAGAAGATCAGGCAATTTTCTCCCTTCTTCAGCAATCCCTTGAAGTCGAGGATAATTGTCTTCCATGATTGTCTTATCTGTGTGTCCAAAGATGGCTGATGAAGCCTATCCAGAATTGACAGACTCTACTGCAGCTCAGACATGTGTATGGGGGTAGATGGTGCTGGATTTATGATTTGGTCCACGACACACTGTTCCTGCTGCTTCTGCTTTTCCATCTCCTGTTGTTGTCATGAGATTTCGAAGTCCTGAAATCCCTTAAAATAAATAATTTTATGATGCTTCTAAAGATAGTGAGGGACCAACTCCAGAATGGTTGAAAGCACTGAAGCACTGAAAGAGCAAAAGCAAGCTCTGCTAATGTCTGAATAATTTCAGTGCAAGGTTCTGTATACCTACACAATGCAAATTTTAAGGTCCCTTTTTTCTATGGGATTCTTATGCACTAAGCTGAACAAGATTTGTTGGATTTGGCTATATTTTTCTAAATTGAGGGGTTTAGGGAATTAAATATGAAAATGAATGCCAGTATTATAATATATAATCATAGTAATGTTTGTATGAAGAAAGAAAAGAGCTGATTCTATTGCAGCTCATCTGAAATGTGGATGTCTTGAAAAGAAGCATATAATCTTGATAAAGGTTTGTTACGAGAATCCTGCTATTTATTCTCTGCAATGGAATTTGTTATATGACCCTGTGTGCTACTTCATTTCTCAGCGCAGTTTTCTGTGAGAAAGTTAAATGCTTTTCAAAAAGAACAGCCAGACCAAACCAAATCCAAACCAAAAGCCTTCCTAACACAGCAAAGCCTATGTCCAACACATAGATGGATAATTTAAATTTAAAGTTCTAAGTAGCTAAACCTTTGTTACATGTAAATAATGGACAAGTTTATATATATAACATTGACAACACCTAAACAAAATAGAAGGACAGGCTTTCTATGTTTCTAATGGAGAAATAATACAGAACAAGAAAAGACCTCATATATGCAACAAAACACTAGTTACCTACCTGATCCACTACTCAGCCTGAGTAAAATACTTATCAGCTCTGTGTACATGACAGGTAAAAGGATAACTAAACTCATCTTACCACAGAGACATATTGATATTTACGTAATTTCTGAGTCCTAAGTTTATAAATATTATTTATACATGGTACTCATTTAGGATTTTTTACTTATTTGCACATTTGGTGGCCTAAATGCCTAAGACACCTTTAAAAATCTCAGTCTTAACTTTAAAGGAAACATGATTTTAAAAATCATGGACTTAAGGTGTTTCCTATACATTTCTTACTAATGTAACTTAGGCATGTATGTTCTTAGGAAATGACTGAGAAAGAAAGCTGATATTTTCCAGACCCTTAGGTAATGAATTATAAATTAGAATGATATCCAGTGACACAAGGAATTACTTATTTTCCTCAGGAAATCCTTGGTATTTGTGCGTTCAGCATTTGTGGTTTCAAATATTGATGAACGCGGTGCCCTATTCGCGGATTTTCCAATTCACAGGGATCACAGGAACATATTCCCCACGAATGGCAAGGTTTGTCTGTATATAGATACATTTAAAAAATGCCAAAATGCCTAAGACACCTTGAAAATCACAGCCTTCATTTTTTTTTTTTCTTGTGAAGGAAATAAAATAATGTACCTTAATTTTTCCTGCACAGATTCTCAGGTCAGCATGTAGTTCTCTATTTGCTCAGTTTATGTACCTAAGTAACTTGATTTCTTTGGTGGATTTCATAGTTTCATAGTTGGTAGGGTCAGAAGGGACCTGAGCAGATCATCAAGTCCGAATCCCTGCCATGGCAAAAAAGAGTACTGGGTTCAAATAACCCTGGTGAGGTGTTCATCCAGCCTCCTCTTAAAGACCCCCAGGGTAGGAGCCAGCACCACTTCTCTTGGAAGTTGGTTCCAGATCCTAGCCGCCCTAACAGTGAAGTAGTTATTCCTGATGTCTAATCTGAATTTACCCTCTGCCACCTTGTGACCGTTATTTCTTGTCACTCCTGGTAGTGCTTGGGGGAACAGGGACTCCCCCAATGCCTGCTGGTCCCTTCTGACCAGTTTGTAAACAGCCACTAGATCCCCGCTCAGCCTTATCTTATGGAGGCTGAACAGGTTCAGGTCCCGTAGCCTCTCCTCATAGGGCCTGCCCTGCTGCCCCCTGATCATGCGAGTGGCCCCCCTCTGGACCCTCTCCATGTTGTCCACATCCCTCTTGAAGTGTGGCACCCAGAACTGGATGCAGTACTCCAGCTGCGGCCTGACCAGTGCCACATAGAGGGGGAGGATCACCTCCTTGGACCTGCTTGAGATGCATCTGTGGATGCATGACAAGGTGCGGTTGGCCTTCCTGACTGCATCCCCACACTGCCGGCCCATGTTCATCTTGGCATCAATGATGACTCCAAGATCCTTTTCTGCCTCTGCCCTGATGAGAAGGGAGTTCCTCAGCCTGTAGGTATGCTGCTGGTTCTTCCTCCCCAGGTGCATCACCCTGCACTTGTCAGCGTTGAAACCCATCCTATTCTCATTTGCCCACACCTGTAACCAGTCTAGGTCTGATTGCAGCCTATTTCTCCCACCTAGCATGCCCACATCCCCCCACATCTTAGTGTCATCAGCCAAATTGAACAGGGTGCTTTTTACCCCCTTGTCCAAGTCACTGATGAAGATGTTGAACAGTGTGGGCCCGAGGACTGAGCCCTGCGGAACTGCACTGCCCACATCCCTCCAGGTCAAATGTGACCCTTCCACCACCACTCTCCGGGTGTGGCCCTCCAACCAACTAGTGACCCATTTGACTATGTATGTGTCAGTGCCACAGTCCCCTAGTTTTTAATGAGAATGGGGTGAGAGACAGTGTCAAAGGCCTTCCTAAAGTCCAGAAAGACTACATCCTCTGCTACCCCTGCATCTACGGATTTTGTGACCTGGTCACAGAAGGCCACCAGGTTGGTCTGACAGGACCTGCCTCTAATGAACCCATGTTGGTTGCCCCTAACCATAATCTCCCCCGCTGGCCCCTCGTGGACATGTGCCAGGATAACTCTCTCAAAAAGCTTACCAAGGACCGAGGTAAGCTTGATTCAGTGAATATTAAACAAAGAGAAAAATGCTAAGTTTCACATAGGGATAATCAAAAGAATAAATTTTATTATGTTTACATGGATACTACATGTATCTTTCCCTCCTTCCCCACAATCAGCCTTCTAAAATTGGTTTGATTGGCTTAATCGGAGAAGGTGAATTTTCTTTGATGGACTAGAAATATGCAGATACTATGCTCTGATGGTTGCTAAAATGGCTGCCACTTCTCTGTGGCCCAGCTGCCAGAAGGGACGGAGTCCAAAATTAACCCTCTTGCAGCCACTAGGGAATTTGCACTAGCAATTGGCTGAATACTGTAGCTTATGCCTAAAGCAGCAGTTTTGTAGGCCCAGGGCAGGTGAACTGCTCCACACAGTCTGCAGGAAGTTTGTGGTGTGGAAATAGCACTTAATTATTTATAGCAACCAATATAAAAGACTACTTACAGTAAAAAAAAATAGTCTCAGCTGCTTACCTTGCAAAGGTCCTGAGCCTAGCCTTATTGTTGTCCTGCCCCATGAGTAAGTTCCTGATGTTTCACCCAGACTGTATCATGAGATGCCACACTTCCTGGACACTCTTTATTTCCAGAAGGACTTACTTTCTGTCTTATAATCAGTCATTATTCTGGAAAAAAAAATCTTTATAGTCTGCCTTCCAAAACCAACATGCATGTCTTATTCAGCAGAGGGGTGGGGATAAGTGGGGAGTGTGATATGCTAGAAATTACTGTAAAATTGCTCTTTTTCTCTGCTGGTGTCCCAAAATGCAATAACGGTATAAGAGAATTATCTGTACATTTTTCTACATTCTTTGTAAGCATGAAGCAAAAGCTAGATCCTGTTTTGAATAATCCCCAATTTTATCAGTCTGTAGTGGCATACCCTGACCTGATGCAGTGCCTTACCAATTTTATTGTGGTTCTTCATAGCACAGGTATCAGTTTATCAGTTTGTGCATATCTCGTTGGAGGATTGGTGCCTATGGTCCTCATTCATCACCAACGGTTTCAGTGGGATAGAGCTTGTCCTGAAATAGCTTTCTCCAGACTAATAGAATTACTTACAGCTGACAAGATTTGTCTTACAAGGTTCCTGGGAAACCTCCAATTATCATTTTGCATGCCGTTTTATTTTAAATCATTGATACAAGGAGATTTTAAAAGTAGGCTGAAATTGAATTATCTAGGGCTCAAAGGCTCTCTAGTGAGAAAGCAAAAGAAAAATCTGTTCCTAATGATAAGGAACGGTATTTGGGCATGAAAATAGTAGCTAGATTTGACTTATAAAATGCAAGGTGACTTGAATGACAGAGAGCAATATAGGTTTAATTCACTAAATTTAATTAAAAACTCACCTGATATTGAAGTTAGGCTAATTTCTAAGCCTAGCTTTGCTCAGTATTCAGACTCTTTATTTTTCTTCTCCTACATCTAGTTATTTTGTCTGTTTGTTTGGCTTTGTGATAGTTTCTTTTTGTTTTCTCATACTTTCCTTTTTCTTTTTTTGTGAGCTTGTGTTCTTGGATTTTGCTGTTAGCAGAATAAATATCTGAGCCAGAAGATGTCTAATTGGGATCCAGTAATGAATAGCAATGACACCATTCTGTGATGCACAACCAAGCAAGTTTAGGGCTTATTGAGGTGTGTTAATAATAGTAACACAGGAATACAAAATACAATATTCAACATTCGTGAAGCTGGAAGATATTTAAATGAACTCTAGCTTTGGAGATTCTATGGCAGCATCCTCATTTTGGTCCTACCATCACCTTGAATTTTATATGTCAAATCTAGCTACTATTCTCAACCTCTAAACTTCCAACCAATTATATAACACCAGTTTTATCACCAGATATACCCTTTAGGGAACATCTAGATGCACAGTGAACCTTCCAAGATTCTGCTCATGCAATTCACTGGAAGGCAGAGAAGACAATGGAGCCTGTCCCCTTACGTGCTCTTAGTTGTAGGAATAGAATCTAAGATATTAGGTCTGCAACCAAATGCTGCCAAAAACACATATCTCTGTTTTTCCTTGGGAATTACATATGAGTATCTCTTCAAATTGTAATGTATGTAGCAGAACTCTCTTACATTACAAGGAGCATAAGAGCAATTATGCAAATTGTTTCCCTGTATGTTACAGGAAAAAGTGGCATATAGAAGTTTAAAAGCTCCTCATCCATATTTCATGGAATGATGTTACGACTTTTACTCTGTGAATAATATGCATTCAACGGTATATTAAAATCAGGAGGGAAGCAAGATCTGACATTCTTGTGCAACAACTGACAACTATTTTTAAAAGGGCAGGAAAAGATGTAAAAGAAATGAGGTGTAAGCTATGTTGGCAATATGTTTCCAAGTGCCATCTGAAGAAGAATATGAAATCATATGTTACAAAGTAAAATAGTGGTGCATTAAATCATGGAGGCAGAAGACTGAGGTGCTCATTTTGGGTACTACTTGACAAAATTACTTCATATATTATTTTCCTGTAAAAAATGTTGTATTACCAAAAGTGGATATCTCAAATGGGCTACCAGCAAGAAAATAGGTGTGGGAAGTATTAGGATATATAGCCTATTAACACTTCACTATAAAAATAGAAAAGTCTGTAATGTGTAAGAAAATCTAGTGGTTTTAGTCTGACCTATGTCAGTAAGACTGACTGGAAAGGATACTGGACTGGAAATTCTGAGGTATGCAGTCTTGATCATGCCAATATGACCTTTTTTTGACCTTGGGTATGTCACCTGTTTTTCTGTTCCTGTGTTTTCCTGTAAGGATCTCTTGGCATTTCTGTAATATAGATAATTACTTTTAGAGGAGTCGATATTGTACAAACTTCTTATAAGAAATGTATCCCTTTTATACAACACAAAGTTTTAACCAAAAAATTCAACACGCCTTTTTACTACTTATTCTTCAATGTAACTGCAGAGATACTTTTGGGGAAAATGCATTTAAATTTATTTCTTCTTCACTAACCTAAGGCTTGCCACCAGACAGGTTGGCAACTGTCTGGGGAATTGCAGAGGCAGGGAAGTACAAGTGGAGTATCTATGGCTTCCTCCCAAACTAATTTTCTCTTAGGAGAGTAACAAAATGGAGGGTTTATGAAAAGGACTGGACACAGGGTTTTGTCTGGTTTCCTCAAGTCATTGGGTGTGGATGGGGGTTTTACCTGGAGTCAGTCTTTGCTTCTACTGGGAATAAAACCCGGAAGTTCCTGGTTAGAGAGTCTTGCCCCTCCATTAGGGTCAGCACATTTTGGAACCAGGAAGAAATTTTACTGCATAGTCAGCTCATGCAAACTGTAAAAGGTTTTCCCGCCTTCTTTCATGGTGGTTATGGTCCCTTTCCTTGGATGTCTTGGGCACGTCCCCACAAGCAGGAACTTGCATTCTCCAGGGACAACTAGCAGCAGCACATATTTGTGCTGCTGCAGTTGTCCCTCGAGAGCACCCCTGCACACACACCATGGTGTGCAGCAAGTGGAAGCTGCATGGTGAGCAGCGAGTGCATGGGGAAGCTGAGGCCAGCACCGGAACTGGCCCCAGCAGCCTTACCTAGGGTCCTGGAGGCCTCCCAGGGTTCTAGCTGTGCAGAAATTGGTCAGGAGCCACAGTGTGGCTCTGGCCAGCCAGGCTCCAGTTTTGGGCGGCACACACTATTGCCACATTGCTGCCCCACTTCTTTCTGGTGTGGGTTTTTTTTATATTAGGATCTCCATGTGTCAGAAAAAAAACAACCCCTCAGTGCAAATTAGCAGGACAGGGAACACCTGCATATGTGGCATGTGCAGTTTGCAGTGCCATTGATGGGTCTGTGGAACCACAAATCACATGTGTGCACTCATTTGGATACGCCCCTTGAGTACATTTTAAGAACCCTTGCAGCAGCAAGACACTGACAGTCCTTGTTCCCCTTCTTTAGTTGTCTTTTATTGAGAAAATTAGGGTGATTTTGGTGTCTTTGAGTGATATGCCTTGTAGATGTACAACTGGGCTGATTGTAGTATTAAAAATAATTTAGATAAGACTTGTATGGGATGGTTTAGATAGAGATGATCCTGCTCTGGCAGTGGATGGACTGGGTGACCTCTGGAGGTCCCTTCCAGCCTGACTTTTCTATGACTCTAAATATATTTGCCTTGATTTCTGTAGCACAGTTACAGCCACATGACAATTATGCTGGTAATGCACCCCTGCTGGAGTGGTGAAAAGGTATATACTGTGGATTTCATGGTAGATTTTTTTCTCCAGAACCAAAATTCTAACCTATCTTTTAGCTGATCTTGATTCATACAGCATTAAAGCTTACTATTAAAGAGCATAGTATTATAATACAATTGTAATACAATACAATTGTAACTCCACTGGTTTCAGTACAGTTACTCCTAATACACAGAAGCACGTATGATAATGTAGTCAGATCCTTTAGCTTCAAGTTTGTTATGAATTATTTTACTATTAATAATGCTGATGATTTAATCAACTTGTGGTCTTTTCTCATGTGATCTTTCCTGACATTTGGGTAGTTCATCATGGCTGTGCCTGTATTTGATGATGCATAGAACTATTCTTAGAGCATAGCTGAAATCCTTATTTGTGTAAAGGGATCTCAGTAAGTTCCTTGGCTTATGTAAAAGTCACTTTATTATTCAGAACATGATCCTGATTTTTTGTACTCAAAAAGAAAAATGCCTTAGATTAGGTAGAAGGGGTTAACTGATGGATACTATTTATACCATCAGCAGCTCCGAAGTTCTGACAGCTTTTCAGAATAACTCCTATTATAAAACTGTTTTCATCTTTAAATTACAAAATCTTGTGAATTATTGTTGGAGCAAATAAAAGGCTGAAGCAAATGAACACCTGTAGAATGTGATGCTTGAGAATGCATCATCCTTAGATCCATTTCAAGGCTTATAAATTGTTTCATTCTTTTCACTAAAAATAAGTGTTTTGTCTTTTGTTGTAGTGCCCCAGACTCTACTATTACTATTATAAATTTATTTAATTAACAGCATTAAACATTTTTAGACCTGCCTCTTCAACTGATCTGTCTCCCCTACATTCCCTGCTTTCCTCTTCGTTCATTTATCTTTGTCCCTTTCCACACTCCACTTCTTCAACAATACATTTTAATTGAGGGCATCCCAGCTGTTTCTCAGGAGAGGTTTAGTGCTACTGCCAAGGAAGCTGTGATAGCTGTTTGAAATGCCACCATATGAGGAGTGTTACCAGGGTTGCTTCAAAGACAAAGGGTCCTTTTAGCTTGGTCATAGTATTGAACAGTATCTTCAGAGGAGAGTGTGGCTGTTTTTTAGTTAAGCTGTCCTGTAGTAAGACATAGAAAGGGGATAGGGACAAGGCTTGAAATAAGAACAGAGGAAGTAAAGTAAAAAGAAGAATGGCAGTTTTGTGACTGCTTTCACTCTGTTCCCAGTGAATCTCTGTCAGCAGCATGTGCTTAATCACTTTGCTGAGTACCAATGGAACTAAGCACATGATTAAGCAACTGTGACCACCTGAAACCTGAGACCCTGCTCCTGCCTTTGTTTCAAGAACATTTGCATCATC
This sequence comes from Crocodylus porosus, assembly GCF_001723895.1. Taxonomy (NCBI): domain Eukaryota; kingdom Metazoa; phylum Chordata; order Crocodylia; family Crocodylidae; genus Crocodylus; species Crocodylus porosus. Next base: position 44,648,605 of record NW_017728918.1, read on the forward strand.
ACAGATCCTCACAGGAGGTGAGAGGATTCATACCAGCTACTGACTCCTCTGTGAAATCCTATGAAATATGAACTTTCATTTCTACCCAGAAGAACTTTTACAACCTTTTCTCCAATGCCTGATGAATGGGTTTTGTGCCCAAAAGCTTGTAAATAATGCCTTTTTTTGCAAAAATCTTGTTGGTCTAATAAAAGATATCATCTCTACTATAAGTCCTGATTGCTTCTTGCTGAACTGCTGTACTTGAGCCCAATTGCCCTCTAGCAGCATTTTATGGACTTCTGACAACTTCAAAAATTCTGTTTCTGTTGTTTAAACAAACAGGCTCCTAATTTAATATGCCATCAAGTTAGCAAGGATCTAAATCTTTAAGTTCTTTGTCAAAATGAATTGGCCAATATGTAACATAAGGAGGAATATTGGTTATTTATGTGATTAAGTATATACTGTTGAGGGGAAATGCATTTGAAAAAGCAATAAAATCTGGACCCTGATGTGTTCTGTCTTTGTGAATAATGGCAAACCCATCAAAGGAGCAAACTACAAAATAGAAAATTAAGTTTGATTCATATTTGTATGGTATAATATCATATGCTATATATGAAAGATTGTAAATTGAAAACTATAAGGCATCATATCTACTAGGAAGGACACAGTAATTTCAATATCAGTGGAAATTTAAATTGATGGTTATGGTTATGGGTTAGAAAGGAGGCTGATCTATGCAAATCATTCAGCTAAATGAAATACCAGACATTAACCTCACAAAAGGAAAAGGTTAATTAATATAAACTGTTATTTAAGCTGCTTTTAAAACCAACTAGATATATTCTCTTTGGTTTAGAAATTTGTATGAATGTTTGTTAAAGAAACTTTCCCCAAATAAATTCAAAGCTGTATAAAGTGTTCAATACAGTAAAGTATTTACTATTAACCATAATCTACAAGAAAAACAGGATTTGAATATCTTTAGTTTTGATGGATATTGTATAATTAAAAATGAAAAGTCAACATTAAAATTCAGCAGATCAAGCCTTTGTGCTAAGTGCTAATATGTTTTCACAGCTTGCAAAGATAGAAGGGACCTTAGTGATAATCTAGTCTGACCTCTTGTGTAACTCAGGCCATAGGACTTCCCTGAATTATTTCCCATTTGAGCTAGAATGTGTCTTTTGGAAAAATATTACACCATCTTTTTAAAAAAAAACCAACCAGCTATGGATAAACTACTGTCAACTACCTTTCCAAAGTTCTTGTAATAGTTAAATACCCTACATTATATATCTGCACCTTATTTTTAATTTCAGTTTGTTTATCCTCAGCTTTCAGCTATTGGACCATGTTGTGCCTTTGTCTATAAGACTGAACAGCCTTCTGTTATAAGATTTCTGTTCTTTTATAGGTTATTCTAGACCATGATCAAATCACATCTTAACCATCTTTTTGCTAAACTGAATGAAAGAGCAAAGAATCCAAATTATTTTCCAACCATTTGATCATTTTCAGAGTTCTTCATGAATCATCTTCAGTTTTGCAACTTCCTTCTTAAACTAAGGAAACTGAGCGACATTAGTCCAGTGTCGAATACCAACTTAATATAACCTTTCTCTTCTTAGTCCATAGTTCATAATTTATGTATCCAAGTAACATGTTAGGCCTTTCCATCCCCAGATCATAATAGGAGTACAAATTTAGCTGATTATCCTCCATGAGCCTTAACAGTTTTCACTGGTTCCCAGGTTGGAATCCATCTGCTTTACTGTAAGTATGACATATAGCTGTAGCGGTACCCTCCCTTGTTATAGCATGCCACTACTGCAAGTAGTGGTTAAAAATAACCATGTGCTCAGCATACAGTGCAGTATGGGCTAATAGTTCCAATAGGAAGTAGTGCTAAAGCAAGGCACAGTAGTAATAATGCCATACCAGCACATGTAGATGCACCCCAAATTATTTATTCCTGTTGTATTACTTTACTTGGCTGCATTAAGTAAAAATGAAAACTGAGTGTGACAAGTTCACAAAGCAATCCAGCTTACTCTGTATCAGTGTTCATCATTTACCACTCCCCTGATCTTTGTATTGTCTAGAAATATACCAATGATTATTCTATTTTCTTTAAGCATATATGGAAAAATATTAAGTAGCATAGTCCTCTGTAGGAACCATATAGGAAAATTTTTATTAAGTGATGATTTTTCATTTCAAATTACATTTTGAAGCTGATAAATTTTCAGTCATTTCAATCCATGCTAATTTTATCTCATTCTAAATTCTTAATTGAAATGTTGTACAGTACCAGTTTATGCCCTGACATTAGTCTAAGAAAATATGTCTGTGTAGTTACCTTCATCGACCAAATTTGTAACCTTACCAAAAAAGGATATCAAGTCAATTTGAAAGATCTATTTTTCATACAACCTATACATGTTGACTTACATCAATTATATTTACTTCCCATTTTATTAATGGCAAAAACAGAAAGGAGTGGCACTCAGTGTCAAAAGGACATAATCACAACAACTTAGAAAGAAATTATCCTAAATTTTTACGGATCAATTCTAGTAAACAAAGCACAAATCACTCTGGAGAATAGGATGGCCAACTTGCTTAAACATCTATCTATAATGATTAGGGGAAATGTTTTCACTATTTATTTCTTCTAAAAATACATAACCTTTCAAACATAATTGTAGATGTTTTCACAATATTTAGAAATGTCTGATCCTTTTGAGAGTCCTAACTGGTAGCCTATCTAACCAACTAAAGAACTTGCTAGGTGTCCTGTACCATACTGAAACACTTTACAGCCTTTCATATAGTTATCATTTTCAATGCACAAATCACCACTGTAAGGTTGGAACAGGAAACCAAGACACAGAGACTTAGCCAGTATTCCACAAAGGTATTAAGGTGCCTAGAACCAGATCCCTGGAAGCTGTCTGATGTGTGGCTTAACTAGTGCTTAACTGAAAGCTCTTAATCCAAGTAAAATGATCCACAAAACCCTGCCTAAACATAAGCGTCTAAGTAAGTTTTCCGACAAACTCTTGGGCACCTTAATTTCTGCTATAGAACATGTCCAGAAATGATGCCATTTTAGTTAAGCTGAGTGTCTTTGGGCCTCCCTCTCACCAAAAGCCATTCATAAAATAGTGGGATTCATAACATAGGAGTCCCTGTGCCTAAGTCCCTTAAAGGGGTTAATCCAGTAGGCATGCTGAGCCACAGATAAATCACACATTAAATTTAATACCAAGCCTAGCTCAGCACCCACTTTTATTTAAAATTTAGCCAGTGAGTATCCAAAAACACTTTGGTGTTTCTGACACTCCATTAGTGTCTACCCTTGTCTTTCAGATCCAAGAATCTTTCTTTCAGTGAAGCCACCAATTTGACCTTCATATACAGAAAGTCCCTTCTGACCTCAGGCTGGAAAGAAAACAAGGCAAATGCATTGCAGGTCATAACCACAATTCTATCATGGATAATTGCACTGTTGTGCTTAGAACTGCAGCTAGAAAGAGAGACTCTTATGCTCCTTCTCCAAACTCCCCATGAAGCCCTCCTATTTCTTCATTTGCATGTGAGAATGTTCCTCAGGCAGAATCTAAAACATGTGGGAAAATCTTTGTCCTAATAGAAAAGTAAAATAAAAACTGTTTGGGTTTTTTTATGACATTTTTACTTTGTCATAGAAACAAAAATGTTGAGTCTAAAAAACGTTTCTTGTTCAAAGGCTGTCTCTGTATCTTGTGAAAGATGCATTTAATTTATACTAAGACCCCTTTCTCCTGTGTAACTGAGGTGACTTCAAGCACCCTAGGAATCCCTAGGCATGAAGCATCTGGAGGAACACCTGAGTACATAAAATAATATGGATTATGAAGCAGCCAACCTACTCTTTACACACAGCACCATGTTCATATGTTCCAAATAGAACATTTCAAATGTTAGCTTTTGAAAAACAATGTTTGACTTTCCATCCCTATTTCTTTATGATTCTCTGAGCCTAAGTCAACCATCCACCATAGAGCTTTGCTGCCTGCCCAAGTAGTTCAGTACGGACACTTGTTACCAGGTCAGATTATCATCAGCAGGTGTTTAAAGTAAGCACATAGGATTGATTTATTCTGGGATAAGTCAGGAAGTAAGTTGAACAGGTTTTCCATGAGTTTGATGTTGGCAGTCCCAAGAAAGTGAACTCCATGAGACTGCCAAGGGGAGTTTTTGACTCTGCACCTGTCACAGCCTAAATGGATGCACTCTCATTCTAAACAGCCACCCAAAAGCTTCACTCTTTCTAGTATCTGTGGTCATTGCTGAAATGAAAACATTTCTTAGATGGATGGGTAAGTTGCCCTGTTTCTTATTTTTCATAGATAATTGCTTCAGGCAAAAAAAGACAACAGAAAAATGTGCTCTGTCTATGGGTTTGTGTGAAAGAATGGTGCATGAAGCTTGGTACAACTGTTTGCATAATATTAACTGGTGATTTTCTCTGTTTTTCCTATTTCTTGCTTCTCAATGACAGATCTGGGGTTTAAGAGGGCTAAGGAAATCGGGGTCACATGACAGATGGGAAGCAATAAAGAAACATTGGGGAAAGTATTGGGCAAGGGATTATAAAAAAGGAAATACCAGTTAGGTAGTTAGCTGGCCATGATTGGGAAAACTGAATTATGGTCAGAGAAGGTATGTGTGGACTGATACAGATAATATAACAGTGGGGTGGAATGGGTGGTAAATGGTGCTCAAATATTTTTGTTTATGGGATTCATCTCCATAGTTCCAAAGAAGTTGGAATGCAGAGAAGGTGGAGAATAGTAATAGTGGGGCTTGTGGAAGATCAAGAGAAGAAACACAAATCTGAATAAATTAGTGAATTGCCCACACAGGCATAAAGTAGGAGAGTGCAGTAGGTGGGTTGAAGAGAGAATGATGTAAATGAGGGGCATGACTAAGGCCTTCCTTAGAAGGGAAGTATTTGGTGTTCAGGATTTTCCCATTTCCACTATCTAAAGATTTTATACATAGAAAAAAACACTATTTATGTGCTAGAGTAGTTACAACATTTTGCTGTGCTAGAGTAATCCAGCCTATATTTGGTTGAAGTTACAGGGAAAGTGCACAAATTAGACATGAGGTTTCCTATCCATGCTTTTATTTTCCAAAAAAATGATGAGACCCTAAAAAACTGGGGAGAGAGGCTTGAGAAACTGGTGATCAGGCACTATCTAGAAACTTAGACTTAATATTCTCTTCCTTCCTTTGCAATGTTGAGTCTCTAAAGAGATAGCCACATCATGTTCCCAGCACCCTCAGGAAGGGATTGCTTGAGTGTATGTCACCCCTGCTTCTGCTTGTACACATTAAGCCTGGAAATGTGGTGATGAAGCTACTATGGGAGCATCCCACAACCAGTCTGGAAACAGAGGTCTTGAGAGTAGCTTAGGAGGACACACACATTTTGGAGGGGAGGAGGAGAGTGGCAAGTGTAAACAAGAGCAAATGGGTATGACTGTCCCTCAAAACACTTGGGAAGTGATATAAATATTTGTTTAATCTCTTTCAGTGTTTTAGATGTGGAGAGATTATTATAGAGCGAGTTAGTGGCAACTCCTGTACTTAAGTTGTCTAATACTTTCATTATAAAGGATTCTTGCTAAACTCTCACTGAGAAGCTGTCACATGTCCATTGTTAATTTGATCTTTAATAAGAATGCGTACAAGTTCAAGAAATGCCTTTTCTTTATCACATGAACTTCCATTCATACTTGGCTTAGTTCCAATCACCATTTCCATTCTGTCACTTGCATTCCTCTGGAAAATTTTGGTAGACTGCCAGATTAGTAACAAATCACACAGACATCCTGAGGCTGGGCTAGTGCCATTGCCGGAGCAGCTACTGTTCTGGGAATGCCTTGGAGCTGCCATACTGTATGTGTTATGATATTGTCTTTAACTACACAACGACCTTTCTCTTCTCCCTCTCCCCCTACAATCCACCTAACTCTTGAAGTGTTTGGGATGGACACAGAAGGGGGCAGAGTCATGACTGTACAGTAAATGTCTATCGGGTACTCCTTAACCGTAAATGGTTGGACATTGTGACCTTATTTTATCAACCTGTTTTATATCTTCTGTGGTTATTAGTATCCTCTATAGGACTTCTTGCACTTACCTCTGAAAAAGCTGGGGTCCATATGTGTACAGGCATGTATACACACACACACACACACACACACACACGCACACACACACACACACGCTATTGTTCTATGACAATCCTTATGTTTCATCATAGCTTGGGTGCAAAGCAAAGATCTGAGAGCTGTGTTCCTTCAGAACTCCAAGGTAGCTAACTGCTCTCCTCTGCTCTAAAAAGGGAGCAGAGGAAAGGGTGCTGCACACCTGCTTTTGCCACTTACGGGGGGCATGGGGAACTGTAGGTAAGCAACTTCTTAGCCCCTAATTTCAAAACCTTCCTTCCTGCTATATCTCCTTTGCACGTGCCATTCATTGTTGCCCTTCTTTCTTGTCCAAACAGGGTTGAAATGGGACTGGAAGCACATGAGGGGAGGGAGGACAAACTACAAGGGACACTGAAGCTGTGGGGAGCGGGCAGCTGCAAAAGGCAGCAGCTGGGGGCAGGATCTATTGAGCCAGCAGCTGAGGAAGGTCGTGCTGGCTTGTCAAGGGCAGGTGTGAGCTCTCGTCTAGGTCTCCAGATGTAAATGAAACATTGCATAAGCCCCAGCGCATGCACGCAGGCAGGGACAGGTACACTCTGGCTGGCGGATTAGATCCCAGATGGCCCCTCCCTTGTTAAGCAAACTGCCCACACCTCCTCCTCCCCCCAGCCCCCAAGGCTTTGCTGTACATTGCAGACTCTGTGCCAAAATGAGGCATTTGTAAGCATGTGCCGTCCCTGCTTCTGTGTCACTGCAGCCTCTGATGCCGAGTCCTCACTCCCTCTCGCAGTGCTGCTGTGCGTGTACCTTTGCTGGGAAATGCTGCAAAGGTAGTGCGAGAAGTGGCCGAGTGGGAGCCTCGGTCGGTATTGGCTCTATAACTTTCCGCGTCATTTTCCCCTTTTCTCCCCACACCCTGGTTTACACGGGAAGTCACAAGTCTAAATGGATGAGCTCGAAAGAGGCTTGAGGTTTTGATTCAGACCCTGATCGCAACCAGGGATGTCCGGGACCCAACTGGGTGATGATTCCCCTTCTTGTAGAAACTGGTCATCTATTCCAGAGCTGAATGAAACTCAGGAGCCTTTTTTAACTCCCTCTACTGACTACGATGATGAGGAATTTCTGCGATACCTTTGGAAGGAATATTTGCACCCCAGAGAATATGAATGGGTCCTGATCGCTGGGTACATAATTGTGTTCTTTGTGGCTCTCATCGGGAACGTCCTGGGTGAGTATCAGCCCCCCGCGCTCTGCTCCCGGGAGTTAGCATCTAAACCCATTAGCGATTTGCTTGAACTGCGGCTCGAGCGCACGGTTGCCAGAGGGGCAGCATTTAAGAGCAGCGGTGAAGTGCAAAAGTTGGAGGGAGACAAAGGCTTACGATCGTTGTGTATGTGTTTGGGACGCTTGGATGGCCTTTTAAAAAATTCATGTATGTGTTTGTTTGCCTTGCCTATCTGAGCTGAGAAGTGCTCCCTCTCGGTGCTATTTTTATCGATACTCCGCCGGGCTCCATCAGGTCCTATCGCATTTCATGAGTGTTTTGCTTTGAACAGCAACCTTTAGGCTGCCCAGGGTTTTGTTTATGGTCGGGGGGCGGGGGGTGTTTTTTTCTTTTCTTTTCTTTTTTAATTCTTTTACCTGTTTGCTACCCACAATTAGCTGGCATCTGCGTGCGCAAGCAGAGCTCACGCGGGAAGCTCCGCGCGGGGAAAGGCCTCTGTCCACCGGGTCGAGGTGCTGAAACCCCCGGCCCCGTCCATCCCCGGCCTTTCCGGAGCGCCGCTCTCGTGCGGGCGGCAGCTCCGTGTCTCGGCGCCTGGCGGTGATGGTGCCTTTTCATTGAGAGATTCATTCAGGCTTTGGCTCTGACATTTGGAAAATAGCAGCAGTGTCACGCCTCACCTGAGGGCACTGCAATATGCGACCCCCTCCCCCCCACATTCCCCCACCGGCCCTTTTTGGGGTGCCTACAGGTTGAAACCCATCCTTTTCTGTGCTTGCTTGATTTTTCTTTATATATATATTATTATTATTATTATTATTATTTTTTCCCGGCATAGGATGAATGGTAGGCTCCGTGGGTGGAACTGTGGAGAGGGGGGCGGAGGGACCTGTCTCACTCCCAACTTTCATTGAGGGAAGGAGAGGAGGCGAGGCAGCCTCTTTGTGCCAGTCTCTCCGCCCCCTCCCCACTTTCATTCATGGGTGAAGGAGGAGGAGGGGG
>NW_017728918.1:44657128-44678700 GCF_001723895.1 Crocodylus porosus
AAGCGCTGCCGTGAGGGAAGCCCGGGGCAGGGTGGAAGGGGAGGGGGCATGAGGAGAGAGGGGGAGAAGAGAAGGGGGATGGGGTGGCACAGAGGCGAGGCTGGAGACGATGGAAGCGGGGGCAGCTCTGAGGAGAGGCTGCCCGGAGCGGGGGAGGCCGCGGGCAGCAAAGGAGGGAGGGAGGCGGCTCCGGACCGAGGCAGGGGCAGGGGCAGGGCAAGCCGGAGACACCGGATCCGCCAGGACCCGCTGAGACCTTGGCGATCAAAAGATTGGGGGTGGGGAGGCAGCTCCGGAGAGACTTGAAACTGTTTCCTTTGACATTTCCCGGTGCAGCGCTGTGACTGTTGCTTTCCCAGCGACGCTTCCTTGACAATTTAGCGAGATGTGATTTTTTTTAAAGGGCAAAATAAAACCCGGGGGGCTCAAATCAAGCTTGATCTGCACCTGAGTTTCCCCCTTTATTATTATATTACATTACTACTACTCTGCGCAACCACAAAACCAGCCATTCACAGAAGGCTGCAAAGGGAAGGAATGCATGCAGGGATTTATAATGAGCCAGAGTCCTTGTGAAGGGGAGCTCTCAGGAGAAATGATTAGATAAACATAAGGGAAATAAATGACTAGCTCTAGAATTCCAGGGAAATGGGAGGATGATGATAAAGAAGCATGTAAGAAACACCCAGCAATTGTACCCAGGTCCTATGAAGATGTTCGACAAAACATGCCAAACCTGCTGCAAGACCATTAATGGGGCATTAATGTTAATAGGGCATTCCTCAAGGAAATTGAAATGACAGGATACTGGGCTCATGGGGCACTTCACTACCCAGGTATTTGCTAGCTATTCATCAGAGCCAAACATTCATCCCAAGTTAAACCAAAGATCCAGAGTTAAAGCAAAGCTTTAAATGCAACCACAAGAACTGTCATCTTGAACCTGCTTACTACTGAGCAGGAGGCAATGACTGAGACTAAGGGGGTGGGGTTGGGGGGGAGAGGTCCTTGAATTCAATGGACTAACTGGGATTGAATTTAGGAGGCGGAAAGCCAATAATAATAATAAAAAAGAAACTACTGGGAAGAGGAAAATGCAAGTTGTTGTTTGAAAAAAGGCTGTTACCACAATATAATAAATGTATTTCAGACTAAAACTTCTGAAGACTGGGGAGGAGGGAGGGAGGGAAACACCAGCAACTAGCAGTGGCTCACATAGTGGGAATGTATAGGGGAGGGACCCAGCTAAACACGGATGTATAGTTAACAGCTATAAGAAAAAATACAGATAATAGTATCAGTTAAGAACAATTTAAACAGGTTTAAATTATTACAAATATACTGAGAAGAGTGTTCCAGGAGAAAATATTCCAGAGTGAATCTAATCTTAATTTCTACTCATAGTTCTAGCTACTGTAGGTATCTTGGGTATAGCCTCCCTAAAAAATCATATATCACAGTAATTTTAAAGAAGTTGATAGTTGTATTTGGGTTATCAGGAATAATTGACTTGTATTTGTAGATCATTTCCCAGATCCTTCCTTAACAGGCAAATTCCTCCTTTTGGTATTCAAAATATGTCACTTCTGTAGACAGTTTAAAACTTACAATATCTTTATTAAAAAGCCCAGCCCTGCTTTAAATCAGCATTGCAGTGCTGATTTAGCATTACTTTTTGTCCTATTGCACCCTGTGCATCTTCTGCCTTTTGAAAGTAAAGTTGTTTCCCCTCACCATCCCATGAATGTCTCCTGACCTATTTCAGAAGAATAATATATATAATTGACAGCAGATGTCCAGACAGATTATGTATATGGTCTTTCATAATAGGGTTGAGAAAATTGTAATGACAACTGAAGTTACTGGATCTCCTGAGAGTGCTATAAAGGGATGTTCCAAGGTTGAGTTGGACACAACTTAGTAACTGGAAAGTGTCAGAAAATCTGACTAGTATTAAGCAGATTTAAAGGATAATAGGGGCCCAGTACTTCCATGTAAGTAAAAATTACCAGTCAGAGCTGAGATTTTTGTGAGCTCCATTTTATTTTTAATTTCCATTTTAAGCAAAACAAGTTTGCAAAATATTTTTTCTTGTAAATTAAACCACTTGTTTTATTGGTTATTTTTTTAGGTTTTTATCTGTAAAGGGGATTCTGTACTTCATATCAGCAATGGGGGAAAAAAGGGAGGAGAGAGACACCTTTCCATAAAAATTAGGTTACACACAGCCTGTAGATCATATAATTGGTCCAACCCTCAGCTGGCAGCTGTCCTTATGGCTCTTTTTATTTTAGTAGAGCTACATCAGATTATATCAGTTGAGGGTCTGGCAGTATTGCATTTATTTTAGTCTTATATTTTGTTTCTTTTTGATGCCTTTTTCTTTCCAACCATCAACTTAACTGGACTAGGAACCCAACATCAAATAAGCTAAACTTTTGAACCTACAGTGTTTGAGTGGACCATAACTAAACTTATAAATGTTACCATGTGAAAATAGGAATGCGGAACAAAGAGATATGTATTATTTGATTTCTGGTTCCAGTGGAGTTACTTAGGTATATATCAAGCCCATGATCCTGGGAAACTGGAAGTAAGTATTTAGTCCTAGCTGGAGCCACAGTGAGTGAGTGACCATGTGAATATGAAGGATGTAATAAACCCAAGCATTTTTCAGACAGCCCTATAACAGTTATTTATATTTGGGATGTGGGGGAGAGAGGGGGATTTGATAGCAGCATTTCACTGGACTATTTTCACATGGTTACAAAGAGGATGGAGCTGGACTCTTAGTGGTGGCAGGTGGCAGAACAAAGAGCAACAGTCTCAAGTTGGAGCAAAGGAAGTTTAGGTTGGATATCGGGAGGAACTTTCTCACTAGGAGGATGGTTAAGCACTAGAATGGCTTACCTAGAAAGGTGATGGACTCTCCATCCTTGGAGGTTTTTAAGGCCTGGCTCAACAAAGCCATGGCTGGAAAGATCTAGTTGGGAATGGTCCTGCTATGAGTAGGGGGTTGTACTACATGATCTCCCAAGATCCCTTCCAACCCTAGTTTTCTAGGATTTATGCCATGCCCTGTACATACAGACACAATGATTTTGGTGGCTATCCAAAACCATATTCTGTTCCATGGCAACAAGTAACAGAAAAAGAGAGTGGGGCAGCTATGCTACCTAACATATAATCTGTATATAGAATAGAATTTTTAAAAATGTATCTGATGTCTTCTTTTGCCCCACAAGCTAGCCAACATTAATAAACTTTTTTCAATGCTGTAGAGTAAGGTAAGTCTTGTGAGGTATTTAAGAAAATATAATAGTTTTATATTAATGTAGGTCTATTATTTCCTCTTCAATTGAATTTTCTATTGTATTAGCCATTGCTACATATAGTCTGATTCTTTACTGTCATTTAAATTGAGAGGTTTGGCTTCTGCATGATATATTTCAGTTGACAGACCAACTGTTTTGGGCATTGTGGTAACACTATTGTGCTATCTGAAAGTCAGTTTACCAACTTGCATTTCAAATCATTTAACACTGACTTGGTGATTTTCCATATATTTTTCCTGTTTCTTCTCAGGAGCTGGACTTTGAATTCTTTTGTCATTGACTGATACTGTAATAATTATTTTGTATCCCGTGTAGTTGCTCAAATCAGAACTTCAATTTAATTTCTGTTTTGCAGTCTCTATCAATTTTATTTCTCAAGGATTGTAATAATTAATACATTGTCCCTATGGCATCAGTATCTTGAATGATTTGTTTTTCATTAGTTTAGACTACATTTCCCTTTCACCGATTGTTGGATCTGTTCCTAATATTAGTTTTAATAAATTATACATTTGTAAATGAGAACAAAAGCAACGTGAATCTCAGACCTAATTAAGTCATGAAGATCAGTTTATTTTGAGGAATGTCCATCTATGTTTTCATTAACTTCAGCAGCAATATTGTCAGAGTGGAGCAGTTTCTCATTTGATTGCCCTTACATGTTACATATGGATCCTTTATGTCTTTATAAAGATTTGTGTATGCCATCATTGTTTGGTATAAAGTTAGTACCAAATATTGTATAGGGATTTCTTTAACTAGGTTGTAATGAAGGCCACACAGATGCATTGAGGCAGAACTTGATCAGTTTTGATTGACAGATACTTATTTTTAATTGGTTTCTATTACTTTTCTGTTTGTTTATCATATGCTAAGTGTTGATGGACATTCAGTAGTCATATTAATACAAGCAATGCTATTTTTAGTCAAAAAGATTTACATTATACCTAGAGATCTACACTATGCATGATGTTACATTTTTCACAGAAACCATGAAACAGGTGAAAAAGGTGATCCCCATGATTTTGGCAAAGAATCACTTGGGCAGAGGGGGAGGGAAACCCTTACTAAAAATAAAATGCTGCCTTCCCAATGGCAGACAGAAGTCGTTAGGGATGCTGCAGTCCAACCTCACAGCATGGGAAGCCACCCACATGAAGGGGAGCAGCAAAAATGGCAGCCACTCCCCACCCCCCGTTACTGGCTGGCTGAGAGGGCTGTCTGTTCCTTAGTGCAGCATTGGGCATGTACCAATCAACTCTTCCAAAAAGAGAGAGTGTATTTGCCTTTCCCACCTATTCTCCCCAGTCACAGCCCCTCTCTACCCCCTCCCCACTACCTCATTACTGCAACTACATTATCTCTCTTTCAGGAGGTAGTGAATGAAAACTATATCACTATGAAACTCCCTCAAATGGTAGTGAAGGGATATATCAGAATGAGAGACATGTCAACGATTGTGCATTTTGTTTTATCAGTGAGTTTGTATGTTGTAAAGCCAATGGAAAAGTATCCTTTACTCCAGTTTTGAGTAAGATAGTATTTGAGGCTGTTGTATAACTTATACCTCACTTGGATATGTTGGGTAGATAAAGTGTCCTTTTCTTCCTAAAGGACACCTAGTCAAAAGCTGTATCTTTGGATCTAGAGCCATCATATGATTCATATGTTTTTTCTCTATAAGCAGTGTGAAAAATTAGTTTGTCCTTAAGAAGACAGCCAATACTGGTGGCAGTCTGGGGTCATGTCTTTTTACTATTTAATGGGACATCTTTTATAATGGTGTGCAAGAAGGTTTTTTCACTAGGGGTGTGTGAAACAGGGCATATTCGATTAGTATTCAGCCCAGACCAGGGACAGTGATTCGATTCATTGGTTTGGATTCAAATCTGAAGATTCAATGACAATTTGGAGAATCAGCGATTTGGCCATAGACACAGCTTTAAAAGATTTTTTTCTACATACCTTGGGGTACTAGGCATGGCTCGTGAATGCTGTGATGCTGGGGCAGATGGAGAGTCCCACAGGAGTGGGGAGGGGACCTTCGGATCAACTTCCAGGTCTGCCAGATAGAACATCCCACAGGAGCACAGGGGGCTCCCCAGCCCGCTCAGCAGCAGACCTGGAAGTGAACCAGAAGTGCTTCTGGTCAACTTCTGGGTCTGCCACCAAGTGTGCAGGGGGCCTCCGCACTGCACACACCCCCAGCTTGGCGATCAGCTGAGGGGGGACCCTCAGTGCCACCCCAGACCCAGGAGGCACCAGTTGCCAAGCTGGGGAAGCACAGGGGGGAGCCCCCAGCACACTTCCCAGGGGACCCAGAAGTGGGCCGGAAGTGCTTCTGGTTCACTTCTGGGTCTGCTGCCAAGCACACTGGGGAGCCCCTCGTGCTCCTGTGGGGTAATCCATCTGCCTCACCATCACAGCATTCACGGGCTGCCTGGTACCTTGAGGTATGTAAAAAAACATTTAAAGCTGTGTCTATGTCCAAATCATTGAATCTTTCTGAATCTCTCCAAATTGATTTAGAGGGTTCCAATTCAATTCAGAGCGATTAAAGGGTCTCCTGATTTGATTCAGATTCGGAAATTCAGCCACTGAATCAGGCTGAATCTCCACTGAATTGAATCAGGGACCGCAGCTTTGCACAGTCCTATTTTTCATTATAATCTACATTTGTGCCACTGCTTTACACTGCCTCTTTAGTCTGTATAATAGAAGCCTCACATAGTTGATGGGTGTGTTATAGGTAATAAGGTGTTAGTGTGATCTACATACATAGATACTAATTATGTGAATGCTGCTTCATCCTTAGATGTAAGAAACTATATTTACTGCTTGCATACTCCCATGCTCAGGATGCAATATGTTCACTTTTCTGAAGAAATTTTTGGAGGATCCTTTTCTTGTTTACTTTACTGGATAAATGAGAAAATCTGGAACAAGTTGGTTATGTTCTGAAATCTTTAAATGGGTTAATTTTATAATGTCAATATGCTACTCTTAAACTTTCACAACTTGAAAAAACACTTTCAGGGCCAGCCCACATATTTTACACATGGATCTACTTGGTAGGTAGAACAAGAAGAATTCCACTCAGAAAATGAGCTCTACTAGTATTATTGTAACTTACTAGTGTTAATGGCTACTGTGTCATGAAAAAAATCAAGTTTTTGGTCACATCTCCATTTTATTCCATTTGAAGCAGGAAGATCTCTTCCTTTCTTCTATGTGGAGGAATTATAATAATTATATCCACTTCAACAACACTTATAGAAGTGGAAGGCATAACAATTCTCTCATACATTAATATTAGACTAAATTGAATAATCCTGATGATAATTAACAACTAAATGTAAAATAAGAGATCTGTGCTGTAATTAACATCTGCTGAGCTCCATGTTCACTTGTAACAGTTCATTGATTTATCTTATATAACAGAATAAAACAATTTCTGCACAACCATGTAATCTAAAGAGTGGGTATGCCAACTTGTTAGCAGACCTGTAGACAGGAATTTTGGCATCCAGTTCAGGTCATATGCAGAGGGCTGCCACTCTCCCCTCCCACGCCCCTCTCTCCCCACACATGCACTATTATGTAAAATCACCTTTTATTGTGATTTTATGTAACATTACCTTTTTGAGCAAGGAGGCCTGGTGCCAGTATACTGCTGGTACTGCTTTTGCTATGGTATTGCTCTTTAGCTCAAGAAATTTATCTGTGGATTTTTTATTTACCTTGATGTCAATGATTAATGCCTCTGAAATAAATGAGATATCACATTCCACATTTGTAAATATCATCAGGTCCATGTATTCTCCCAAACATACAACTGTATGCTTTTGGCAATGCTTACTGAGGTTATTTAACTAGAAGTGAAATATTGAAATGAAGACAGGATGCCTTTAACTATTATAGCAAAAACCTCCTTTAACTGAAAATGACAAAATCACAGTGAGGGATGCTGGGAAAAATGCTTGTTCTTTTCCATTTTTTTCTTCTTTTATGTAGGAGTAGGATGATAAACAATTTTGGTTCTTGATCCTCCGATATCATTCTGAAAGACATTAGTTCTACTGGAATTGTAGTTAGTGAGAAAAGAAGAGAAGTGAAACTGGAAAAATTGAAAAGGGTCATTCCTAAACCGACAAATACGGGCTATACCAGATATTTTGGTTCTTTTTCTACTTGAGGCTACACGTATGTTGTCATTCTTTTTTACTGATGTTTTTTCTTTTCTTTTTTAAGTGCAGTACAGAATTGTGTGTGTGTCTGGCATAGCTCTGACCTCACTTTAGCCTGGACCTCAGAGCACATGGTTGGTACAGGCCTACCCCAGGCATGTAGCAGTGCTGGTGCCAGCACTGGGCCAGCCAAAGTTGCCACCACTACAACAGCTGCTTCATGGCCAGGCTGTGCTCCTTTCCCAGGGATAGAGTGGAGCCAAAGCCAGAGGGTACGTGGTGGCACTCAGGGGGGAAGGTTGGAGGGGAGGAGGGAAAGCAGGCAGAAGGCTGGACAGGCAGGTGGCTGTCACTGGCAGGGGGGCAGATGGGAGTGTGCATAGGTTCCAGGGTTTTAAGGAATGGGGGGACAAGTATCAGGTGGGCAGGTACTAGGGGAGGAAGGAAAGTTTTGGGGTGTGCAGGCATGGGGAGATAGACAAGATGGGGTCAAGTGGTGGGAAACTTGATATGGCAGGGCAAGGGGCCAACATTAGGCCACTTGACTTCCCCACTGCCTGCCTGCCTGCTACCTGCACCCCCTTCCACTGTTTTCTATGCAGCAGCAGTTGGGGGGGACAAATTTAAGACAATCCATTCATACTCAGATTCTACACATGGAAAAAATAACAAACTTATAAGTTTTCCATGTACAGAATCTAATTATTGGGGGTTCATCTTAAATTCTGTCATTTTGGATTTGGGTAAACACAGTAAAGCTTTAATTCCCAAAATATTCTTAGAACTCCTTCCAAACTACACTAAACTAAACTTTTCAAAGTAGTTAAAGGTGCTAAATATGACTCTCTCCATAGATGCCAGCTGTGCCATCTCATCATACCAGATAAAGACCTTTGGAGATGTCCTGATCTTCCAAAGCCATAATATAATCCTGCATGTTTCTAATAAAGCCTGCTGTAAGAGTGCAATCTTGGAAGTAATCTGTTTGAATTCTGGAGAGATATACCCAAGAACACACACATTTGCCAAAGGTATCAGTGTGTTCAAGACTGCGTTAATTCTACTTACAATTTCTTTCCAAAATGAACTGATAATAGGGCATGATCAAAACATGTGACTATACCTACAATGCATCACATCTCCAACATGTATCTACTGACAGTATATTTAACTTCTTAAGTTTAGAGAGCCTAGTGTATACAAAAATGGTCTTTTGTTGTATTGGAAAAAAGTCTAAGACCAATTGTCAATGTTCAAGTATTGTGAATTACTGATTCCCACTGGGATTCTGTCATCTGGATAACTAGGTCTTCTTTCCATTTCAGTTGCAAATACTCTGTTATATATTCACAGAATGGGGAAGAGCTGTGGATTTCAAGGCAAAAAATGTATCTAGAGTATTTTCTATACCTAAAGACTTGGGTCTGAGCTGCTTCTCTAATACTTGATGCAACATATATTGCCAATCAACTGTTTTCAGAAGGTCAAATTCACCATATAACTTGGAAAAGGATTTTTTTGTATGCAATTTCCTACTAGAAGCTATTCTACATGCACAATCAACCATATACATTCTTCATATCAGTCTGTGGGACACATACTGCAAAAAGGAATTGCCTCAAATAGAGGCCTTTTTCCAAGCTATACAGGCTGCAGCAATTGTAGGAATAAAGAGGTAGAAAGATGGTGAGAAATGGAGATTATGATGATTTATAATGGAAGGAGAAACATAAATGCCTCTTCTGTTCTTATTCATCTAGGAGAGCTATCAGTTAGCCAGTACATACTGTAACATTCTAAGGCAGCAGTATGATATTGTCAAAGGTCTGAAAGACAAAAAACATCTATTTCAATTGAAGTTGCATCTTTTTTGATGAAAGTCAAGCCCTATAGTCCTCTTCCCACAGAAACCTGTTGAATTTTTGGTTAATTTTTTAACAAAGTAGGACAAAGTAGCACTAAGGGATTACAACAAATAGGTTATATGACAGATAACTTAGGAAAGGTAAGAAATTCCTTTTTTAAGATATTAACATGCCTCCACAAGGATATTGCCAAACTTCTCCATTTGTTTAGATCCTGCAATATAACATCATGAATCTTCTGAAAGTATTGGCAGAAAATGATCCTAGTATTGTTTGATATTTTAATACCTAAAATAAGTTGTGTGTTCTGATAACAGAATCTTGTGTTAATTAGCTTCTATCTTAATGCCTTTTATACCATCCTTAGTTCTTATAGCTGTATCCAATGAGTCCAATTCTATATCAAATAGAAGGAAAGAAAATGGTCAACCTTGTTCATTTCTCCTTTGCAAGGGAAATAGATCAGATAACATATTATTGGTCACAACACATGAAGTGAGATTTGTATATAGCAACTGTATCTACCTTATGAATTATTTACCAAAGCCTGTCATTTGTAATACACAAAAAGGTACTTCCAAGAAACACAATCAGAGGTGTTCTTTGCATCAAGTGCTAAAAGACTTTGGAATTTTGTACAACTGCTATTATATTTATAACCTGCTGTATATTATCTGAACCATTACTTTTTTGATGAGTCCTATTTGAATTTTGTGTATTAACTTAGGGAGTTACAAACTATAAGATCAAGTTTTGGCTAGGATTTTGGTGTCTATATTCTTTAAAGAAATTAAAACAATTCATTGAAGCTCTGCTTGGTTAAGGAATACAGAAACAATAGCTTCATATAAAGTGACTGGTAGCATACCTTGATTTTTACTAGCAATAGTAATAATTTATTTGAAACTTTTGTTAAAACAGTAGAGTAAAATTGGCAATAGAATTATAGTGTTATTTATAATTACTATGTATTATTATGTATAATAAAATTATATAATGTATGACTATTATGTAGTTATATAACATATGATGATGCGATAAGATTACACATTCTACCAGTTTAAACCAAATTAAAACAACCTTATATGGCACAAAAATAAATAAAATGAACCAATATGCAATAATAAAATAAAACTATGTCAGTATACAGAGAAAAGTTGTACATTTGATTTCAGGAAATGGAAAAATTGACCCTTATACAGAATGTTGAACGTAGAAAATAATGTAATAGAGAATGGCCTGTCCTACACTACAATTCACTCAAATAGATTGGGAATTTTGCTTATGTTTGGCTATTATTCTTTGCACAAGTAGCACAAATACACCCATGGAATATAGGACAGGCTGTAATGGCACATTACATGTCCTATACGCATGTCCAACACCTGCTCTAACATGTTCTAATTAAAATGCATCAGCACAGATTTGATTTATCTAATTAGAATGCTCCAGCAGCCTCAGTGTCGTGTGTTTAGCATCCATGTGTTTCAAAATGGTGGCGGCACTGCTTTAACTAAGTCTCATTGGAGCTTTAGTGCCCCGCCGCCATTTTGAAGCACAAGACACTGAATACAGAAGATGCTGCAGGTGTTTTAGCTAAAACACGCACTCTATTTCCCTCTACCCCTGCCTTGAGCACATGCAAACATGCCATAAGTTATTAGAAAGGAGTCAATTTTTTCCCCATTAGTCTAGCATTTTTAAATTTCATTTAATGGAAAGATCCTACAAAAGATGAACAAGACTACAAATAATGATTTAAATTGTCACTCTCATTCTTCTTGCAAGAGCATACCCTGTCTTCATAATGAGTCCAACACCACTGCACATCTCATTTGAGTGAATTGCAGTCTAGTAATGGCCTTTTCTTGTTTGTGGTTTCTAGGTCAAAATAGTGCTTTATTAGCTGTGGGCTCCACAATTCAAGAAGGATGTGGAGAAGCTTGAGAGAGTCCAGAGGAGAGCCACGCACATGATCAGAGGGCAGGAGAATAGGCCTTATGAAGAGAGGCTGAGAGCCCTGGACTCTTCAGCCTGGAAAAGCTCAGGCTCAGGGGGGACCTGGTGGCAGCTTATAAATACATCAGGGGTGTGCATCAGGATCTGGAGGAATGTCTGTTCATCAGACCACCCCAAGGGATGACAAGGTGCAATGGTCACAAATTCCTTCCAGACTGTTTTAGGTTGGACATAAGGAAAAGCTTCTTTACTTTTCGAACACCCAAGGCCAGGAAGAGAATTCCTCCAGAGGTGGTGCAAGCACCAATTTGGACTCCTTTAAGACGCATTTGGATGCTTATCTTGCTGGGATCATTTGATCCTAGCTGACTTCCTGCCTTTGGGGCAGGGGACTGGACTAAATGATCTCCTGATCTTCCAGGCCTAATGTCTATGAAGTCGTAATAAAGAAGTTTGAAAAGCTCATTGCCTGCATATCTGTTTGTACACTGGTATCTTTAATTCTAACATTTAAATATAGGGAGAATATTGGGTCAGTGACTGTCAGCACATTTTACAGACCGTTTGTCTGGAGAATGATATGGATGTTGTTCAACCATACAAATAAGGGTTTATTTAGAAAATAGGTCTCTATTTCACTTCTTAAGGTGTTTGATAAGGATACAGGTTCTAATTTTTATTCAATAATTTAGAGTTCTTAGCTGAGCTAAAGTGATCACATTAAAGTGCCCCATTTCAGATTGCATGAGTCCCTCTGTCATAGAATTTGGTAGAGATAAAAGCTGCCTTAAGAGTAATTAGATTTTTTTTTCTAGTTTTAAATGAACCATATGGTCAACACACCATAGTGGTTTTTACTGTCATTATATTCATTCAGTAATTTAGGTAACAATATATTTTAATTTTTTTAAATAAAATTCCACAGGAAATCCATCACTGCCCAAAGATTTACTATTGTTCATATATTCAAGGCCAAAGTTATTTTGTCTAATGGTAGAAGAGCCTCTAAAATGTCCTTCTCCATCTCTAAAACTTGTAGTATAGCTATGAAGTCCAAAGAATATGTCTTTTTCCTCATCAGCAAAATTTAGGTTCTTTGTATACCAATTGGAATAAAATTGACTGGACTTTTGGTTGATTTGTCTGTGTCATGCAAATTCCCCAGAGAGTCTCTTATAGCTGATATTGTTGTCTTTATGCTAGTAACCTTCCTGTTTGTTCCCTCTGATTTCCTATAATCTTGACGTAATCTATATAGAGCATATCCTGCCTTCTGGGACAGTAATTAATTCAATTCATATCTCATATTGGTAAGAATGCATACTTTATCAGTCAAAGGAATTGTGACACAATGCTCCTCTAAATACTATTTTTTTCTTATTAAAGTATCTATTTTGTGTCCTGCTTTTTCTTTTTTTTTTTCTTTTTCTTTTTCTTTCTTTTTTTTTTTTGTAGGACGATATAATATTGTACACTCTCATAAGAACACGTTAGTAGTTTTCCATAATACTGAAGCAGAGGAATCAGTATGATGATTAAGCTCCATAAAATTTTTGAGCTCTTCTAGAATGAATGTTTTAAATTATAATCATTCAATGGGGAGATGTTGAGTCTCCAGTAATTATTTACAGCTGATTGATCTACTAGGAGCTGAAGCTCCACCTCAGCATGGTCTGAAGCTTTAGAGCCAATGGAGGCATTAACCATGGTGTCCGTTATGCTTTGAAAAATTAAAAACTAGTCGAGTCTAGAATATATTCAATAAGGCATTTAAAAAAAAAAAACCCTATAATACCTCATTTTTGGATTCACTATTTCCAAATATCTACTAAACCCAGGTCTGACATACTGACATAACTTTTAAAGATTTCCTTAGAAGTAGATTTCATGGACAGAGGAGCATGAGATCTACCAATGATAGGATCCAAAGATTCATTCCAGCTTCTCCCCAAATTACCCAAAATTTCAGAGCTTTACAAAAGCGTGATGAAATATTACATTATCTGCTTTGGGACCATAGAAACATCTCAAAGTAAAAATGGAATCTATAATATTTGCAAGACCAAATCTATCCTCTCAGTCACCAGATAAGTCACATGGCAGCACAGTTTTTAATGCACTAAAAAATAAACTCTGTGTGAGTTTGCATTATACACCATATTGATTGGTCTAATTTTTAGGTTCCTCTACTGACAGATATATTTCTTAGCTCACAGTAATATCAGCTGTCTGTTTTTAAAAAAAGCATTTTTTTCTTTTTAATTGGGGTGTTAAGGCACTTAACATTCCAAGATACACAGTTAATAGGACTGGCCATTTTCTATTACCTTATTTTCTAAGCTCAACTTTGTGTACAGGTGTCAATTTATCTGTTTCCTTAAATCAAAAGTACAACTTTTATCTATATACTGCTGTAGTTAGTAATATCAATATTCTCCCATTTATTTAGAACTTGTAACAACATACAATCCCAAGAACACTCTTGAAAAGATCATGAGGGGGCAGAGGAGCTCCACTGGAATGCCTGAACTTCAAAAGAGAGGTCCTGTGACAGGGAAAACATATCAACTGTATGCTTGGACTCATGTATTTGGTAGGGTACTCAAAAGGGAAATAACTGATTAACAGCTGTGTTTCTTCCTTTGCTTCTTTTTTTCCAGCTGGCTCATGTCTAATTAGGCCCCAAAGGCTTTGATATATTTCTGATAAACATCTGAAATCTAATGTGAGTTAATTTAGTACTTTTGAAAGGCATCAGTGACGTTTTCAAAAACCAGATTCTCCATGTAACCTCAAAACATGAATAGCATTTACAGTGACAGCATAAGTGTCCTTGTAAGTTTTATGCTGACACTGCCAATAGTCAGAAGGTGAAAGGTTCTTATTTAATGGTCAGTTTCCAAAAGCACGAATCCATCCCACTTCCAAAGATTGGTCATCACACCTGTGCAGACTCACCAACTTTCCAAAATGCAACTTGTTTCCAGTTCTATACTCCAGTTCTTAGTATTTAGATCATCAACCACAGCTATGGAAATAAAATACAGCAGCCCTCTGGGTCTCATGGAGGAGCATGATTTCAGAGCCTTAAGCATATTTTGGGAATATGTTGTATGGTTTGTTTAATCTTAATTATTAAAGCAACAGTCATGAATATGTAATGTGCTTTGTGATTCATAACCTCAAAAGCCCTATATATTTGTGGTGTGCTTATGCTTTTAACCTATGGAGAAGTGAGCCTTTTCTTTTTGTATTCAAAATAAATGAATTCCTTAGATGTGCACTGGAAATAAACATTTAAGTTTAACAGTATTAACCTCCCATCTTACGGCTTCTCATAGATGTGTTCTGAAGGGTACGCTTTCAACATTACACAGCTTTACAGCAGTGAACCGTCCCTTGATTTTAATGAGTCATATCAACTTTAACATGAGCCACAGCATTTTAAGATTGAAGGGGTTGAATTTCTTTGTTATACTGCACTGTGTATTGTGACATTTATATAAAAAAATCCTTGCATCTCTAATGTAAAGCATGTGTCGAGAACAACAACAGCTCTTGAAATAGACTTTTTTTTTATTGTCTACAATAAAACAAAAAGATATCAAATAGATTTTATAATTGCATACTAATTCTGTGTTGTCAGCTCTGTAAAGATGCCCATTAATGGTGTTAGTGATAGTTATGATTTCTTGTGGGTGTGAGGTGGCCATTCATTTCCTGAGTGCACCAATTCATTTCACAGATGTCTCAGGAATGAAATAGTAACAGCTTTCATTTTTTATAAACCTGACCATAAGCTGAATCTTTGAGAGGCTGCATATCACATAACTAATCTGCTGAAGATATATCTAGCTACCTCCTCCTCCAATGTTTTGTTAATTGCTGAAAAATTTCTAACTCAGGGTGGCCAACCTTAGACATGCATGTGACAAGTGACACTGGCAGCCTATGTATGTGGCATACAACAGACTGGGGACAGGACAGGCAGCAGAGTGCAGATAGGACAAGAAGCAAAAAGCAAAGCAGCAGATTGGGCAGGAAGCTGGGCAGGGGAACTAAATTCAGAACAGTAGATCAGGTGAAAAAACCAAAAGTAGAGCAACAGATCAGGCAGGGGAAGGAGACTGGAGTGCCACTTGGGAAGGATGCAAAGGTAATTTGTGGCACCTACTAAAATGTTGGTCTTCACTGACCTAGTTCACCAGTTTTAACAAATGAGCCCAGGATGATCGCTGTGCCATTACTCCCATTCATAGTTACAAAAAGAACATTTTCAGATGTAGTACCCTGTCTTGTCTCAAATACTTTAGTAATGGGGCACCAAAAAAGAAGAGAAATAAAGGTAAATAGGAAAACATATGAGTAAACAACTTCTTAAAGCATAGTTTTCTTTGATTATCATAGAATCTTGAAATCAGTTGATAGAAACCATCTTGATTTTCACTGGACAAATTTGGTATTGTTTGCACATGTACATTTTAATATGGATGGGAAGTCCAACATCTTACATGAATACAGCATATTTATCTGTAGGAATTTGCTGAATTCTTAGAATCTAAATAGCTGCTTCTCTCTATCACTGTGGTTTTTATTACCCAAGCTGAATCTGGATTTATTTTACATTCCTGTTTGTATATAAGATTTAGTTGAATGTGTTTGCTGCTTAACTGTCACGAATGGTATCAGACTGACAACCTAAGAAATTAAAGTCCTTTTGTCTTTGCTGCTATTTTCAAAACCAAATTTAGTGTCCTCTACAAATTTAATTAATGTGGTCTTTGCTTCTTTTCCAGATCATCAGTAAAAATGTCGAAAAATTAATGGACAGCTTTCCTAAAATAAATTGTTCTTTACTGACCTCATCGTGGCACTGGCATTTTAACCCATTTTTAATTCTCTTAGTTGTTTTTCTTAAGTTTGTGAATAATTTTCCTCCCTATGATATCTATAAAAATGCCTATACTAATAATAGCCTCACTAATGCAGCTTCAAATTAATGTATTATAGAGATACTCCTTCAGCTGTCATGACACACAAAAATACCCACTTTTTATGTTTATGAATATTCAAGGAAAGTTATTTTATTATAAGATACACAAATATATAATTAATATTAAGAAATACAGAAAGGATCTTGTGTGACAGATGTGCCTTTTCGGGGTTCATCCACTAGTGACCCCGCAACACCGGTTATGGGGCCAACCGCCCAACTTCTCGTCTGCCATGCCTTGTTTTTACTTGCTTAATTAGAGTATATTAATCAAGCGGAAGGCTGCCCATTTTCTGTCTCGATGCCTGGGGCACTATCTGCAGCTCCTTTCCTCCCCTTGCACTGCAGCCCAAGCCTCACGGATGTACCTGATGTAGTTTGGGTCTGTTCCACTCTCACAACCTGCACCCCACCGACGCTCAACTTGCCTCACAGCCTGCGCCTCACCGGTGCTCTGGCTCATCTCTTGTAACCTGTTCCACACAGGCACTCTGGCTTGTCTCTCACAACTGTGTCCCTCTGGCACTTGTCAATCACTGACCCCTTGCCTTGGGGCTTTCCACACTGCCCTGGGGCTCAGGTGGCCATAGCCATACCTGGCCCCAAATCTCCTCCTCGGGGTCTCAAACTCCCTTCCAGGCTCAGGCAGCTTCAGCCTTACCTGGCCTCCAATTCTTCGCTCCCCTTTTTGGGACGGGGGTCAGTGTAACCCCAAATGCTGTGCCCTCTCTGACACTGGGGTCCCCACGCTACCATGGAGCCCCTATGAGGCCTCCTCCAACCCCTAATAGCCTCACCCGGTGCTCCTGTTGAAACATCAAACACAAAAACACAAAGCCCCATGGCTATTAAATAAAAAGCTAACCCATCCGGCCAAACAACATTCAATCCCTACCGGAAAATACTCCAACCCCAGCAGCTCCCAGTCAGGGTTGTCCCCTCTGTCTGCACTGGCTGAGCTTCTCCTTCTTTGGTTGCCAGAGGGGAACTGCCCTCCTGGACTCCTGCCTGGATTTATATGGGCCAGGCCCTGCCCCTTCCTGTCAGCTGGCTCCCCAGCGGTTGTCCTGGCAACCAGCACCTGTTAGTCTGGCTACCCAGGCAACTGGAAGCTGATCCTTCCCCATTCACTGTCTTGGATATATATTGTGGTTCTGTAGTCGCAGTGATGGCTGCAAAGTCCACCCTGGCTGCAGAATGGAACTCTAGTATATAATCACATTTTTAGAAAAATATCTGACCTTTGTGAGTCATTTTTAAACATAAGCTGAACTAAAACAGTGCTACCACTTTGGATATCACCTCATTATGCACTTGTAAAGACAGTATATGCTAGAGACATATTGGCTCCCCTGACTTACAATTCCTTTGAAATTCAAGGAAGCATTTTTGCAAGTAATAGTACAAGGAACTTGGCCTTGGCTTAGCCTCTCATCTCCTGCACCAACTTCATTTCTGCTTCAATAAAGCTGATACGTTACTGCTTCTACAGCAGGGGTAGATAAAATATGGGCTGCATGCCAGACCCAGCCCACCAAATTATTGTATGCAGCTCATGGATGCCCCTGCGGTGCTCCACGTGGGGCCAAGCCACAATCATTCCCTCCTAGGGCAGCCCATGTCACTTCCCGGGCCCCACCTGCAGTCAGCATGCACCACTTCCTCATGCTGCTCTTCCCACTGCTGTTGCAGCTGCCTAAGTACTGCTTGCCTCCCTTCACCTACAGCAACTCCTCCTCCTCCTGCCCCTTCCATGCTGTTTCAGGCAGCAGGTAGCACATGGAAGCAGCGGCAGCTGTAGGGACACTCAACAGACACCACATGCCCAACCTGGGTGGGGGAGAAGGGGTGCTGCAGCCAAACAGCTTCTACCCCAGCACTCTGGGCTCCAGCTCCCAGCTGCCTTCCACCCACTCAAGTACCTGGTATGATCAACAGCCACCTGCAAGTGGCCTAGTAGGTGGAAGGGATCCAGAAGCAGGAGCTGGAGCCCCATGTGCTAGGGCAGAAGCCACCCAGCAGAGGGGTGGAGGATGGGTGGGAGCATGGCATGGGCTGCACCAGGCAAAGTGGGTGGGGCTTGGCCCTACGCAAAGTGCTGCAGGGACAGCCATAGGCTGGATGGATAGGGAAGACTGCACCTGCACCAAGCTGTCTGGATGAGCTCTGCTGCAGTCACACCCTGACCTTCTCTCCCTTGCTCCCTCCTTCCCTATCTCCACCCCTAGCTGGCTTGTGGGACCTAATGCTGGCATCCCCTTACACACACATACATCCTATCCCTCACACCCCACACATAACTTACCCCCCCACATCCCACACTTTCCCATACCCCTGCACTACCCTCACAATCCCCACATACACCTCCTACCCCCGACACAGACACGACCCCCCACACACAATATACGAGAGTAAGACATTATTTTGAGCTATTATGCAGTCACCTCTATATACACTACTCAAAAAAACATAAATCAGTAAAACAGTTTAAAAGAATTAAAATATGTTTTAGTAGATGTTTGATTTTAAGTATGTAATTTGGGATAATTTTTGTCTCTAATTTGTTAAAAACAAGTCTTTTGAAAGATTTTGTGTGTGTGGCCCTGGACAGCTCACCATAACTCAATGAGTGGCCTACTAGCCAAAATATAATTGCCCACCTCTGTTCTACACATTGTCATGTTCCATGGCATATTATCTCACATTATTTTTATTGTATTTTATAATGCTTAGCTTCTTAATGAATATTTCATGTTTTGTTTTGCTTATAGAATGAAAATCCATTTATATTTTTAGAAGTCAATACAAGAAAAGCCTACAAAGAAAAGTAATTGGGAGGTCTCCTCCTTCCTTCCCTTATTTCTTTGTATAACCAATACAGGGAAATAAGTATTATTTATATAGTATTTATTTCTATATACTAATAATTTCATTGAAAAATAAAGACATCTTGCAAAGCTGAGCTTACTTATTATGAGACCTGAAAAACATGTTATGAGACTGGCTCAAAGTTTAGATAGTAATTTTGGCCCAGAATAGAAAATCATGGGCATAGTCAAAGATTTTCTATTTGGAAATCTCAATTAAGCAGAGTTTTGTGAAATTTCCAGTTCTTCCTGATTTATCTTGCTTTGAAAATCTGTGGGAAGTGGTATTCCATGTAATACTGCAATTACTATCCTACCATCATTAGGAAATGTAAAATCTTAAAATTATTATAAAGCTCAAGGTCCACCAAATATTTCTGAATAAAAATGGCTTGTTTTTTTCTGAATTCCAGGCTAAAGTTCTGAAGAGAATACAACTATTTCTGTTTTTAATTCCTTTTCAGAAAGGAAAAATTAACATTTACCATTCCTATAAGGGTTTGTTTTTTAATCACCAACTAATAGCTCGAATCACAGATAACATACTTTTTGTAGGCAGCTATAATGTGGACATAATGGATTAAACTCTTCCAAGGATCTCAACTCAGCATCTCATTTTGTTCTTTTATCCCATTATAGGAACAAAATCAATTTCAAGCACACTTAGTAGCTCTTAAACATCCAGCTACCTGACATGTGCTGTCTAAAAGCTACCATTTGCATCTACTATTAATCATGCCCACAATATATAGTGGAAACAACATTACAGACTATTTGTAAGATGCAGCCCAAGTTTATGCTCTGCTATTCTTTGCAAACTTCTAATTTGCTGTCTCTAATATTATGAAAGTAATACTATAGTTACCAAAAATACTGTAGAATAGATAGTGATAACAACTTTGCCGTTAGTCTTTATTAGGTAAGTACCATAGTATTTAAAATCTTATCTGTACATGCGAAGAGATATTCTGAGAAAATATTCATATAGTGCAAGATCTATATTGTTCCCTTACACTTCAAACACCTACAAAATTAGGGGGTAATTCAGAGACGGCAAATCCTGAGAAGGGAAGTTTCCAACAGCTTGTCTACAAGAAACACCAAGTGTAGGATATGTCTGAACTCTTTCCCTCTGCCCCAAAACTCTCCTCAAACTTGAATGTCTGAATCAATGACACATATTAGGCATCTATGTCTATTTAGTGCTTCTAAATAGGCTACTATACAATTGTGGTTAGTCCTACCACCATCTTCATTATTCCTCCACCATCTGTTTTTGAGTGAAAATGGCTGTGGCTGTTGCTCTTTATAGAGAACTTAGTGTTGTCATTGTGTATTAGGTATGTTCTAAGCATACCTAATAGATTGGGCTCCTCCAGGGTTATAAATGGAGTTGAGCCACCACCTGACTTCTTTTCTGGATTGCAATGAAACTTGAGCAGAGTTAGGTACCTCAGTCTTAGGAATAGGGCACTTCCATAGACGTAAGCAGCTTAGACACTTGGGAATCTTTGAAATCCAAAATGCAATGGATTTGGGGGCTAATGTCTGGGTGTATTCTGGATCACTTTTTTGTGATTTGGGTGCATAAGTAATTTTAGTATTTTGTATATTTATGCCATGATTACCCATCTTGATCAATCCCTATTATTTAGTTACTTAAGTGAGTGTACTGGCCGTTAATGTATGTATGTATATTTATATCTGAATATGTAAATGTATGCTTTTTAAATCATGCATTTATCTTTTCTGCAGCCATTAGATCTTGATAGATGCTTCAGGAAACGTGTAAACATATTGTTCCTGCTCGCAGAATGCCCAAGCATGGAAATATAGCACAGGTTGCTACTGGAAAGAGTGAACACAAAGTCCATACCATTTGTGATCGCAAGATGCCAGTGATAGTTGGTGGAATTCTAAATGCTGGGTGTGTCTGCACGTGATGCTACATCACCATAGCAATGCACTATAGCGACAGAGCAACCGCAGGCAAAACCCACGATGCCACAGCTATGCTGCCCTAGTGATGTGCTCCCCTATTATATCGTGTCACTATGGCGACACAGTGTCTAAAAATAGCCATGCTCAGCAGCCATGCCACAGTATCAGCAGCTACTACGCCGTCTTTTATTACTTTCAAAAGGAAGTACTAAATGACGGCTCAGTAACAATGGTGCCATAGTGACATGTGTAGACATGTCCGCTGTATCTTCATTCCAACCTAGGTTATTTTACCCTACATTTTTCAAGTAGTGGCCTTCCCATGTTGTTCAGAACTGCTTGTAATATTCCTTCCCTATATTCAGATGAAGTAACAATTAACCTCCAACAAAAAGTTGGCAAAGCACATGTAACTGTTTTTAGCA
>NW_017728918.1:44678940-44690390 GCF_001723895.1 Crocodylus porosus
GAAAAGGTTCAACAGCTAATCCATAGGAAAAAAATACATATAAATCCACTATGCTTAAAAAAAATTCTTTCACTGTTGATTATCAAAATATACATGTACAAAATAGAAACTTTTTTTCCTATTCAGCCTGTTTCACTTGAGAATGCCACCAACCAGTGCTTATAACTTCAAAATAAATTCCATATGAGATTATTGCAACATCAGAACCAAAGAATTATGATATAAAGTTATAAAGCAGGAAGGAGGAAGTAAATCAGCTTCTTATAAAACAAAAGAAAGTAATAAGGCTTTGTTTATATCTAGCTGGAAGTGTAAACCATTTAGTCAGCAAAATATCTCAGAACCTCTGTTACTAAGTTTCATTTATATAAATAAATATTTGGGAAGTTTCAGGTATTTTTAAAGGATAAACTTATGTTTCATTTGGGTTTAGAAGTAAAAATAGAAGGTTATTGAATGAGCAGTGGGTAGGACCCTTCTAGAGTGCTAGAGAAATGATTTAACATTGGAATTTAGACAAAAAATCGGCAATAGAAACCATCTAATACCAAAAGAAAGGCTATAGCACATATGTTTAATATGCTCAGGACAGTCTAAACCTCAAAGAAGCAAGCAGCTGCATTTTCCACAACCAGCTGGAGCCTTTGTATTTTTTTAATATTCAATTCCAGATACAATGAATTATGCTAATTCAATATATAGCTTTATACTCTATAATTAAAATATCCCAAGGCATTAAAATAACTGGAAACACATTTATTCATGAACAGCACTGATCTTTTCTGTCACATCTGAGTTTTTTTAATGGAACATAATGAGCTATCTGAAACTTTCTTTACTTAAACAAGTCAGTCAGCAATGTGACGCAATTGCAAGAAAAAAAGTAAATGCAATTTTGGGCTGCCTCAACAGTATTATTAGGTGTTAGGCACAGGAAAGAACAGTGTTTAACTCTACTAGGCACTGATTAGGCCTCATCTAGAGTATCCTGTGCAGTTCTGAGTTTCACATTTTAAGAAGGGTATGGAGAAGGTAGAGAGGGTCCAGAGGTAGGCAGGAAAACGATAAGGAAACCTGAAGAAGGGTGACTGCCCAAAAGCTTGCAACTTTTTTTCCAACTACTCAGTTGGTCTAATAAAAGCGATCACATCTACCCAAAAATGTCTATGTCTTTAGACCAACGCAGCTACGACCAAAAACCCAGCAACTAACAAAACTAGGCATTTTTATCTTGGAGCAAAGGCAATTAGGGTTGGACACAATAGAAGGCCAAATATCTGAAAAGTTGCAATAGAGAAAACAACTAGTCTTGATACAAAAGATACCAAACATGGCTTTAAACTACAACAAGGTACATTTAGATTAGATATAAGGATATTTCCTCTCTGTGAGGCAATAAGACAGTGGAATAAACTGCCCAGGGAAGTTAGGGAATCTCCTTCATTGGAGGTTTTCAGAAGGAGGCTGGATAAGTGTGGGACAGGGATGATTTAGGAGTAGCATTCCTCCCTTCATGCAAGAGGTTCCACCAGATGACCCTTAAGATCTCTTCCAACCATACGATTCTGTAGTGAGGACTTCATGCAGCATTTTCTTTATATGTAATCTTTGGTGTGAATTCACCATGCTCTTGTCAATACAAGTCAAATCCCTCATGAGAGTTCCATGTAAACGTTTTTCTGTGTTGAAAAATGTTTTCTGGGAAAATTTGCATACTTCCTCCCCACCAGTCATACTTCCTTCCATTGTGCTCCCCTAAAAGAAAGTTCAAATTTGGCATTCCATGTAAATTAATAACTGTAATATCCAATATAATCATACATTAAACTCTATGATAAACTTTGTAGAAATAAGTCTTATAAGAGCCATTTGACAGTACTACAATACAGCCTTCTAAACACACACCGCATAACTTATTTTAATTTTTGAGCTTTCACTGACACTCTGTGGCAAAAGTAAGAATAGCAGCCACTTTTAATCAAGTTCTTTTCATCTCTCTTTGCTAATTGTAAGATCAAGTTTTCATGTTTAGCAATTTCTTCATATTAGCAGAAGGCATATGTGGTCTGACTACGATATTTAATCATGAATGAGAAAATAGGTGGTGTAAAAACAAAGAGGTTTCCCACAATGCAAATTTGCATTTACCATTAAGGATTTCAAGTGCAATTTTTTTTTGTAAACTCAACACTAAAATTTCATGGAGGATTACAGAGTTCATGGCTGAACCATGAGCTATGAGTTGAGGATTGTAACAACAAAAATAATTCTCCTTTTTCTCCCTTTTCTTTTTCCCTTCTCTCATTTTTTTTTTTTTTTTACTCTGTCATTAAAAAATCTCTCTTCCTTCTCCTTCCTTTTCAACCCCTTTTTTGTATTGGGGCATTTCTAGGCTTTTTTTTATAAAATTTAATCACATTCAAGAATTGTCATCCAAGAATCAAAGAAGTTCGTTAAACTTGGGCTAGTGCATTATGCCTAGCTGGTATTCATAACACGCGACTTTCCATGTTTCATAAGTTCCATGTATCTTTTACCTTCATGCTATTGGAGTTTTGGTCATCTAAATCTCTTCCCATTTGACCTGGAACCCAGAGATCCCTCTTCCTCTACATCTCTAGGGATGCTAGGTAGTTGGGGTGTGGGAAGAGGGCCCTATTCAATTCAGATTTGGCCTGAATCAGGGACAGTGATTAAATTCATTAATTGAATTAATCCAATTCTGAAGATTCAATGCTGATTCAGAGAATCAGCAATTTGGACATAGACACAGCTAAAAAAGTTTTTTGTACATCCTTTGAGGTAGCAGGCATGGCTCATGAACGCTGTGATGCTGGGGCACATGGGCGTCCCACAGGAGTGCGGGGGGGGCCCTCCACATGCTTGGCAGTGAATCTGGAAGTGGACCAGAAGCCTGGAAGTACTTCTGGTCCACTTCTGGGTCTGCCGGGGAGCACATAGAGCACCCCCCTCCCCAGCTCAGCAATGGCATGTCAACAAAAATTGGGCCCTACTTGGAAGCAAAGATGCACCCACTTTGTGTACAGGCTTTTTTCCAGAGGCATTTCGTAACAGCTTCCTGTGTCCCATAATTGTTTCCCTAATTTAGAAAGACATGTCAGTAGGAACTTCATTAATTACTAAAGTAGTGCCTGAAACCATTAGTGGAAGTCCCATTGTGCTAGATAACATTCAAATAGGATAGAAAGTTAATTCCCCAAGAATTAGTGTTTAAAATTTTAGACATAATAAATGAGAATAAATAATTTGGCAAAAGGTTTGAACTTTTAAATTATAATTTCCCCCATTTCCTGGCTGTTTCATGTGATTGTAAGGGAACTCTTAGTTACTCATTCAGGGCATGAACAAGGGCAGAGCAATTATTGTGGTTCATATCATATGCTTCCAGAGAGTTTTTCTTTTTCCTGATAAGTCAGTGTAGTCTGGAAGCATTAGATGGGAATCAAGGTAATCCAACTCTCTTCCTTCATTGTCTTGATGTTCTGTATTGCCTTGGGCAATTTATGTTCATGCTTCACTTGCCTCACACACAAAATGAAGATGATAATATTGACTTTCCTCCCATGGGTGTTATGAGGATTAATTTGTTCATGTTGACATAAAGGTCTGAATATAGTATGTGAAATGCAGTGAATTCACTTGTGTTACTCTTGTAACCATCAAGCTTGATCCTGCTTTGTTGTCTCTGGAGAAGTTCTCCTGATTTGGTAATGCATTACCAAAATCAACGATTGCAGCCAAGTACCTTTCTACTTGACATAACAGGTTTAAAGGCATGTGTACACAACACAGGGATTTAATTCTCCCTAAGCTGAAGCAGTGGTTTTTTTAAAAACACCACTTGAATTTGTGGCAAAGTAAACCCCTGTGTCATGTATACCTGTGTTAAAGGCTGATCCTTACCTGCCTATCCAGTGGCGGGGAGGGGAAAGTGAGCTGCTGGTGGGCAGAGTGGTCCCTGAGCAGCAGGTGGGGAATAGTGCTTCCCTCCGCAGCAGCAGCAGCCCCCCTCAGGCAGCACCCAACTCAGGCAATCCCAAGGGGCATCACAGCTATGGAGGGAGGTACCAGGCCCTGACACAGCTTAGGCAGGCAGGCAGGCTCTGGGGGAAAGAAAAAAGATCAGGCTTGCCCCTTTTTTTCTGTGGAGTCTGCCTTCCTGGGCTGTTGCTGGGCTGCCTGCATGGCCCCTGAGCTGCACAGAGCCTGGTGCTTCACTCTGCAGGTGTGGGGTAGGAAACTAAAACTCCTTGGAGATGTTTTACTTTGCAGCACCCCATAGTCATTTGCTGTGTCCCAAAGTCATTTAAGATGCATTATGCTGCCAAATGTGCAAACAGCAATGCCGTTAAAGGAATGCCAAATGCAAAAGGCATTTAATCTGCTTTAAACTGACTAAAAAGTGTAATCTACCAATGGCCTAAAATCCCTCTTTTCCAAAAAGCATAAACATGGTTGAATACAGATGGATTTAAGGATAATCACTTAAGTGAAGAATGTGGAATTACTAGAAATCTCCTAGCAATAACCGTGTAACTAAACTTTTCATTTTATCACATTGTTTTTATTTTACATTTATTTTCTGCCAAAACATAGCAAGTAGTGAAAAAATTACCTCTGTTGAATATTCCACCTTTGTCAACACACAAGAGGCAACTGTATACTTCCTATCTAGATTGCTTTTAAGGCAAAGAACACAAGAAAAGTAACAAACTTACAGCCTTTTATACAAATTTCCAGTGTTAAACAGTAAAATTGAAATGGTCAGCAATGGTGTTTTATTTTTATAATATTTCTTTTGTGTCAACAAAGCTCATGATAGAAGTGTCACAGAGAGCTCTTTCATTTTTTTCCTCTTCAGATTTTTTTTTATGACATTAGTTTCTTTTACAGTATTCAAACATACTTGAGGAGTGATTTTCCTGATTTCTAAAACCTTTCAAGTTGGGGTCAGGATAGGCAAGGGGGAAAAAAGAATTTTTGAATCCTCATTCTTTTCCTGCATACTTATATGCTTTCTCCAAATGGATGATCATCAGAAAAACACTATGTTGATAATGGGTGTGCTTAATAATACAAAGAAAAATACAAAGAAAACTGTGTATATGTTTTGCTGGCATAGCTGTTTCAGATGTTTTGTACAGTACTGGAGTAAAACCTCCATGTATGCTGAAACGCAATTAAAATTGTCCATTTTGTTGTGGAACAATCATTGGTTGGTCCAAAATATTTTTCCAGTAGCAATTTTAATCCAACATCAAGATACTGGATGTAAATATAAAACAAACTTTTAATCATTTGTCTATTTTTTCTGGAATTCTTGTAGAATAAAGAAATGTTTTTAAAATGGACACATGGGAAATATTGTAAATATGTAATAAAAATAGTAACATCCGATAAGTAGACTTATTTACATTTCAACCAATATTTCTCAAATCTTAGTTCATAGAGGACTGATGTAGGTATTGGTTCCTCCTTGGTTTTCGATGCTTCTACAACTCCTACATTATATTGCATGTAAGTTTAAAAAAGGATTCCTATACCTATTATTAATAATCACCCCTTCAAAGTATACTTCTATTTGGAGTGTTCCTTCTATTTATTTCAAATAAATTAACTTTTTTTTATGAATTCAGTTTGTGTTGCAGTGTGGAAGAACCATCACATGCGGACAGTTACCAACTATTTCATAGTAAACCTCTCGCTGGCTGATGTTCTTGTCACAATCACTTGTCTTCCAGCCACTTTAGTGGTGGACATTACAGAAACGTGGTTCTTTGGGCAGACTCTTTGCAAGGTGATCCCTTATTTACAGGTATTGTACTCTACATTTTGTATGTACTTGATTCTTGCTAAAAGGAACAATACAGTAGAATCTGATTAACTAGTATATCCTTATAAAAGGGCTGCTATCAGATAATAAATGAATGCTCCAATTGTAAATGTCTAAATAGGTATTAAATACATCCAATAAAATACTTTGCTGAATTTGCAATGCAGTTTAATTCCCACCTTTATTTAGCAATATACCTACAGGGCCAATTCTCTGATGATCTACATAGGACCCTCATTTTTCCAGTGCAAAGTGGTTTATTATGCATCCACTTTGTACTACAGTTGATAACTTCTCAAGGCCTTTCGTAGTTAGAGTGGACTCAGAATTTCATACGAATGTAATACTTACTAAGCACTATTAGAAAGAGTTAAAACTGTCCTTCTGCTGTAGAAGTTATTCATACTGTCCCAACTGAACATCAGTTATTACCATTAGGCTATATAAATTATGAAAAAAAATGAAGTAAAACTATGTCAAACTAGTAAAATTACTAAATATGAATTACCGAACTTATCAGACTAGATTGATTTATGAAGATTCCACAATAATAAATCTTTTAGTCCCTTCATGGGTATAGATCCAAATGAATCACTTTCAAATTGTACCTTCGCTGCTTTAACTGAGGTCAATACAGGTCCCATGTACACAAAACACATGTAAGGAAACTGCATTGTTAAAGTTGCAGAGCCATGGTCAAGTAGAATAATCAACAGGTGGCAAGGGAAGTTGTGCGTGCACTACAGCCCTTTATTGTATGGAATCAGAACTGCCCAACTTGTGCTAGAGCCCCCACTCTGCTACAGTGGTGGGTTTTTGTACTTTCACCATCTGCATAACCTTTGACCCCACTGAATGTGAAAAGTTAGTGAAACTATCAAGCAGTGTTTTGAATACAAGAAAATAAGTCAGTGGTAGTTTATTTTCTGTAGCGGATAGAAGAATAAACTTATCTAATTAACTTCTACATGTTGGGTGCATCTACATGTGTTGCTATGGCAACATTGTTACTGCACTGTGATTTAGTACTACCTATAGGAAGAACTAAATCACAGCACAGTAAGAGCCCATACTAAACCGTATGCATGCCGCGTGGTTATTTTTAACAGCTACTTTGGGGAGCGTGTTGCTATGGTGAATTAGCTGCCACTCATGTGTAGACACCTGTGGATGCTATGTTACCATAGCACATTGCTATGGCTATATAACATCACATGTAGATATGCCCATTGAATGTCTGCAGAACAGTGGGGGTTTTTTTTCTTTAACTGAGAAGACAAAGTAATGATGCAGGTAGCTGGCACATCAAACAAAAAAACATATCCAATGTCTTTTCTTCAGTGTCTGCTGAGGACAAATACAGAAACAATACTTTGAGCAGAGACCAGAACTTAGAACTATTGAGTGAGTGCCCAGACTAAGGGGCTACAGAGTCAGGTTTCCTTTTGTACTCTATGTATGTCATCATCCCTCTTGGATACTTTCTGCACAAGTCCTTCAATATGAGGGATAGAATGTGTTCCATTCGCTCACCCTAGCCTAGTGACTAAGATCTCCTCCTATGTGGAAAATGAAGAGTTAAACCCTGGCTTTGAACTGGGTCTTCCACCTTGTGGGTGAGTGCTGTACAGACACTTGGCAACTATATAAAAGATGTAGCAACAGCACCATCACTACCACTCTAAATGAAAAAAGACCCTATCCCATTCTTTAAAAATCCTATTGGATTACTTATTTTGGAGAGCATTTTGAACTGCAGATACTGAGTCAAAGGAAGCCTACTTTCAGTTCTGAGTCAGATGCCCAAAGTCCATAAAAACAGTTAACACATCCACTTTTCTAACATGCCTTCATCTTAGCCTTAATGACTAAGTCACAAAAAGCAGCAAGCAGGAGAGGCTCATCCACTTTCTGTTAACTGACATCCCTTTGTGTTCAGGGACTTCAGGTAGGTGGAACTGAATCATATGATGATCACTTAGACATCACTTAGATGATTACTTAGCACAGTGGTTTTCAAACTTTTTGGGTTAGTGTATCCTGGTGGCCGGACATGGAGCAGTGTACCCTGGGCAGCTCAACGCAGAGCGTGGGGAGGGGGGAGGGAGGAAGGGTGCATGGCTGGACATGGAGGTGGGGTGGCGAATGGCTGAATGTGGAGTGGGGGTGAGGGGGTGGGACACAGCTAAATATGGAGTAACAACAGCTGCTATGTGCGGGCTTCCCTCACCCCCCCACATCCAGCTGGGCAGGTGGCACCTGCACAGCAGTACGACATCATGTATGGTGGCACCCCATCCCCTCCTGTCCACACATACCCCCTACAGCCTTCTCGTGTACCCCCTGACAACCCCTGACTGAGCACATATGATTACTTAGACATCTAATAGGCAGAATAGCATCTGGCACACTATTCCCTATTTCAGTTTCTCATAGTGGTGTAGGCTTTTTTGCTCCCTGTTCTGAGATGCCTAACTTACTCCAGGCACAGTATACCTCCATCCCTAATGGAGGATTTTGGATTATATTCTATGTGCCTAAAAGTTAGGTGGTAACACCTAGCTCTTAGGGGTTCAAGCTCTTTATTAGATCTAGCCATTCATGTAATATCTCAAACAGTGTACTCTTACAAGCACTGTTTTGCAAAATGTAAGATAGCTGCTTTTACTGTTTTACAGTACCTGAATCATCTACACTTACTTAAGTATATTGAATTATCCTGTGACAATTTTGAGTTATTCTATCAAGTCATGTGGAACTATATATAACTTAAAGTATTATTCAGAACAAGAAAGGGAGATAGAGACAGGATTATATTTTTTGTAAGAAATGATATAAAAGGGTATTTAATTTTTCAATAAAATACTATTTAATATCTCTAGTCCACAACATATCACTGTAAATAGATTCCCCTATGACTGTGTTAAAATATAAATCATGTCTAAAGTTATATATCAGGAATGTGTACATAATATTTTCCTTTTTCTTAGACTGTTTCAGTATCTGTGTCTGTACTCACTCTAAGCTGCATTGCTTTGGATCGATGGTATGCGATTTGTCATCCTCTGATGTTTAAAAGTACAGCCAAACGGGCAAGGAACAGCATTATAATTATCTGGATTGTGTCCTGCATTATAAT
Source organism: Crocodylus porosus (assembly GCF_001723895.1). NCBI lineage: Eukaryota > Metazoa > Chordata > Crocodylia > Crocodylidae > Crocodylus > Crocodylus porosus. The sequence goes on from NW_017728918.1 coordinate 44,687,934, forward strand.
GATTCCTCAGGCTATTGTTATGGAATGCAGCAGTGTTTTCCCAGGACTTGCCAACAAAACCACCTTATTCACAGTTTGTGATGAGCACTGGGGAGGTAAGTGTAATATTGTCCACCAGTATCGAACTTCTGCTGAAGTACTATAATCAAAATAGTGATTCACATTAGAATGCAGTCAGGTTTTATAAGAATATCACAATGTTCTTTCATAATTATATCATTCTGATTGAAACTACTGATTTTCAGGCCCTGTTAAACTACATCTCCCTTTATCTTGCTAATTTTTAAAGTAAATTTGAAGCCAAGTTTAGATAGATGCACAATATGAGACAATACATTAGTATGTGCATTATGTTAATATTTTCTGTGGGAACAAATGCTCCCAGCCTGCAAAGCTTCTTCTAGTAAAACTCCTATTGATCAATGGAAACTGCAGGTGAACAGGGACTACAGAGTCAGACCCCTATGATTTAGCATATGAGAATAGGCATTTCGTCCATCTCTCTGCTTTTAGTACTAGACTATTTTAAGTCTAGGAGAAATTAGGAATTGCAGTTACAGTTGAATATAACTACAACATTTACAGACATCAGCCCAGAAGCACTTGAGCTGAAATAGTCTCAATATCAATTACAGCAAATTGTCTCCAAGATGTTTTCCATAAAGGACCTCCGAATGCATCTATTATCCATGTCAGTCCTCCATTGTCCTGAAACTGTTGACCAGTGGGGTATGTTGCAAATCAGTACCCAGGCTTTTGAAGATATGGGAAGATGCATGACAAAGATGGAGAGGTTTTGTTCATGTCTGATATAATTTCTGGTCATTTATTTTTCTCTTATAGGAAACAAGGGAATTTATCTCCTCTTACTTCCATGTGATTGTACTGTTAATTATGTAAAACATACCTATAGTGCAGAATATATTTTCTGTATACTTAGATATAATTTAAAATTGAATATGAATTTAAATGAATGATATAAGCAAAGGGCCCGAAAGTTTCCTGAAAGCAAAAAGCCTTTTTTCCTTCCATATAAACATAACAATCCTATTTTTGTATTTCTGCCTTTGCATAAAATTGTTCTTGTAACCATAGTGAAATCACAACACAAGGAAATCTGATAATACAGTGCTCTTGGTAATTATTCCATTGGTGAACTTCAGCTATCTCTAAAAATAGTAATAATAATAATAATCCTTGCATTACTCTGTTTTAAACAACATTTAACTGTAGTGATTTGATGTGACATATTAGGGGAGCTTGTCAACATACAGCCTAGGTATTATGATATTATGACTTCGTTCTATCAATTAATGATGTGATAAGAGTAGAGGCAGCCATATATTTTTGGGGTTGGTTTTACTTCCAGACAAGGAATAATGGTGAACCATGAACACTAGTGACCTCTATTCAGATGGAAATACTTGAGGACAATGGGTTGACTGAAGCCTTTGAAAAATCAAGTTTTTTTTATTCGTTTCTGCATATGGATGGAGGTTGAAAAAGAAATCCAGAAACAGAAAAACAAAGACTAAAGAAGTTTGAAGCATGAAGGAAGGACATATGATCAATGATTATAGCTTTATAAGTGTTCTCTTTTTCCTGAGTTCATCTAAATTCAAATCTGGTTGGAGTGGAGAGTGTAAAAGAAATGTGGCTTCTGAGGACCCCATGATTTAGAAGAGAATTTATATACCTGGGATGGTGGATCTCTGACCAAATTCTAAAGAACAGTTGAGTGTTGCAGATATTTAAGCAAAAATGACATTTTGTTGTTCTGTATTGACTTTATGTGCTGTCTAAAGTACAGACCTTACTTTATGATGTAAACTTCATCTACTATGTACCACTGGAGAAGTGAATTTTAAACCATAGTCCCACAATGGGAAATTATGTGATTAAGTAGAGAGTATTCCAGGAAGCCCGAAGTGGTCATGGGGCTGTGAACAACTGAACCATAAGTTTTCATGACAATATAATGGGTAGAGATTTTAAGTGTGTCTGAGAAATGCCAAAGAAAGACAGTTTTGCAGCCTATCCAGAATAAGTGAAGCTGAAGAGTAGATAGGTCCTGCTTATGGACACAGAAGCTTGTTGAAAGTCTCCAAATTGATGATTTCAACCAGAGCTACAACAAATGGGCTCTTTCACATTGACAAAATGGTGGAAATCCCTACTAAATAAACAGATTTCATTGATGCTATTGGAGTGCTACCCATGACTGCAAATGGTGCAGTAGTTCTACACCTAGTTAAATAAAGGGAAAGCTATTGTCTCTTGTCTATTTCTCTTACTATAAATTATTCATTACATTTAGCAAGGTAGTCTAGTTTCATAGTTTCATGGTTTCTAGGGTCGGAAAGGACCTGAGCAGATCATCTAGTCCGACCCCCTGCCATGGCAGGAAAGAGTACTGGGGTCAAATGACCCCAGCAAGGTGTTCATCTAACCTCCTCT
>NW_017728918.1:44690490-44728180 GCF_001723895.1 Crocodylus porosus
GAACACCTTCAAGAGTAAATTGGATGCTTATCTTGCTGGGATCCTATGACCCCAGCTGACTTCCTGCCCTTTGGGCAGGGGGCTTGTAGCATTTCCTCTGGCCACCATGAGATCTCAGTGTACAACTATGCTGGGAATAGAGCACTTGTTTGGGGAGTTGTGAGTCATTCCTATACAATGACCAGTCCAGCAAAATTGATGCTTGAAGATCACAGACTTAATGCTGGTAACACTGGCTTCAGCAAGGGTTCTGGCATTTGTGTGGTAAACTTCCCATTTGATGTGGAGCATTTTCTGAAGGCATCATTGCTGATACATCTCCAGACTCTTGAGATAATGATAGTAGCTCACCCACATTTCACATCTGTAGAGGGGATGAGGACTGTATTGTAGTCTTGGATCTTGATGTCTTTCTAGAGATTGCAATCAATAAAAACACACCAATTTCCCAAAAGAAGTGTTTATGTGCCGGATCCTGTTCTGGACCTCCTCATCAATGTTCTCTTTCTGACAGAAATGGTTACCAAGATATGGGAAGTTCTCAACTACCTCTAGGGTCTTTTGCTCAATGATATGTTAAGGAGGAGAGGTCATGTTCATGGCCTGGAGCAGATGGATAGAGCACTTTAGTCTTGTCAATGTTGAGAGAGAGGCCCAAATTTTGGTAGGATTCTGCAAAGAGATTCAGCATGGTCTGGAGGTTTCCTTCACTGTATGGAAAGTTGGTGCAGTTGTCAGCATATTAAAGCTCAAGGATGGTCATTTTGAATACTTTCGTCTTCGAGCAAAAGAGTCCCAGATTGAAAAGCCTTCCATTCTTTCAGTATTCAGTGTCAATTCCAGAAGGGAGGAGGTCCTTAAGAACAAACAGGATGATGGTAAAAAAGTAGATAACAGAATTGGGGTGATGATACTTATTTGCTTGAACCTCGTTTGGATGTGAAATGGATCTGTCTCTGGTCTGCTACAAAGAAAGGTTGCGGTCATCTGGTCATGGAGAAGCTTCAGGACCTTAATATATTTTTCAGGACATCCAAACCCAGTCAGTACTTTCCACAAGGCTTTATGATTGATAAAGTCAAAGGCCACAGTAAGGTCAATGAAGGACATATACCGGTCCTGATGTTGTTCCCAACAATTTTCTTGTTCCTGGTGGGCAACAAAGATCATGTCAATTGTGCTGTGGAATGGTCTGAAACCACACAGATTCTGAAAAGACTTCATCAACAAGAGGTAGACAACAATTCAGAAGGATATGTATGAGGATTTTCCTTTCTGTCAAAAGGAGGGTGATACCTCAATAGTTTCTGCACACAGACTTATCCCCTTTTGTGAAGAAAGTTATGAAGTAAACATTCCTCAGGTCCCCAGGAATCTTGTTGTACCAGATTCAAAGAACAAATCTGTAGTCTCCTCACCATAAGCCTTAAAGTTTTCAGTAGGTATACCATCTGGTCCAGTAGCCTTGTTTTTCTTGATTTCCTTGATGGCATGACAGATTTCTTCTAGGACATGGGGTCTGATGAGGGATATCCTTTTGCGGTACTGAGAGAAAAATTCAGATCCATCGCAGTTGACTCACAGTTCAGGAGTGCCTCAAAATGCTCAAACTGCTATTTCCATCTAGCTTGGAAGGATTTGTTGTCTTTGATGAGTGTTGAGCCATCTTCCAATCACTGTGGAAAGTTGGATGGCTTTTGTTGCCTGGAAAAAACTATGAATGTTACGTTTGTTGGCATATTGCTAAATCTCCTTGGCTTTATCTTGCTACCATTGGTTTTTTTTTATTTCCTGAATCCTCCTTTGAGCTTCAGCTTTGAGGAGCTTTTGAGATGAGATGTCTTCTTTTGAGATGAGGTGCTACATCTTATCAGTACTTTGTATGATGACATTTATACCTTCTTGTCACTATTTTCCAGATATGTTCTAGAAAAAAAAAGATAGCCATTGATAGTATGAAGTAATGCTTACCTTTTGCCTATGTCCTAGGATCACATTTGCCTTTTTCTAGTCACTAGCCTTTTCACAATTACTATCCATTTCATTTGTAATTTCTAGTTGATGATCTCCCAGCTTATAAAGAAATTCTTAATGTTAGTACTATAACTAGTCCTGCCCATACTGTCAGATCAGTGTGCGACGTCCCTAGTATTTGGACAGGCCTGCCTAAAAGCTTCCTCAGTCTCTATTGTGTCTCCAAATTTCTGCCTGTCACAACTTGATCTTAATTTAGAATCCTTACATTTGGAGGCTGCAGACAGAAAAGGTATCCTCTTCCAGGTACCCCAGTTCAGTTTGCAGTTCTCCAAACTTCTGCCTTGATCTTCCCAGAGAGAGTTGTCCCTCTCAGGACCCTCTCCCAATTCAAGCCTTTAGGGCAATAATCATAACCTCCTGCCTCCCCCATAGTCATTCCCATGCCGCACAGGTGATATCGAACACCTGTGTTTTGCCCCTCTATACTGTCTCGTCTGTCACAGCCTCCAAACACTTGTCGGGGTTTTAGCCATCCCCTGGCTTACATCCTCTTGCTCTACCTGGACTCTTTCCACCACTGCACCCAAGCCCAGCTTTATGGACTCTAGTCCTACTCAGTCTATGGCCTTTCTCTGGCCTATACCTGGTCCTAGTAGGACACTACACCTTGCTGTGCTTACTGCGCACCTTACTGTGACCTGTGCATCAGTAACTCAGGTTCATAGCACCTGAGTCACTGAAATCTCTGATGCCTGCAGAACAAAAGATCTCGTGTCTCTGCATGACTCAAATCCCCACTCATCCTTCCAGGGAAGCCCTTCACTTCCTTTTCCCTCTACTCAGTTTCTAGCTTTAAGTATTGCACAGGGCCCTGGCTCCCTGACATGGGTCTTCCCTCTCTACTCCCATGGTTCCCTCCTACTTCCCTCTCTACTATGTTCCTTTCTCTCCCTTCCCCTTCAGTGAAGTAAAAGAGTTAGGCTTCTCTGTTGCAAGTACCTAAATGCATAGTTTGTACTTTTTTACACTGCTGTTACTCCAATATGTGGGAGCATCCAGGCATTGCACATTCTACCAATCCTTCCCTGTTCTGATAAAGCACCCTCATTTTGTTTTATCAGAAATTTCACTATTACATTTCTATTTTTTGTCCCACAGTTAATAATGAAAAGCTATTTTTTCCAATGCAGCATGATATAAAACACTTTGTTTAAGTCAGGAAAAATAATACTTACTCCATCTTGAAATGTTACCCAAAAAAACACATTCAGTTACTCTAGCATGATATATGGTTAATCTAACTTTGTTACTCTCATACTGTATTTATTCTATTTTCTTTCTACTGCCATTTCTTGAATTATTCTTTTTTTCAATAGCTAAAGCTTTCTATAAGCTTCCTAACTGAGGCCAATAGGAATAGGCAGTCTCAATAAGAATAGATGTAGTTGTTCAGATAACTTTTCCCTGTTCTTAAATAATACATTCACTATCTATTCATGCCATTAACTTGAACAGGTTATTTAAAAGTTTATAATTTAACATGTTACTTCTTTTAGAGTTCTGAAGTTATCCCTACCTACTCACATGAAAGCATAAAGTTATTCTCTTTCTCCTTTCTGCCCTCCTGTCTTTGCCCTCATATGTTCAAAACCGAGGCAAAATATTCACTTGTAATTGTGACATATCTAAATTTTCTTGAACTTCTCATATTCTCACTGACGAGCATCTCTATTTCTTTTGTTCTTGTTCTTTTTCATTTGTATGACTGAAAGACCTTTACTATTTTTTTAAAATATTTTAATTAGGACTTTGCAAGGCCTAGCTTAACTCTTCTTTTGGAAATTCTTACTTTGTCCCTATACCTCCAGGATATACTCTCAGCCATAGATTTCTTTGCTGGTAAGTGCTCTAATAATGATAAGTGGCTTTCAGTGTATTCTTTCTGTCAATTTTGAATTGGTTATTTAACAAGGCAAGTCTAGAACCCTTCCTGCAAGTTTTTCTATTTGCATGCAATGCAAATAATTTTTTACCTGAAGTCCAATCTTTCTCAATGTTTAGATGTCTTAGCTCTTCAGTCCATTTGATCTCACTAGCAAGTTTCCTTACAGACTTACTTTTGTTTATCCTTCCATATAATTTAAACTAAATTCATAATAGTTTAAACTACGTGCACAATAATATTACCCCTTGATAGTTCCATGACTATTTGGTGAGTACCATGTGCAAGTGAAACTATACCCTGCTTTCTACAGTATTACTTATCACAGAGGTAAAGTTGTTATGATCTTCACAGACATCAAAATCATAATTTACTTCCATTATCAGAGACCACCACAGATGAGCATGATTCTTTTCTGTTCTGAAGCCGATTGAATGGCCTGTCTAAGATGAGAACTTTTTCTCCTCTGCTTCTCATATGTAGAAATGACTGAAGGATAGGTGTTGTGTAATAGGTAATTTAAAAGTCACCATAAATGTATAAAAGCACTGATTGATGTTCCCCCTCAGCACCAATCTGACCATGGAGCCTGGGATTAATTCATCTGAAAAATGAACAGCATCCTTGACCAGTCCCTCCTTCTGTCTACTGAAGTGATTACTAAGCCACTTGAAAGCTTTACTTTATCTTGAAAAACTAAACAGATTCAGCTTCCTAAGCAAAAGTTCTGCAAAGTACACTGTCCTGGGTGAAGGAAGGGCTAAGGTTTCTTTTGATGTTTAGCTACCTGCACTTTTCAGGTGGCAGAATTTCAAAGAAGAAAGCTGGCTTCTTCCCCTAGCCTGGCCCATCAGCTCTTTGTAGATAGCTGGGCTGCACTCATGTTTCCATTGGATTTAGAGTGCTAAATTGGAAGCCATAAACTCCAGGTGGCTCTTTGAATGCATACTGCCTTTATACCTGAAAGGAGCCCTGCTGCCTGCATAGCATTAATGAGGCAGGTGACAGCTTCTTATGAGCAAGAGGAATCTATTCTCATCTGTACCACTGACCTCTTGTAATCTCAGTAAGTCATGTAACTTTCTTTTCAACAGCTGTAGAATGTGAATAACAGTGCTTCCCTAGTTTAGAGCATAAGACTTGCCATTAACTGGTTAAGACCACAGATCTTGCCCAGTCTCCTGTGTCACACAGTGGCAAAAGTATTGGAAAGATCCACTCACTGAAGTGTACAACACACTTTGGGATCAGAAATTTCCTGATTTTAGAGTGCTTAATTTAAAAAATTCAGGTTTTTGCATGAATTACACTAGCTCATTTTAATGATTCCATTGTATACTTCTGTGGTCGCCAGCATTTGCAGTACAGCCCCCCTGCTGTATGTGCGTGTATATATATGTGTGTGTGTGTGTGTGTGTGTGTGTGTGTGTGTGTGTGGCTGTATATATGTGTGCATATATATCTAGAGAGAGAGATACACACACACACATACATACATATATATATACACACACTCATCTATACATCTATATATATATATGGATATATGGATGTATAGATGAGTGTGTGTATATATGTATATGTGTTTGCACATATATGCATATAAGCATGTCTGTCTCTACCTACTAGCCATCCATCTTATGTGTCATTAATGTAATATTGCCATAATATTTGAATATCTCAAATCTTTATTTATCTTTGCATCAGCCCTTGAGGTAGTTCAATTCTATTTTACCTATTTACAGATGGATAAGTTTAACAAAGGTACACTAGAATGTCATGCTAATGTAGCATTGCTGCTTCTAATATCTAAATTAGCTGAGGTGTCTCTAAACAGATTGCACATATTCTGGGCTGGAATGGTGTTGCAATCATCATAATTCAGAGAATATGTAAAAAACCAAGATTCTGAGGCTACTTCTAATGACTTCTCTTTGAATGGGCTGTCTTCATTTTCATAGTGGGTTAAATGCAAACCACTGTTTTGTCTGGTATTTGACTTGGTCTATACTTAAGCTTGTTTTTCTCAGACCTGAGGAGGGACACTTTGTGCCTAAAAGCTTGTCTTTCTCCCAACTATACACTTAGTCCAATAAAAGATATTACAAAGGGGAAAAAAAAACATTTTGCTTCTTTGCCATGTTGACATGCACAAACGAGACAAGCTCAGGGTCACAGAGCAGTAACTAAGAACAGGTATCTCACATGGTAACATCATAACCATAGAACTTTCCTTTCTCTTTATGGAGTGTGTTACATTACAACATACAATGTAGATAGGATTTGAAAAATCAGTTGTCAGCTACTAAAAGAAGGTACTATCGTCTTCCTAATGGAACTCTTCACTAATTAAAAAAAATATAGTAAAGAATGTGCTCTCAACCCAGGAGGGCAATATGCTACCTTGAAGTGTAGAAGCAAGTCAAAATACTTTACAAGAAAATGTCTCATTCTTATTCAAGAACCAGCTTCAACCATCAGATTTATGTGTGTTTACCCATTTTAACTAATGAGTATTGCATATATATGTACCCGCAAGTACCATTTGCTTCAAAATAATTTTTTAACAGGATACATAGATCTATATTTATATATGCATAATTTTTCTATTTTATTTTTTCTTCCAGCTGAGGTCTACCCAAAAATGTACCACACATGTTTCTTTCTGGTGACATACATGGCACCACTCTGTCTTATGGTGTTGGCCTATTTGCAAATATTTCGAAAACTATGGTGCCGCCAAGTAAGTTATTTATACTGATTCACATTTAGGTTTATTGGTTATGTTCATGTCTATTTAAGAATAAAAGATTTTCTCCAAAAATTCCATAACACCACTTAGGTCCTGAGGAGTGCACCCAGTGTTATGATTAGCCTTACTGGCAGTCTAGAAGATTTGGATGCCTACTATTTCAGAAAGGAAGGCAATTACAGTGAATGATGAAATATTTTGTACATGTCTGGGAAACTCTTCAAAAGAAGAAACAAACCCAGTGAGAAAAGGATCCCTGATTTTCCTAAATGGCACTTCCTTACATAATGGTGGTTGATTTTACATAGATTTTCACAGATTCACAGAGGTTTAGGGCTGAAAGAGACCTCATGAGATCATCGGATCTAGCTCCCCTGCTTTGGGCAGGAAAGACTGCTGGGGTCAAATAACCCCGGCAAGGTGTGGATCTAGTCTGCTTTTGAAGAACTCCAGGGTAGGTGCCTGCTCCAACCCCACTAGGAGTCTATTTCAGTTGGTCACATGAACTGTGAAGAAGTTTTTCCTTATATCCAGTCTGAAACTTTCTTCTAGGAAATTATGACCATTTCTCCTGGTTTTCCACTGGGGCGCTTTGGTGAATAGTTGTTCACCTAGCCCCTGATGCTCTCCCCTGATATATTTGTCAGCTGCCACCAAATACCCGCAAAGTCTTCTCTTTTCCAGGCTGACAGTCCCACATCTGTCAGCCTTTCCTTGTAGCGTGCTCTTCAGGCCTCTAATCATGCAAGTGGCTCTTCTCGGGACTCTCTCAAGCTTTTCTACATCCTTTTTGAGGTGTGGCACCTAGAACTAGATGAAGTACTCCAGCTGTGGCCTCACCAATGCCAAGTAGAGTGGAAGAATAACTTCCTTAGTTTTGTTTGAGATGCATCAGTTGATGCATACCAGTGTATTGTTTGTTCTGGTAGCTGTAGCATCACACTGGTGGCTCATATTCATTTTATGGTCGATTATTATCCCCAGGTCCCTTTTGAATGTGAGGCTAGCTAGGGTTGCACCAATGGCCCTGTAAGTTTGCTGAGGATTTTTCATCCCCAGATGAAGCACTTCTCAGTGTTGAACAGCATCTGGTTCTGGTTTGCCCTTCTAACTAATCTGTCTAGGACTATCTGAACCATCAGCCTACTTTGATGCGTGGCTGCACTCTGGGGGGACCCCACTGGCTACCTTCCACAAGGTCAACACAGATCCATTTATTAGAACTGTCTGGATCCAGCCCCATATCCAGTTTGCCACCCATCTGACTGTTGAATTGTTGATCTCATCGTCCCCTAGTTTTACTCTGAGAGCTTCATGGAACACCAAGTAAAAGGCCAACCTAAAATCCAAGTAAATGGCATTGGCATTATCTCCCTTATCCAGGTGGTGAGTAACCTGGTCATAGATGGAGATGATGTTAGTCAGACATGACCTACCTATGACAAAACCATGCTGGCTGTCATTCAGAATTTTGCCTCCTACTGGCTTATCATATATGGACTCCTTGAGAAATTTTTCGAGGATTTTTCCTGGGATTGAGGCCAGGCTGATCAGCCTGTAGTTCCCTGGATCCTCTCTCATCCTCTTCCTGAAGATGGGGACAACACTGGCCCTTTTCCAGTCTTCTGGGACCTCTCCTGAGTGCCACGAATTCTCAAAGAGATTCACCAGCAGTCCTGTGATGACTTCGGCTAATTCATTCAGCGTTCTCGGATGGAGTTCATTCAGTCCTGATGAATTATAGACATCCAGCCTCTCTAGCTGTTCTTTCACCAGCTCTACATTGATTGTTGGTAGGTGATCACCCCTACTGTGACTATTCTGTGTCATATTTGCATTTGTCAGGCTATCACTCTTGGACTGGTGGAATACAGATGTGAAGCACTCATTCAGGAGTTCAGTTTTCTCCTTGGTGTCAGTGATCAGATGTGTAGATGCATTGAGCAGTGGTCCCACAGTTCCACTGGTTTTCCTTCTGTTATCTAACCTGAATTTGGTCACCACCTTTGCTTTTCTAATCTGCCTCCAACAGGTGTGGACTAATCTTACGTAGTTCTCCTTGGGACCTAATCCTATAATATCATTGGTAAGCCTCCCTTTTCAGAAGATCTGCAATTTTCCTATTGAGCAAAGACAGGCTACCAGCCCCAGTGCCAACTTTTTTGCTTACAGGTAAGGATAACTTCTGTGCACCAAAGACTGTGTCCTTGAGGAACAACCACTCTTCATCCACACTCTTTCCCTGAGGTCCATGATCCTGTAGGGCATTATTCACTAAAGCTTTTAGCTTACTGAAGTCAGCTTTTTTTAATGTCAAGAATTTGTACCTGACTGACAGATTTCCCAGTCCTGTGACGGACAGTGAAAGTGATAGTGTCATGGTCACTGTTGCCTAGGTTACCCTCTGTCATCAGATCACTCTCCAGGTCATCCCTCTTGGCCAAAACTAAATCTAGAAGTGCATTTCCTCTGGTCAACCCATATACTTCCTGGGACAGGTGGAGTTCGTCAATACAAGGCAGGAGTCTATGCAACTGGTCAGATCTGGCTGAGGGCTCTTCCCAGGAGATGTCTGGGTAGTTAAGGTCTGCATGATGACCATATCCCATGCTCTTGCAGCCTCTTCCAGTTCACTGGAGAAGTCCAGATCTAGCACCTCATCTTGATTCAGAAGTCTATAATATATGCCTACAGTTGGGTCCCTTTCACTGTGTCCCCACCATAACTTGACACAGAGGATCTCAAGTTGTCTTTCCTCAATTGCAGCTTCCAAGGAGGTGTATTACTCCTTTACATATACAGCTAGACCTCCACCCTTTTCCTCTATGCAATCCCTCCTATGCAGGGTGTGGCCCTCTATAGCTACAATCCAATCATGGGTAGAGTCCCACCAGGTCTCTGTTATCCCTATGATATCATAGCTCCTGCTGGAAAGGAGGAGGGCCAGTTCCTCCTGTTTTTTCCCCATGCTCCTGGCATTTGTGTACAGGCATTTGAGCCCTCCGCTGGAGGACCTCCATTTCCTGTCACATTGAGGAAGCTCCACTGCCTCAGCTCATGCTGTAGTGCCCTTCCTGTTGTTTCCTGTTGTAATGGTTATTTGTTTGTTAGACCCTTGGCTTGCTCTGCTTGTTGCTTCCGCCCTCCCCCATCCCCTGGTGATGTCAGTTTAAAGCCCTGTCCAGGCGGTCTGCCATCCTGACCAAGAAAAGAACCTTTCTCTTCAGCATGAGGTAGATACCATCCCTTCCCAGAAGAAGTCTGTCTGTGAAGTGCATGCTGTGGTCAAGGAAGCCAAAACCCTCTCAATAGCACCATCACCAGAGCATTCAGTTCACCTCTTCAGTACATTTTTCATAGCTGCTGGAGTATAGATGTGTGGAAAAGTTTTTTCCTCCTTTCTTACAAACTCAAAAAGAACCTATTCAACTTAAATATCTGTCAAATGCCTCTTTGACATTTTTTTGTTACATTCATCTGTGATAATGAGCCCCTGTGTGACCAAAGGCTGGTTTAGAAATCAACAATTCAAAATTCAGAAATGTGAAATCAGATTTTTCATACACATGGCCGTTTTGTCAAACGTTTTATTGAAATGATAAGCAAAATGAAGAACAGAGAAACAACCAGTCAGACAACCCCCCCCCCCGAAATTAAGTAAGCAAAAATGGTATACAGTATTTCAAAAAAAATTTTTGCCATTTTCATGCTGCACAAATTAGCAAGCTGCTTGATCATCACTTCAGTGCCTGAGCAGGTTGAGCAGATTAGCAATTGCTTGTACTTCACACCGTTTCTGTATTGCTGTGCTCTGGACTTAGTCAACCCATATGTGGCACTTCCTTGCTACCCACTAAAGGACCAGTAAAGTGGTAAATGTCATGTGAAGTGAGAGATTCCACTTTTATAATTTCCAGGCAGCTCTTACAAGGCATCATACTCAATATAGCCTTGAGTAATTTCTATCCTGTCATTACTTCTGATGACATCTGAAATTGAATGTCCTGCCAAGAATATAATACTTTATGTGATGTGTGCTATATATAGCTCTATCTAATATTTTATGGATTTCATTCATAGACTTAAAAAATCCAAATACATGCAGAACAAAGCAAAACATCATGAAAATATTTTTGCCAGGATATGTATCTCCTGTAAAATTTGCTGACCTACAAAACCAAAATATACTATAAGGCATATGGCTTTAGGGAGTTGTGATGTCATCAGTCCATTAATCAAAGCAATATTATCCTAGATTTAAGTGTTACAAAATTAAAACAAATGTAAACCTGCCCTAGTTGCTTTAAAACTGTATTAGTTGCAGTTTTAGATCCTTGCATATATAATATTACTTATTCAAGATTTTAAGTTCATGTGTTTTGGTATGAACATTTAAAACCAGAGTGAATCATATGGACTGCACCTAAACCATAAAAATAAATGTTAACTGGCTGGATATTTTTTTTAATTATGTCAGTCTAAAACAGTTTTAAGATCTTTTGCATTATCCACACTGACAACTAATGTTAGGATGATACTAATATGAAAACCCTAGAAATTAGCTTCTACAATAAAAAAGTTACAATTACTAATGTTTGATTATCTCCAGTAAAGAATTACACATGCCTCTTTTCCTAGCGTAGATTCAGACAAGGCACATAAAGTGTCATACTAAGGAAAATTAGTAACATATCTTATTAGGAAACATGAATTGATTTGCAGAAAACATTAAGCATCTTTCAAAATGAAGTAGGTGTTATTTAGTGTAAATTAAATGCATGTTTTTTAATTTATTCTTTGATAATAACCACAGTTAAAGAGCTATGCTGTTTGTCAGAATGTCAGTTAATACACTAATACTACTGCACTGTACAAATGATCTTTCCAGATGCATACAAAAATACAATGTGCTAATGAAGACAGCTGCAAGCCTTGACAAGAAACCAGTTGAAATTATTTCTGTTTTCAAATGAGGGTATCAACAAAGTGAATCTTCAAAAATTACCTGGTGTAAAAATCTTGGACCACCTTTACTCTCAGGCAACTCTGGAAGTTTTCAATCATATCTTTCAATCAGGCATTTTTGGTACGGATTTACAAATTCAGAATTAAAGTCTTTATGAAAGAAAGGGCAATAATGTCAAAGTAATTTATTTTGATTACAAGTGAAGAGGGAGATATTCAATTCAAAAGAATATTTTCCCCATACATTTTAAAAAGGAGATTAAAAAGGGTATCTAAGCAGTTTCTCTATGATGAACATGCTGACACACATTCCACTTACCAGAAAGTTAGATAGACTTATATTGATTAAACCTTATGTTCTTTTACACTAAGATACATTTCTTTCCATTAGTTTAGTTTAATGAGAATTCGATCCATCATTTTTTGTTTTTAAAATGTTTTCAGTTTTTTAAACAAATATTATTATACTTTGAAGGGTTTCCTGCTGTTATAGAGGCATCTTTAAAAAATGACTTAAAGTTGGGGGTTAAAAAATGGGTATTCTACAATTTCAGTACTAATTATGTTCATTCTAAATGTTACTGTGAAACTACTGAGGATGTTTAGTTAGCTTGTTAGCATTCTATAAATCATACCCGTTAAACTTAGACTATAATACATTTTTATTATAACATCTAGAAAATTAATTTGTTCTTTGTGTATGCATGTGGTTATTAATGCATTAACTAATAATTAAGGCATATGTAAATCAAGTTAAATGCCCCTCAAGCTCTAGTATATTTAACAGCCCTGTAGGATTTATGTATTTTTGGTTTTTGCCTAGAATATTTTATTATATTATTTGCTTATTGGCTTAAAATGGAAAATGCTTCTTATTCTTTGAGTGTCCCCAAAGTATATATAACTCAGGAATGGGGTTCTATAGATAAATTCTATGGGAGTTTCTGTTGAGTACGTAAAGATTCAATAGGTAGTTTAAGGCAACTGCACATTGTGTATATTCTGCTGCAATCTATATCTGTGATTCCAGCCAGAGGCTGTTTGAATAGTAGATAAAACTTCTCTAATCACAGCATCATCAATCATGTCTCAAGTTTCATTAGAAATGAGCTGTTCCAAGTCTTGAGACAAGATCTACTTCTTTCAATCTAAATGGGAGTAGCTACAAAAAAACGGGTGCAAAAATTTTGGTGAAAAATGAAATGTTCACACCATAAAGAGGAAAAAACAATTTCTAGTGTGTGTGTTCGGGTTCCACCTCCACCCTCTTCATTTTCTTAATGTAATACCACAGCAGTGAAATGGAAGAGTCATCTTATAAGAGGAAATTCCATTATTAAAGTAGAATAAGTCCTTTGCAATAAGATACATCTCAGATATGAAAATTATGCTACTGTTGATTTTAGCCCAAAATCTGGGCGTAATGTTACAGCTCAAATTTTATTTGCTTTGTGTTTATAAAAACATCAATAATAGAGTAAATCTTAAAATATACCTCTGTTATATGCACCCCCAGTACAGTGATATATTGTTTGCTGGGAGGTTATAGTTACTAATATCAAGGCCAGTGGAGGAAAAATGGAAAAGTCAAGTGCCTACCTAGAGAAGTGAAGGACTGGGGGGGTGGGGAAGAAGACAGCATTAGAACTCCAACAAGAGGAAAAAGTTAGAATAAAAATGGAGTTCTCACTAGACAACCAGAAGGAGGTGCATGTGCTTCAGGTTGGATATTCAACTCAAAAGGATCACATGCAACCTAGAAATTGGAAGCTTTGTAAGAACCCACTAAAATGAGAAGGTAAACAAAAGTTTCTGTTGCTATTGTCATTTCCTTCATTTTTAATTTAATGCTTATTTTGAGTCCATCTCATTGATTTTAAAATGCTTGAGAGGGGGTTGCAACATATGTAGAGAAATTCCAGATGTCCAACTTCAGTTAATTTTCAGCAATGAGACAGATTCAAGGAAATTAATTTATTTCCAACCCTAACCACTCTCAGAAAGGTAGAAACATTTTCTCCCATCTGGCTTCTGATGTGTTGCTTACATGTGAGGGCAGATAAGCGTAACCCCCAAAAGGATCTTCTAAGGAGACACAAATGAGCACCTCTTTCCCCAGTGGTTCTTTTTCCATCTATTGTAACATCTTTAACTGTATAACCTATTCCTTCATTCTGTGCCTTACTCCTTAATTAGAATATTGTCTTTTCACCCTTTAGCTGCATTCTCTAGCACTAACCTGATTTTTTTCATGAGAAAATAGTCCACAGGCACTCCTTTAGAAATGGCTGTGTTTAATAAGTTTCAAAGAGCATAGCGGACCAGCATTAATCCATTTAGCCATGACTATCTTTACATAAATGTTTTGAATTCACTTCCCTGCATTCTGAAACACAGGCATAGGCTGGAAATAAAAATTCAGTTTCTCCTGGGAGAGCTGCTGCTCTTCCAAGAGAAATCACACACATACAGGTGTTTAGAATTTTTCTCCAAGAATAAAAATGGTTTCTCCAGGAGAGAAACAACCTGGGAACAATCAGGATTAAATAATTCCCTGGAAAGTTTCTTCTGAGAGAATGAATGTCTGTACATGTTCTCGTCTGAGAGAAACCATACCACAGTCTTCCTGTATTCCAGGGTGCTTTGCTTCCTACCCTCCTATAGGAAATTGTCACTCACTGGACTCTACTGCTCTAGCCGAGCAAGGAGCAGAATATGGCTTCTTCAGAATGCCCCATGTTGAGCTGCAAGGAGAGATGAGTTGACCCTGAGCAATCTGGGTCAGGCAATCAGGGATTCCCTGTACTTTGCTACTAGTCTGTCTCCAGGAAGATGGAGGGAGCCTGCAGAGGATGCTGAGATATGTTCCCAGGGGCTATGCAGCAGCATCACTGAAAACTCTCTCTTTTTCAGGGGCTCAGCAGTCAAATGTCTGTTCAGGCATCTAGGGATACATTTTTCTACCAGGATAATTGTCCCAGATCACTGGAATGTGTTTATGCAGTTGTAGTTTGAAAATCACTCTGGTCCCTCAACCCCTTGGCCAGAATCACAATGCAGGAAAAAATGACTACTTTCCCATTGCCTGCCCCCTCTCTCCTCCCCTGCCTTCCCGCTCCCCTTCTCCCCACAAAGACCTTTCAAAAATAGTGTTCAAATCCCTTCTGGGCAGTTAGGTAACATGTTGAAAATATTATGGGTATTTGAAAAGCTATATACCCTGGTTTGTATGCATATTTTTGTATTTATGTGCACACCAAAATAAACCTATTATTAACAGCTTCTTAAATTTATTTATTCTCCTAATTGAGCAGTGTTTGATGACTGCAATCTATGGGAAAAATTGGCAGTGTAAAACTTTCTGTCAGCATATCCCCCTTCTCTTTTAGCTACTCCCTACAGAGTTTGTTTTTCACTGCAACAAATAGAGCAAATATCCATAATGAAGTTTCCACTTACTCTCTGTTCTTTCAGATCCCAGGAACTTCTTCAATAGTTCAGAGAAAATGGAAGCCACTACAGTTTTCAGCACAGCCCCGGGGGCTGGGACAATCAACAAAGTCAAGGATTAGTGCTGTGACAGCTGAAATAAAACAGATACGAGCAAGAAGAAAAACAGCACGTATGCTGATGGTTGTTCTCTTGGTTTTTGCACTTTGCTATCTACCAATTAGTATCCTCAATGTCTTAAAAAGGTAAACTTATCCAGAAATAGTTAATACCTTAGGAAAGCTTTTTGTCAAAAAGAAGTTTTCTCTGATACAATTTGATTCATTCGAACTGACAGACACCCACATAATGCAGGAAAGAATCTGAGCTAACCAATCAGCTGGCAGAACTTTAGTGAAAGATTGTAGAACCATTATTCATACTGGCTTTTATTTATGAAAATTACCTCATTTATCTCAACTTCCATGCCCATTTCTTTTTGTGAATGCACTCAAGGGCTGTGTCCATATGAGCGTGGATGTGCAGTATATGGCATTGCAGCCCCATCCACACAGTGCACATGCAGGCATTCCCTGAACTGTTACTTTTTAGTACAGAGGGTTGGTGGGGAGGGACAGGAGGCATCCCTGGGAGATCTGAAAGGTAAAAAAAACTCCACACCTTAAAAAAGTGACATGGCCCGCGGTTATGTCCCAGCTCTGCCACTGATTTGATGTGGGATCTTTGGTGAATCATTATTAGGTGCCTGTACACAAATGCATGGAGCCTGGGAAACGAGTAGGAAGAATTGGAAGTCCTTGCACAGCAGTGGAACTATTACATGATTGGAATAACAGAGACTTGATTGGATAGTTTACATGACTAGAAAACTGTCACAGATTGGTACAAACTATTCAGGAAGGACTGGCAGGGGAGAAGAGGAGGAGGAGTCACACTTTATGTAAAAAGAGCCATATTATTGCTCAGAGTTCCAGTATGAAACTGAAATAGGCCGTTTGAGAGTCTCTCAGTTAAGGTCAGAGGGGAAAGCAACAAGGGTGATGTCATGGTGGGGGTCTGCTATAGACCACCAGGCCAGGAGTAAGTGGTGGATGAAGCTTTCTATAAGAAGCTAGTGAAAGTTTCCTGATCACAAGCCCTGATTCTCTTGGGGGACTTCCATCACCCTGACATCCGCTGGGAGGGCAATACAGTAGTGTGCAGGCAATCCAGGAAGTTTTTACAGTGTCAGAGACAACTTCCTGGTGCAAGTGCTGGAGCAGCCAACTAGGGGCCATGCTCTTGACCTGCTACTAAGAAACAGGGAAGAATTGGTGGGGAATGTAGTGGATAGCAACTTGGGCAGCAGTGACCACAAGATGATTGAGTTCAGGACCCTGAGGAAAGGAAGGATGGCGAACAGCAAAGTAAGAACCCTAGACTTTAGAAAAGCAGACTATGACTTACTCGGGGAACTCATGGTCAGGACCCCTGAAAAGCCAGCCTTAGGGGAAGAGGAGCCCAGGAGAGCTGGCTGTACTTGAAAGAAGCCTTACGGAGAGTGCAGGAACAAACCATCCCGATGCACAGGAAAACTGACAAAAGACCAGCTTGGCTTAGCAGAGAACTCTTTAGTAAACTAAATCACAAAAAGGAAGCTTATAAGAAGTGGAAATTTGGACAAATAACTAGGGAAGAATATAAGAGCATTGCTCCAGTATACAGGGATGAAGTCAGGAAGGCCAAAGCACAATTGGAGTTGCAGCTAGCAAGGGATGTGAAGAGTAACAAGAAGGGTTTCTACAAGTATGTCAGTAGCATGAGAAGGATCAGGGGAAGTGTGGGTTCCTTACTGAGTGGGGGGAGGCAACCTAGCAACAGAGGATGCAGAGAATGCTGAAGTACTCAATGTCTATTTCACTTCAGTCTTCATAGGCAAAGTCAGCTCTCAAACTACTGCATCTGGCAGCACAGTTTAGAGAGGAGGTGAGTAGCTCCCAGTGGTGAAAGAACAGATTAGGGACTATTTAGAAAAGCTGGATGTGTACAAGTCCATGGGGCCAGATGGGATGCACCTGAAGCTGCTGAGGGAGTTAGCACGATGTGACTGAAGAGCCATTGGCCATCATCTTTGAAAACTCATGGTGATCAGGAGAGGTCCCAGATGATTGGAAAAGAGCAGACATCATGCCCATATTTAAGAAAGGGAAAAAGGAGGATCCAGGGAACTACAGAGCAGTCAGCCTCACCTCAGTCCCTGGAAAAATCATGGAAGAGATCCTCAAGGAATCCATCTCAAAGCACTTGGAGAAGAAGGTGATTAGGAACAGTCAGCATGGATTCACCAGGGGCAAGTCATGCCTGACCAACCTGTTTGCCTTCTATGATGAGGTGACTGGCTCTGTGGATGCAGGGAGACCGGTGGATGTGGGATACCTTGATTTTAGCAAGGCTTTTGATATGGTCTCTCACAACATTCTCACAGGCAAGCTAAGGAAGTACAGGCTGGATGAATGGTGTCTGGATCATAGGGCTCAGTGAGTAATAATCAATGGCTCAATGCCTGGTTGGCAACCAGTATCAAGTGGAGTGGCCCAGGAATCAGTCCTGGGGTGAGTTTTGTGCAACATCTTCATCAACAACCTGGAAGATGGCATAGACTGCACCTTCAGGAAGTTTGCAGATGATACCAGTTTGTGGGGAGTAGTAGATACACTGGAGGGTAGGACTAAGATTTGAGTGGCCTAGATAAACTGGAGGACTGGGCCAAAAGAAATCTCATGAGGTTCATCAAGGACAAAGTCCTACACTTAGGCTAGAACAATCCCATGCAACAGTCCAGGCTGGGGGCTGACTGACTGACTGACTGGGCAGCAGCTCTTCAAAAAGACATAGGGTTGACAGTGGACAATAAACTGGATATGAGCCAGCAGTGTGCCCTAGTTGCCAGGAAGGCTAATGGCATACTGGGCTGCATTGCTAGGTGTCTTGTCAGTAGGTCCAGGGAAGTGATTATTCCCCTCTACTTAGCACTGGTGAGGCCCCATCTGGAGTATTGTGTTCAGTTTTTCTCCCCCCTCCCCCCAACTACAGAAAGGATGTGGACAAATTGGAGACAGTCCAGTGGAGGGTAACAAATATGGTTTGGGGGCTGGGAGACATGACTTATGAGGAGAGGCTGAGAGAACTGGGTTTATTCAGTCTAGGAAAGAGAAGACTGAGAGGGGATTTAATAAAAACCTGAAAAGGAATTCAAAAGAGGATGGAGCTAGACTGTTCTGAGTGGTGGCAGATGACAGAACAAGAAGCAATAGTCTCAAGCTCCACAAAGGGAAGTTTAGGTTAGATATTAAGAAGAATTTTCTCACTAGGAGGGTAGTGGAACACTGGAACAGGTTACCCAGGGAGGTGGTCGAATCTCCATCCTTGGAGATTTTTAAGACATGGCTGGACAAGGCTTTGGCTGGGATGATCTAATTGGGGATGGCTCTGCTTTGAGCAGGAGGTTGGACTAGATGACCTTCTGAGGTCCCTTCCAGCTCTAACTTTCTATGATTATTAGATCTCAGTTTTCCCTCCAACACCTTGACCATTTAGATTGTGAACTTTTAGGACAAAAACACACTTTTGCACTCTGTGGGTACATCCAGATGAACAGGGGTGTGCACTTATAGGGGCACAAATAATAGCTGCACAAATCTGCACCACTACTTTGTGCTGCAGTGCACACCCGTGCACATGCACTTTGCTGTGGGACATATTGTCCCACTGTGGGCACACTGCCCATACCCAGGTCCTCCTGGCCCCTTCTGTGCTGCCGGGAGTTGGCCAGGGCACAGAGTGCTTCAATGTGAAGCTAGCCTGCAACCAGCCTCCACATTAAGGCACCCTGCACCCCAGCCAGCTACGGAGCAGCATGTGGAGATGGGGCAGCCAGCAGCCCAGGGCTGTTTGCCCCCTTGTATCCATATAACTTGGCATGAGGGCTCTGCAGTGGAATCTTAAAATTTAAATTTTGAAAAAAATATCCTAAAATAAAAACTCCCTTTTAAATGATATTTTTGTTTCCGGCAAACAAATGGCTCAAATATTTTGTTTTTTATAGAGGAACAATTTAGAACTGGAGACAAAGTGTGTGTGTGTGCATGTGTGTGTGTGTGTGTGTGTGTGTGCAGGGGTTGTTACCTTTTATCACACTGGATATCATTTGCTACATGTATGAGAAGCAGAAATAGACCCCAAACTTTTGGTCTGGTGTTTCATTTATTAAACAACTAGTTTATTTGCAAGGCTATAGATTTTCCCAAAAACAGGTAGCACACAAACCTTTATTGTTAATCAGAAGCAAAAAAATATACAGATTTTCAATGCCTCTGAGATTGAAAAGCATGCCCAAAATGAATTTAAGTCAGTGAACTGTTTTTTTATGGTTATTTAATTAAAATAAGAGTAATCAGTGAGCCAGTAAAGTAATAGGCAACTCAAGGAACAATATAAAGAATCAAGAGTTTTGTCATGTCTATCAACCAGAATAGCCATAAAACGTGGTAGTGTTGTAGCCAGACATATAATTTTGTGGTTACATTTATGTGCTCACACAACTCCCAATAGGAACAAAAGGAAGAAATTGGGGAGACTGAGGAGGGATGACACTGTTCACTATCCTATAGTGACTCTGATTGAGAAGGATATGACCATAATTTTGTCATTGCTAGGGAGGATTATATTAAAACAGACTGAATTATCTGGAACACATATAGTTTTCTGTTAAATGTTGAATGCCAGGTACCATTTCTAAATTTATAATTGTTCATATCATCAGGGTGCAGTGTTTGGGAGGAAAGTATCATCCACAATCATCATGGACATTTTTTGCATAATCCACAATGATTAAATGTGGTGCCCTCCTACAAAAGGCAGGCTGTGGAGAAGAAATGGGATATTTTCCAGAGTCACTCAAGTCTGGCTATTCTGAGCTGACAGAGCTATTCAGCTGGCATAATTCTAACAAACCTCCTTAACCAGAAGCTGGACAAAGATCCTACAACATACAGACTCTGGTTTTGGGTAGAGTTTTTGCATTTTCTAGAGAAAGCTGGCTGTGTTGATCTAGGGATTTCTGGCAAATGAGTCTTTGAAATGGCATTCAAATAAAGTTTTAAATGATTTATATTCAGAAACTTATGCCTCACCTCTCAGAGTTTTTCTCTTTTTTCTCCTTTATTCTGCAGGGTTTTTGGCATGTTTAACCATGCTGATGACAGAGAGACGGTGTATGCCTGGTTTACATTCTCACACTGGCTTGTTTATGCAAACAGTGCAGCAAACCCTATTATTTATAATTTTCTCAGTGGTAAGTTTCTAGCTGATGTTAGGTTTCAAGGTTAAGGTTTAGTTTAAGTATAGTAAGTGGTAAAAATATGGTAGAAGTCTTACCTGGTAATTAAGAACAGCACAACTTACCATAGGGCCTTAGCTCTAAATCATGATTTCAGTACCACTTTCAAGCATTCTGTGGGCTTTAAGTATCCTCATTCACTTTAGGGGAACAAATATTTGAGTAGGAGTGGCAGAATCTGACCATGAGGAAGGGTCAGAAGTATTGGGAAGCCCTGAGTAAATAGAGAAAATTTCTGTTTAATTTAGTTATTCCTCGTTAGGCCTCAACTGGCAGGAATCTCAGTGAAAAATATGGCTTTTTAGAAGGGATAGAAAACAATAAATATTTTTTGAAAGGTTTTGAAAAAATAAGGAATTTCAATGAACATTCCTAAATGTTATATTCATAAAAGTATATTTACCAGTCTCTCTTTTTTTTACCTGACTTTATTATTAATATGAGATTGTTGCTAATAACAAATATGTATGCTATAGATCAAGGACACTTGTACATGTGAGGGGGGTTTAGTTCCCCTAAACTGAAATGGTGGATTTTTAATGGGTTGTTAATTCTGACCCAACATTTCAATTTAGGAGCTTCCATCACTGTTACAAAGCAGTGACAGCCTGCTGTCAGCTTATACCACCCCCTCCCCCTCCATCATGGGCAGGCTCCACCCAGGAGAAAAAAAAGTAGTCAGGAGCCCAAACGTTTTTTTTCTTTACAGAGTCTGCCTGCCTTTTGAGCAGCTGGGAGGTGGGGAGGGGGAGCTGCCAGCAGCCCCTTGGCTGTGGGGGACCCTGGTCCTTCCCTTCACAGTGGCAGCACCCCCCAGGTGGCATCTGCCCACTAGCAGCCTGCCTGGGTACCCTTGGGGGTCACTGGTGCCACGGAGGGAAGGTCCAGGGCCCCCCCCACTTCTTTTTTCCCCCCCCGATGGAGCCTGCCTGTGTACGCTTGTCACAGAGGGGAATCCTAGGGGTGGCCGTGATCTCCCCTAGTGCCCCCTACCGTGCCAAGTTTACTTTAAAGCGCCCTCGTTCTCGCCCACCACGTCTTGATCTTATATATAAATAAAAGGGAGGCTGCCTCTCGTCTTCTTGGACACAGTTCTACTCCTGTGCATTAGCCATGTTGCACTAATGGGTGTTCCTGCTCCCCAGCCTTATGGGCTATGCGTGGTTCCAACAGCCCCTTTACCATGCCCCAAGCCTCGCTGATGGACCGGACGTTGTTCGGTCAGTCTCGCTCTCTGCACCCTCTCTGGCACTCAGGCTCTCTGCGGCCCTCATCTCTCACAGTGCCCTCTGGCGCTTGGGCTCTCCGCATCCCTTGTCTTGCAGCTTGCACCCCACAGGTGCTCTGGCTTTCCACAGCCTTGTCTTGCAACTGCGCCCTCTGGCACTCGTCAATCTCTGCCTCTTTGCCTCAGGGCTTCTCACTGCCCCCTTTGCCTTGGGACTTCTCACTGTCAGGTGGGTTCACGTGGCCATAGCTGTGCCTGGCCCCAACTCTCCTCCTCAGGGTCTCAAACCCCCACAGCTGGGCTCATGCCTGGCCCTTTGCTTTAGGGCTGGGGTCTGTGCTCCCCAAAGTGCTGCACCTTCTCTGAGGCCAGGGTCAGTACACCCCCAAAATGCTGCGCCCTTTATAGCATCGGGGTCCCCATGCTACTTTGGCCCCCCTCCTCCAACCCAAACCACTGGTTGTAAACAGCAAACAGAAACGCAAGCCTCTTGGCTACAACAGAAATTCAAGCCACTTAGCTATAACATTAGTCCTGCCACATCAGGGGTGCTCTATCCTTCCCCCAGTCTCACAGCTATACCTGCGGTCTAGCCTCTCCTTTTTGGTCAGTCCGGCAGAGCTCCTCCCTCTATGGCTGCTAACAGGGAACTGCCTGCCTGGCCTCAGCCTGGGAGTTTTCTAGGAGCCAGGCCCTGCCCCTTCCTGTCAGCTGACCCACAGCAGTTGCCCTAGCAACCCATAGATGGGCTCCTCTCTTATGGAGCAGTATGTAGCAGGCATCTCAGTGCCCTGCTACACACGTCCCCTCTTTATAGGAGCAGAGCACCCAGGTGCTCTGCAACAGAGCTGCTGATGGGTCATGCAATCCTGGGGCTGTGAAGGAGCCTGGTGCTTCCTTCCATAGTTGTGGTGTCCCCCAGGGCCACCTGGGCAAGGTGCTAGCTGGGTGGGTGCTGCCCCAGCTCACGGGCAGCACCCAGCCCAATCCAATGGCCCAAGGGGCATTGGAATCCCAGGTGTGCTTGGGGAAGCTCAGGCTTGGTGGGCTTTCAGTGCCCTGTGCACTGTCCCCACCACCTTCCCACTGCCTGGAACCTCCCCAGAATGAGCTGTCTTGCTCCTGGGGCAGTGCAGGAAAGTGGTACTAAGGTGGCTGGGTACGCTGGTGGCTGGAGAAGGTGCCAAGATTGGTGCATGGGACACTGGAAGCCTGCTAACCCAAGCTTCCAAGAGCCTGCCTGAGATTTTTGTGCCCTGTGTACCATCCCTGCCACCTTCTCTGGCCACTACACATGTACATGTGCACAATTTTTTTTATCCACAACAGGACAATTTGCCCTGATCAAACTAAAATACATCTGAGAAGATCTAAGTTGCCATACTCAAATTTTGACTGAAAAAAGTGGACCATATGCACACTGTGGCATCATTATGTTAGATAGATGATGATTTCTCATAACTTTTTATTATGTGTACATGGCCCCAACATCACATGTACAAGTGCCCCAAGTGAACAATCTTCAGAAGTGTGGTTCAGATAGACCTTAAGTAAACTTTTGGATGTTCATCAGCATGTCAATGTCTTCAAAACTGGCTTAGAAACTTTTTTATGCTAAGAAATAAAAGAGCATTTAGAAGTGGGCAAACTCTTATTCACAAACATTTGTTTCTTCTTTCAGCTGAAATGTATTAGTTTGGAAGCCATATTAAAAAAGGAAAAACTATCTAAAAATATTAAAAGAAAAGGTTAACCATATTTTTTTGAATGCATTCTGAAGTTAAATTAAGACCTTACATTAAATTCTAGGACTTTCTTACTTTGTCTGAATGGGTTCATCAGATTCTAATCGCCACCATAAGAAGTGGCTCAGATCCCTTTATGTAGGCATTTAGTTATATTGTAACATCATTTCGGTTTCTGGGTTCCTCAAATATTCATTATGCAATCTGTTTGGAAAGTAAATTTTAGGTATCCTCTTTTTACTGATGGTGAAACTGAGAGATGAATAAATTGAGGGTATGATCACACAAATATAATGATTCCCTTCATAAAATGATAAAGCTCCAAATTTACTAGTGTGTAATTTTAGCTTATGATACTTATGTAGTTTTAGTTTTGGTTTATTTAACATGGTTGTCTGCTTTAGTAAGGGACTGGACTTCATAATCATGAGCTCCATATAGTCCTGTGTTTTTGTTTCAGTTTCATCACTGTAAATCAAGTCTCAGCTGAAATGTAGGAATTTATATTGCCATGGAACTAGTGTGAGATCAAAATCTGGCCCTGAATAACTTGTCCAAATGCCAGATATACTGATTTTTCTCCCCCCATCCTCCTTTTTTTGTGTATCTTTACTTCCATAAAGCATTGCTGCAGCAATTTTAATAGGCTATAACATTTTTAAGGAACATAAAACATTTTTTTAAACATTTGATTTAATATATTGGAGCTCATGTGCTTCTGATATTTTAAATTCCCATTTTCTTTGTAAATTGTTCAGGATAAAATAGAAGTTACTTATGTTCTCCCATTTCACATGTCAGATAATAATACAAACATTTCAATACATCAAATTTCACTTAAAAAATAAATTGTCGTTTATTCAACAAACCACCTAGGAGAGAGCGACAGGAACTGTTCTACTCTGCAATATAAAAATAATAGGATTTATGCTGCACTTAATATAAAACCTGATAAAAAGCGTAATTTTGCAGCTGTTTCCTAAACTTCTCGAACTGCTTTTTTCCCCATGGTATAAAAAGAGTACTTGACTGTTTTGGACATGTTTTAGCACTAATTAACCACTCATCTTCCATGTTCATGGAAGATAGATAAAAGCACAATGTATTTGGATAACGTTTTCATGCCTGCCTTTTTTAATCAACAGGGAAATTTAGAGAAGAATTTAAAGCAGCATTTTCTTGTTGCTTATGTGGCATTCATCATCACCAGGATGAGCGTCTCACCAGAGGGCGTGCAAGTACAGAAAGCCGAAAATCCTTGACCACGCAGATTAGCAATTTTGATAATGTTTCAAAACTTTCAGAACACGTTGTACTGACTAATATAAACACAATTCCAGCAAATGGTACTGGACCTATTCACCACTGGTAGTATACTTATCCTGATGTCTTTTAATGCCTTTGTAAATTAAAATTTGGTCATGCCTCCAACAGTCTTTTTACCAGTGTCCAGAAGTCTACAGGGCAAAAAGGAGTTTAGGATTGCAAACTAGCAGTAAGCAAAATTGTTACATAAGCTATTTTATACATTAAATTACAACTTTAAAAAAAAACCCAAACCTTTAGAAACATAATTTACTCTACTTTTAACATGTCTAAGATATGTGGGGAGAGAGTATTAATTTTTTGCCTTACTATGTGTATTGGGTCCCTACTTGCTTTGGTTTCCAAATAAACAGCAGGTATCATGAAATGTGTAAAATTGAATTGGAATGTTTTTGCAATAAGCATATATTCAACTTGTATCTGATTCTCTAAATATGCCAAGATAGAGATGACTTTCTCAGAAGAGATATGTTAACTAAGCTCTTTTTTTTAAAATGGAAAGTAAAAAATAATTTCAATTTACCAACTCTGGAGATTATCAGAATGTCAGATGTTGGATTCGTATTGCATTCCCCCCAGTTCCTTCAGTTAGTGGAAACAGCTGTATAATTTACTGTTTGATGTTCCTTTTCCCTTTATATGCCATTAGAGCTCTCCTAGGGTAACAGAGTCCAGAGTCTGTGTGGTAGGATTTTTGCTTAATGCTACTGGCAAACATTACACTTTCTTGATAGTGTTGGAGCACTATAGTATAAATTTTATAGCAAAAGCCATATCTAGGCCTCATATGACTTTGGTTTAGTTCACTAAAGGGCCTTTTCACTGCAGAAAAGCAGTGTTCCAGTTGGGAATCACACAAAGAGATTAATAGGGGTGTGCAAAGTGGGCAGTATTAGATCTGGAATGGGATTTGGCCCGATTTGGGGGACAGTGATTCAGTTCACTGATTTGAATCACTGTCCTGATTCAATTCATCTGAATCTGAAGGTTCAATTCTGATTTGGAGAATCAGTAATTTAGCCGTAGACACAGCTTTATATGTTTTTTCTATGTAACTTGAGGTACCAGGCATGGCTTATGAACGCTGAGATGGTGGGGAGAATGGAGCATCCCACAGGAGCACAGGGAGGGTCAGCTGCCCAGTGCAGGAGGGACTCCTCCCCATGGCCCTCTGGCTCAGCGATCAGCCATGGGGGGACCCCAGGTGCCTCCCCAGACCTAGGAGACACAAATCACTGAGCTGGGGGGTGGGAGGCTCCCCTGTGCACTCAGCAGCAGACCCGAAAGTGGACCTGAAGTTCTTCTGGTCCACTTCTTGGTCCACCGCAAAGAGCATGGAGGACCCCCTTCCCCCCACCACGCTTCCATGGGATGTCCCGTTTGTTCCACCATCTCACTGTTCACAAGCCATGCCTGGTACCTCGAGGTATGTAGAAAAAACACATAAAGCTGCGTCTATGGCTGAATCATCAAATCTCTCCAGATTGATTTGGAGGCTTCTGATTCAATTTGGAGAGATTAATTCGTCTCCTGATTCTATTCAGATTTGAAGATTCGGTCACTGAAAAGTGTCTAAAATTCTTCTAGAAGACTGGACTCGTACATTAGCTTTATTCTATATTGTGTTATTTACTATAGTAGATATCCTCCAGGAATGGAGGAGTAAAGATGATCCCATATTTAACAATAAAACTAAGCAGCAGCAGCAATGAAAATGGGTATAGTTGCAGGCACAGGTCAGGGTGAACTGTCTATAGTTCACTCTGTTTAAACGAATAACCTTGGAACCGTAAAGAGGCTATGTGCTTACCCAGAGTATCCACTTACCCAAGCCGAATATAAGCAAGCAATACTTGTTAAGTACACAACATTGTCATTGTTGTGGCTCCACTTGTGCTTCATTTTTAGGGTTTCTAACAGTTAATTTGGAGGCACTAAAAGAGGCCATGAAAATGAAGGAGGTAGTCTGTTTCTGTTATTCCTGTAACACTATCAACCTTGAAACTGACTAGATCCCTTCATTTTCAGAGCCTATATTAGTCACTGTAGGGGCAGCTATTAGAAGCCTTGATAGCAAAATCAATCATGAAACTAACTAGCTGTTGTCATTCTCAAAGCTTCTAAGAGCAGCCCTTGGAGGTCTGCTTTCCTTTCAACATTTCTGGCACAGTTAAAAAGAGTGTGGTTGGTAACCAAATGGATAATTACTGTTACAGTTAGTATGCAGTTAATAATTAAGTTTCAAAGTAAACTGTGAAGCTGAGAGATGCTATGTACTGAAGTAGTTTATGCACTTAACTGATAAGCAGATAATCAGAGTGTGTTGCAATGTAAGTGATAGGCAACAAACTGGGATTGGCAACAGTTTATGTAGTTAAATTAATGAAGTACCTATGCAGTATGCCTATCAGCATTAGCCATCTCCCAACCACTGTGTAACATGGACAGTCATGATAAAGCCTTTGTATATCTATCTACCTTACATTTTCCACACCTAAGCAGGACCAATCAACAAAAAAGGTGGTGACGATTCAGAACTGGTCTTCTAGATAGAAAAATCTTTGATACTATTTGAACATTTTGTTCAATGTTCATATAGAATAATGTATTTGTTTCACTTGACAAAGTTTATTCAGTTTGGTTTTCCCATCTTCTCACACAAAAAATTTTGTGTTCAGAGGCCGGCTTCAATGGGAAGGTATCCTGGCTGGGGACCAGGCTAGTAAGCCAGTCAACATCTGGTGCTGGAAACATTGCTCCTGCCTACATTCATTATTTTCATTATTCTCACCTCCTTTGCACATCCCCTGATGTGCATGCAATTCCTAAGAATTAGTAGTGTTTTGAGCACATTATCAAATCTTGTTAAGGAACAAGCCAACTTTTCAGCTGAATAGTAAATAAGCAGGATTTGGCACTTAGACCTGAGAGAGTAGCTGGCTTGAGAAATTCTATTTTACCCTTGTTTTATCGAGACATCTGAGCATCCTATGTTCCCAGACAGAATATGATACTTTTAAAGATGAATTTAGGATTCCCAATCAATAGCCAATGCCTGTAATATTCATCATTAATGCAAGAATGTGTTGTGAATCAGACTTTCCCATAGACTTTGGGAAGAGATTGCCTAAAACACTGACAGAAGCAGTTCTAGGTGGTCATGTTACTAAACTTGTCATTAGCTGTGTTCTGCTCAAAGAGGGCCCCAGCCTCCAGATGAACCAATGGCAACTTTCACGAGCCATAAAATAACCTTAAAATATATATTATATGTTACAGGTGCCACGGCCATATACAGCCCATTGAAGTCAGTGGAACTGCACCTGCACATACCAGGGATGAGCATAACTACAAGTTTAGATGAATCAGAGAAAGTTTCTGTGGAAGACACTGGGACAACTGAGAATACAGAGTGGTCCAAATATACCCCTGTGGCTACTAAGCTGACATCCATGGAGTTACATCAAGGATGAATTTGGGCCCATACATTAAAGGCTACTTGAGAATACCAATGTCTTTATACACCATGTGATAGATCACAACAATTAGACAAAGGGATTCCTCCAAAATGACTGCCTCTTCAATTTCCTCTCAATCTTATGGAAACCTACTTACCTCATAATGTGCTAAGAACATGCATCTTTGCAAGTCTTTTTAAAAGAAAGCATTGCATCATGTTTTGTAAATACTGTAGATATTTATTTTATATATATTTCAGATGCCATGTAACATTTTTAAATGTATCTCATAAAGAGCTATGAGTATTTGAAGGCAAAGAGTTAGAAAACCATTTAGTTTACATCCTGAAGCTATTCATGCTGGATTTAATTGTGAGACACAGTTACTCTTCTTATACACTCTTCTTAGAAATTTAACACTTCAACAACTATGGTATACTTTTTACCACATTTTCTGCAGTTTCTCTTGAGATTGTTATTGTGATATTCACAGCTACTCATTCCAACATAACCACATCCTTAGTCATGGAATATTTGTTTTCTCTCTGTAATTCTAAGCTGAGAATTCAGAGCCATCTTCCTTTAAACTTGGGTGCCTAAAGTTAAGCATCTAAAAAAAGCAATCTGATCATAAAAGGTGCTGAGAATCTGAAACTACTGCTCAAATCAATAGGAACTATAAGGGATTGACCATTGAAATTCAGGCTGCTTTAAGACTGGTGCCTAACTTTAGCAATCAGTGTCTAAAAATGTTAGTCTCAGTCAGGTCCCCTGTGGTCTTACTGTGAAGTTGAAAACACCAATTTGTCTCATTTGTTTTTAAGGTTTGCTATTTCAGCTACTGGTTAGGACTTAGATCTTAGTAGTTAATAGATTTTACTGGAAAATTCTTTTTTATCCATGGAAAAAATTGAGTTTTCAGCAAATATAAAAAAGTCAAAATATTTCTATTGAGAAATATTGATGAGGTATCTCACATGAGCTACAGCTTACATGGCTCAAACTTCCCTTACCTCTACTTGAAGCAGTCTGGTCAGAGGTGTCTCATGATGCACTGTGTTCCTCCTTCCTGATAAGGACAGGTGGTGCATTTTAGGAGGCTTAGCACAACTGGACCATAGATAAGAAATGACATAGGGAGCCCCTAAACTGCACCTTGTGTGAGATACTATGACAGGATATCAGAATCAAAATAAATG
Source organism: Crocodylus porosus (assembly GCF_001723895.1). NCBI lineage: Eukaryota > Metazoa > Chordata > Crocodylia > Crocodylidae > Crocodylus > Crocodylus porosus. The sequence continues at coordinate 44,719,910 of NW_017728918.1, forward strand.
AACAACATTTTGGGGAAAATTAGATGTTTATGTTTTAATGAAAAATGAGTATTTGACACACAAAACAGATATTTTTCTCACACACAATATTTGTTGAAGACCCAATTTTCCATAAAAATGTATTTGATGGAAATTTTTTATCAGTCTTAGTAATTATTTTTTCTAGGTTTTACTGTGACCAGAGACACTTATAAACTGTTTTTCCTCCCTTCCTTTATCTTTCTCTGTGTAGCTAAGTATTTATAAAGTGCCTAATTACTCCTCTCATTTAACTCAGTGTTATACTTGTATAACTATATAGACTTTGTTTAACTTACTCCTGATTTACACTGCTGTGAAGTGAGAGGAAAATCACTCCTCATCCTGTTTGTATATAAAGTTTTTTAAAGTAAAAGAAGAAAAAAAAATATCTGCGAAAATCATTAAAACAAAAGCATAAAAACCTTCAAGTTCTCCACATGTGTATGTTTAAATTCCCAAACTCAGCTGAAACACAGCTTTCTTTTCAGCCAATGATTTTTTTGCTGCCCCCTTCAAGAAGAAAAGTCCTGACTGTGGGATGAGCAAATCTGAGAGGGGAAAAGAGGTCTGGGTTTTTTGCACAGTGAATGTTGCAGCTGAATTTCTAGTCTAATACCCACCAAAAAATTGTTGGTCATTATACAGAACCATGTAAGTGGAAAAGAAGTGTAGGTGATACATCAAGCATTTACTAACCCATAAGAAAGGTGTGGATGGTCTAAGAAGATATATCAGCCTTGTGAAGGAACTGCTGAGGCTCCTAAAAGTATACTTAAAAAAACGAAAAAGGGGGTGGAGAATATTGTTATCTTGAGTTTGCTGCCCTAAGTTGACAGCAACTCACATTAAAGACTGTGGGAGGAGCAGGGCTGAACCTTAGTTGCCAAACCAAATTAAAACTTGAGTTGTCTTGTTTCCTCTGGTCTTTTAAGGATTTAGCCAAGATGTATAAGGAATACATCTTAATGTTCTCACCCAGTCAGGGAAAAGCTTACATGTTCTGAAATCACTGACCTTTCCTCACTGCTTTAACCTTAACAATAGATTTTTGTGTGAAGATCAGAAGTAAAAGATGAGTCCTATTCAGTGATCTGATAAATATAACTTCATTCTACCAGGAATTTCCACTTAAAAATTACATCTCTGGGAGAGGTATTATAGATTCAGAGTTTATTAAAGGAATGACAGAATTTCTTAAACAAATAAAGCACTGGAACAGGCTATGCAGAGAGGTTGTGGAATATCCATAGAGAATTTTAAGACTGGGGTAGACAAATCCTTTGCTGGAATGAAACAGTTGGTCATGGTCCTGCTTTGAGCAAAGGGGTTGGACTTGATGACCTCCTCCTCAGGTCTCTTTCAGCCCTAATTTTCTATGACAGGCAAAGTCTGGCCCACAGAACAGATCGGGCCCATGGTAGACTCTACTTCTCACCAGCCCCTCTGGCGGCAGCACCTTCTGACTGCCACCGCTGGACCCAGTGACCAGGCACCCCATCCCATCCACCCCATACCCACTGCTGGGGGTGGAACTCGTGCAGACAGGGCATGTGGCCAGGCAGCAAGGATGGGGCTGCAGCTGGGAGCGAGATGGGCCCTTCCTCTCTCCTCCAGCCTGCCCCCCCGACCCCTTACACACCAGCACTGGAGCCCTGGTGCTGAAACACGTTGCCTGGACAGCAGCGTGTTTCAGGACCAGGGCAAGTGGACAACCATAGAGATGCTTTGGCAGCCAGAGAATCTCCATAGAGGACCCAAGCCTCCGGTTGCCTCAGGGACTGCTTTTCTTTTTTAAACTTTGATTTTTTTAGACTCCTGGCTATCCAGGGCTCTAATTTTCTTCCCGCGCTGAAAGTTTGCAGTGCGGGGAATGTTTTTTTGTTCCTGCATGTGCCTGTTGCCCTGCCTCAAAGGGGTTTGAGGAGGGGCAAGAGGCATGTGCGTGCTCATGTGGATGCACCCATAGAGAGCAGCTGGGTAGCAGCACCTCATCCTCTCTCCACTGTTTCTTCAGGTGGGATCCAGCACCACTTGAAGAGAGAGAGAGAGAGAGAGAGAGAAAGAGAGATCCAAAGGTGATCTGCACCTTCATCCCCATTTTTACCAGGACCTTTAAATTGTGCTCCCTCACTATCAAAACTTTCAAATCACCTATGCTCTGGAGCCTGCTGCTCTTTGTTCTTCCCCTCTTCTGCATCCCCTTTCCTGAATGCAGTAGCAGGGAAAAGGAGGGGTCAAGTGGTAATGGCACATGGCCCCTGGGCTCTGTGAAAGAAGGGGCTGAGCATCCCTGATGTTGCCATTCATCACATCCAATTTGACGGCTGTAGATTTCAGGAGAGGGGGATGAGGGAGGTGAAGAGCAAACAGCAGCAAGCTCCAGAGCTGCTTGAAAGCAGGGACTTGGGGTAGACCAGTATTGAGTTCATAAAACTCACAGGATGGACAGAGCTCCCAATAGGACATGCCGGTAAGCTCTGAGAGCTCATTGCACAAGCAGCACAGAGCCAAAACCCTACCAGAATTCATTCCTGTGTCCAGCCAGTGGCTTCTACCAGAAGCGTGTAAGATAAGAAGAGGGCAGGTGAAATAAATAATGATTCTTTTATTTTAGGTGTCACCATATGTTTGAGAAATAACAAATAAAGTACCTATATTTATTAAAGGAATATGTAATTTTATTCTATTTACTATCTAATAGAATAGTTAATTCTATTCTTTTTAAATTATATACGTATTATTTAATTTATATATAAAAATTATATTTAATTTATTTTAATTGTTTAGTTTATATATATATAAATTATTTTAAATTATATATGTATGTGTATGTATGTAATAAAGGAAAAAATATTCATGCAACATCAGGCCCATTAGTCTGACCTCAGTACTGTAAAGGAAAGAATAATTAAACAGAAGGAAATAAACAGACAATGGGATAAAATGAATCATGTCTTAACCAAAAGAAGACTGTTCCAGACTAACTTGATGTATCTTTGGTAAGCTTAATTTTTTTCTAGGCAAGGAAATGCAGTAGATCTTATTTATCTGGACTCCAGTGAAGCACTTTGATATAGTACCTTATAGGAAATCATTTTTAGTTAATGAAAATGAAGATTAATAGAAAAATGATAAGTTGGAAGTGAGAAAATGGCTTGAGAGGTGTTATTTTAAAAAAGAATTTTTTCAAGGGTGAGTCTTGGAACTCATCTGTTAAATATTATTAATCATGACCTTGACACAAGAAGTGGGAATATGGTGATTAAATTAAGAATTTCTGTAGGGAGGAACTAGGTTTGTTAAAGTTAGGGTCTGGGAGCAGTGACCAGTACTGCAAGTGTGGCTGTACCTGGCTGTTCCTAGCCCCACCTTAAACTAAGGCAGGCAGACCATGCCACAGAAACATCAGACAGAAACATTTTTAAAGTCTCTCCTCCCTTTCCTTTCCTGTTCAACAGTACCTTACTTCCTCTCTTATTTTCCACTCTCACTCTCTACTTAAGCTTCTGGGTGCAGCAGGGGAGACCTGACTGACATTGCTGCTATCCCCAATTGCTGGGATCAGTGGTGGTGGTGGTGAGAAGGTTCCTAATTGTTCAGCCTGCTCTTGGGCTGATGGGGAGTACCTGGGATGACTGGGCAGGGATGGAAACTTGCTCATCACCACTAGCCCAGCTCTCTATACAATCAATTTGGAGTGGATATGGAGCAGCTTGAGAGCTCCCTCTGCTTCCAGGTTATCCAGGGGCAAAAGCAGCAGCAGGTGAAGGAAGGAGGATAATGGGAGAGGAAGGGAAGTGCCACTGAGCACAGAACAACGGATGGGGTACCAAGAAGGGCTTCTTACTAGTGCTGTATGAAATTTCAGCAGCTGTTTCATTTCAGAGCTTTTTTAGCCCATTTCAGTGTCTGAAACACCAAATCCAAAATGAAATGGAAGGCTCCAAAACATCTCTGAAACAAAATGAAACAATCTAAAGCGTTTCAGAAAATGTTGGAAAATTTCAGTTTTGGAGCCGGGCTTGTACGGGAACAGAAACGCAGAAGAGGGAGGGGGGAGAGGGGGTGGGGAAGGACTGCTCTTATATTGACATCTGTATCTGACCAGTGTCTGTGATCTGTCCCTGAGGTCCTTTCCAATCCCAGTGCTCTGGGGGAAGGATGGAGAAACAGCATATAAGTCTCTCTGTGAAGCCTTTCTGTCCCTTTTGTGAGCTGTCTCTCTGGAAGCAACAGTGTGTGAAAGGTACTGTGGCTGCCTCCAGTGACTGGCTTCCTAGTCAGTCTCCTGCTAGTCTTTCTTTTTGGAAAGGATTGGATACACCTTTCCAATATATTACAGATACAAGATATAGTAAGCAGATAGAAGAAGATACAGTAAATAGAAAGTATAGTAAACTAAACAGATAGAGAAGAAGATGTAGTAAACACATAGATACAGGCGTCCCTCACCATTCACGAGGGATACATTCCTGTGATGCCCACAAATGGCAAAATTCATGAATAGGGCACTGAGTTCATGAACACAGTGCCCCTGGTGGCTGCAAGGGGTGGGTACAGCTCTGGCAGCAATGGCGGGGATGCAGCGGTGGGGATCCAACAGCAGAAGCCCGGTGGCAGCAAGCACGGAGCTCCCAAGGAGCTCCGGTAAGTGTTTAAAGTGTATTTAAAATGCAGGTTCAGGATTCATTAATTTGAAACTATGCATGCTGAACCTGCAAATACCAAGGGTTTCCTATGTAGCTAAATAATCAGATAGAAGAAGATACAATAAACACATAGATATAGTCAAATAAGCAGAGAAGAGAAGAAGATATATAGTAAACACATAGAAGATATATTACACACACACACACTTTCCAGCACAGCAAACGTTATGAAGCATCCTAGAAAGGCAGGTGCCAAGTCTTCTGGCAAGGGAGCAAGAGGGGGCAGAGGGAAAGCTCTATGTTTCCTACCCCCTCAAACTTAGAAGTACCCTCTTCCCTAGCAGGCATGAAGCTTCTGCTGCTAGTGGCAGCAAGGAGGTGGAAGCAGTGTCTGCACCTGCCCCACCCCCACTAACACCAGCAATAATAATAACCCCCAGCACCACCAGCATGACAAGCACTGTCATGACAGTCTCCTCCACCCAAGATTCAGTTCCCAGCATGAGCCTCCCAGTGCCAGAGGAGAAGCTGGATCTGAAACCAGGGGAGCTCAGTGCCATAGCCATGGAAATTCTGGGGAAGGAGGAGGAAACTGAGTTTCTGCTCCACACCTCTCAAAGTTCCCCTAGAGCCAGGGGAATGCAGTGTGGAGGGGGTTATGGAGACAGGTGGCTCAGCTTCCCCTGTTGTTGTGCCTCTGCCTGCTGAGGAGGGGGATAAGACAGGATCCTCACCCACACCCCAGAAGTGAGGGGATAGTGTAGTGAGGGATCATTCTGAGGTAGCAGTTGATCCCAAGTATGCTATTTGCCTTTACTGATGATTCAAGACCAGCTGGGGTAAGCACGAGAAACACTTCAGCACCACGGGGATGCTGATGCGTATCAGGAGGCACCACCTCCTTGCCCTCGCTCAGCCTGGCACCGGTGGGAGCATGCCCCACTCTCACTCCAAAGCCCCCATTCCCCAGAAGCAGAGGCAGGCCACCCTGGACCAATGGGGAAAAGGAAGAGGGAAATGGGGACGCATTCCCAAGGTAAGCCAGGTCAGTCAGAGCACTGGGGAGATGCTTAGTTTGGATGGCTAGGCCTTCTCCTTCACTAAGCAGCCCGGGTTCAGGTGGCTCATGGCACTCGTGGTCCCAACATACCACATGGCCACATGCACCACCTTCAGCAGGATGGTGGTGCCCTCCCTGTATGAAGCACGCAGGGAGTACTTGAGGAAGGAGCTGTGTAAAGCAAGTCTGCAGGTGGCCTTACACTTCACCACAGACTTCTGGAGCAGCTGGGGTGGAGATCATGCCTACCTCTCCTTAACAGGGCACTGGTGTGATCAGTCATCAGTGAGCTATCCTTCAATCTGAAGTGATGGATGAGTCCCACATGGCAATGAAGAACATGGGGGCCATGAACCGTATGGTGCATGGGTGTCTCACTGGGGAGGGTGATCTTACCAACAGGTTCATCGTCATCGACAACCAGGCCAACATGGTCAAGGCAGTCTGTGATGCCAATTTTGTTGGCATCCACCGTGTGCCACACAAGTTCCACCTCATAGTCAGGGATGCCTTGGAAGGGGACAGGGCTGCTGGTAATGGCACCATCACTACTACAACCAACCAGCTCATTTAAAAATGCAGGAAGGTGGCGGGCTACTTCTAACACAGCATTAAGGGAGGCAAGATGCTGCAGGGCTAACAGGCAGAGCTGAGCATTCCGCAGGACAAAATCATGCAGCATGTGGAGACTTGGTGGAACTCCACATACCTGATACACGAAAAGCTTGTCAAGCAACAGATTGGAATTAGCAACCCCCTTAACAAAAAAGTGTGGGATACCATCTCCCAGATCTTGGTGTCCTCAAACCATTCCTTGAGACCACCGAGAGCCTCAGCAGTGGCATTACCCTCCTTAGCCAGGTGATCCCCATAGTGAGGGAGCTTCAGAATGAAATGAAGAAGTTCCAGGGTATAGGTGTTCCTGCCTGGGGCAAGCTGCTGTTACCAGTGGTGCAGGCACTGGTGATGTGGCTGAAGGAGGGCATCAAGAAATGGCTGAATCCATTCCAGTCCAGTATTGTCCACATGCTGGCAGGCAAGTGTTACCTGAGAGTGAAGGGGAGTGTCTATGGCAGCAAAATCCTGGATCACTGGATGGAGGTGCTCGTGAACAGAGTCAGGGAGGCAGAAAGGCAAAGGCAGGGGGATGTGGAAGAGGGGGATCCACTTTCATGTGCCAGCACTCCATCTACCAGCCAGTGTCCTTCTCCACCACAGGCACTGCCAATGTGGGCTGAGGGTATGTCTTCCATGTTAGCATCCAGAAGCACCGGACCACAGCATCAGGCAGGTAGTGCTGAGGCCTTGGTGGCTACCTATCTTGCTGAGGATGAGAAGCCACTTCTCTGTGACCCCTTGGCCTACTGGGCAAGCTAAAGCCAGATGTGGCAGGATCTTCCACAATTGCCCTAGAAACACCTGTCCTGTTCACCAACCAGTGTTCTGAGTGACAGGGTGTTCAGCATTGCTGGGGATGTAGTGACACCCTACCACACCTCCTTGGATCCTGGTTTGATGGAGCAGCTGGTGTTCCTCAAGGTGACCCTCCCACTGCTGCAGTTCCCTAAGCTCCACGTGCAGACAAAGTGAGTGCCACCCTCCTCACTCCATCCACACCTATTTCCTTTCTAAAAATTTTTTTAAAAACCATTTAATGCCCCATTCTCAGAGATGGAGGTGGCACTCACTGTATCACCAGCCAGCAAGGAAAGAACATGTCCCTGCTGAGCTTCTGTGCCAGGATGAACTTTGGAGATATGGACTGGGGCTCTGCACCAGGTCCTGGGCATGACCTAAAACTGCACCCTGCCAGTGTTGGGAGGCCTGGTGGGACTGCTGGTGGTGCAGCAGCCCCCAAGAAATACCAGAACTGCAAACCTCCCTAGTGAAAGAAGGGTAGGACATGGCTTATAACCTTTAGCCACCACACATACCCACAGTTCTGGCTAGGGACAGCCCAAACCTGTAAGATCTTTGAGAGGCCTGAGGCTTGCTGGTTGCAGTTGAGTTGTGAGGCTGCAGGTGAGCTTAGCTGCCTGGGATGCCATCTGAGAGGCATGGGCCGCAGTTTAAGGGGAGGTACAGAGCTGTGGAATGGATGCATGTTACCCCTAGACTTCAGGGGCCTAAATGGGCAGCCTCCCACCTGGAAAACATCTGAATCAATTTTCTGTCAAGGCATGGAAGGTGAAAGAGGGGCAGGCAGTTGGCCCAGAAACAGGGACCCCCCTTCCTCTCCCATTCTCTAAAAAGCACCCTGTTCAAATTCGCAGACAACACTAAGATATGGGGAGAAGTGGGCAAGCTAGAAGGGAGGAATAGGCTGCAATCAGACTTAGACAGGTTATAGGTGTGGGCAGATGAGAAAAGGATGGGTTTCAGGACTGACAAGTGCAAGGTACTGCACCTGGGGAGGAAGAACCAGCAGCATACCTACAGGCTGGGGAACTCCTTTCTCGTCAGTGCAGAGGCAGAAAAGGATCTTGGAGTCATTATTGATGCCAAAATGAACATAGTATGACAGTGTGGGGACGTAGTCAG
>NW_017728918.1:44728350-44733021 GCF_001723895.1 Crocodylus porosus
GAAGGCTGAGGGGGGATCTAGTGGCCTGTTACAAACTAGTCAGAGGGGACCAGCAGGAACTGGGGAAATCCCTGTTCCCTCGAGCACTACTGGGAGTGACAAGGAATAACAGTCACAAGCTGGCAGAGGGTAGATTCAGGCTAGATATCAGGAGGTGCTATTTCACTGTCAGGGCAGCTAGGATCTGGAACCAACTTCCAAGGGAAGTGATGCTGGCTCCTATCCTGGGGTCTTTAAGAGGAGGCTAGATGAACACCTTGCTTGGACCACCCAGTACTCTTTTCTGCCATGGCAGGGGGTTGGACTTGATGATCTGCTCAGGTCCCTTCTGACCCTACCAACTGTGAAACTATGAAACTATAAAACTAGGCTCAGTGTTTGTTTGAATTTACACACCACTTTTCACAGATGAGCCTATGAACTTCACTTCATCAACCTCCTAGATACAAAAACTCGTGGACTCAATATAGACATTGGATTTATGACACACTATATCCTGCCTGACATCTGAGTTTTGCTTTCAAAATTTTGAGGTGGAGTTTCTCAGAACCCCCTGCACCTATCTCCTTGAACCATGGCAAGCTTAATGGCATCAGAAGGGGCTACCATCTCTGGAAGCTTCATGGAAATCAGGGAATAAATGTCAAAGTTATAGGCAGTTTTGTGTTTCCCCATAATAGCCTATGGTTGAAACGTTGAAACAGCGTCAAAACTCCAAAACAGATTTGGCCAAATTGAAATAGAACAGTGATCCAAAACACCGATATAAATCACTGTCCTCTGAAATGGCCAAATCTGAAATAAAAACAAGATATAGTCATTTCGTGCAGCCCTACTTCTTACCTGCTATTGGGACTTATAAAAGTTTCTGGCTGCTGCTCCTGTAGCATGGGCTGAAATGAAGACTTGACCATGCCACTGCACCCCCTCTAGCCCACCATTAGAAACATCAACAATAAAGATAGGGATCAGAATAAGACAGGAAGAATAGGATAACTGTGAAGATAGGTTTAATAAAAATGGGATTCAATTCGATAAAATAGAATACACGGACTTGCATTTAGGGACTAATAGGAAGAATGTCTGTGATAAGCCTGGTGCTCATTAGTTGGAAACAACTGATGGAGAAGGAACTACATGCACCAATTGATGACAGGAATGAGATACTGATATTATACAGATAAGTAAAAGACAAAAACCTAGCTATGAAGTCTCTCCTATGCATGGCTAGCCTTTTCTATTTTCTCCTAGGATGAGATGACATCCACCTCACGTGGAGAGGTAAGTCCCTGTTCTTAGCCAGGATGATAATCTATTGGACAGGGATTTAAACTGATTTTGCTAGCGGATGGGGAAACTCCAAGTGGAGCATGTCTGGGGACAGGCACACAGGAAAGCTCCCATCTGGAGGACACTAAAATAACTGTTTTTGAAAATGTTAGTGGAACAGTTCTCCCACAGCATGTCAGGAAATTGGGGGTGTCAGCTGGGGGCCTCAGCTGCCTGGACACCAATACGAGGAGCATCAGGAACAAGCAGGAGGAGCTAGCCCTTCTGCTCTTTAGTAGGCAATATGACCTGGTAGGGATCATGGAGATCTGGTGGGACTCCTTACATGATTAGAGTGTAGCTGTAGAGGACTACACCTTGCAAAGAAGGGACCAAGCAGGGAGAAAAGATGGAGGGGTAGCTCGCTACGTGAGGGAGCAGTAAACCTCTCTGGAGGCTGATATTGACTCCATAGATAATCAGCTTGAAACCAATACAGACATTGGGTCTATATTGCAGGGGGTGCGATGTAAAAGAGACCTAACTGTGGGCATTTACTACAGGCCACCAAACCAACAGGAGGATCTTGATCTGGAGTTCTCTCAAGAACTGACAAAGGCCATGCATGCAAGGGACTTGGTTGTTAAGGGTTACTTCAATTACCAGGATGTAGATTGGCAGAAACACTTGGCTAGGTCAGATTGGTCATATAGCTTCTTAACTGTAATTAAGGAGCTCTTTCTGACCAGGAAATGCAAGGGCCAACCAGAGGTACTGCTCTTCTAGACTTGGTCTTGGCCAAAGGAGATGATCTGCTGTGTGGCTTGAGCACTGAGAGTAGCCTGGGTGACAGTGACCATGAGGTCATCAGGTTCACTGTCTGCCACAACATTGACAAATCAACTAGCAGGATTGAAGACCTGGACTTCAAAAATGATGATGTCAACAGGCTCAGGGCATTAGTAGGGGAGGTGATGCAGGACTAGGGATGGCAGGTGAATGGCGTGCATGAAGAGTGGTCATTCCTCAAGCACACAATCCTCAAAGCACAAAAGAAAACCATTCCCATGAAGAGGAAAAGCAGCAGAAGGGCTATCAAGCCCTTCTGTCTCAGCAGAGACATCTCAGTCTTCTTGAAAAAGAAAAAAGAGGCATACACACAGTGGAAGCTAGGGATAGTCCTCAAGTAGTACTATACAACAGTGGTTTGCACTTGTAGGGAAATCACAGGAAAGCTAAAGCAGCAACTGAGTTTAAGTTAGCCAAGGGAGTCAACGACAATAAGAAGTCCTTCTTTTGGTATGTAGGGAGAAGGAAAACAAATGGAAGCATGGGACCCCCATTTAACCTCGGGACAGCTGGTAATGGACACTCAGGAAAAAACTGAATTCCTGAATACCCACTTTGCTTTGGTATTTCACTGAACCAGAGGAAAAGACAAGTGAGATAAGGATCACAGGGGGCATGGTGGGAATGATATCCTTCCCATTGTGGATGCAGAGCTAGTGCAAAACCAACTAGAAAATCTAGACATTTTCAAGTCAGCAGGTCAGATAGACTTCCCCGAGAGTGCTGATGGAGCTGGCCCAGGTCATTGCAGAACCCCTGGCAAAACTCTTTCAGAAATCGTGGCACACAGGGAAGATCCCTGAGGATTAGAAGAAGGCCAACATTATGCCCATCTTCAAGAAGGGGAAGGGAGTGGACCCAGGCAACTATAGGCCAGTCAGTCTAACCCCCATCCCAGGGAAAATCCTGGAAAAATTCATTAAAGAATCTATGTGCAATACACTCGTTGAGGATAAGATTCTGAACAACAGCTAGCATGGCTTCATCGTGGGTAGGTCTTGATCCCCACCAATTCCCTCAGCACCCTCAGGTGAAGAGCATCTGGACCTACTGATTTAAACACATCCAGCCCCTCCAACAATTCCCTAACTAGGTCATCCCTGACCTTAGGCATAGTGGTGCCTCCCCTGAGTCCATCCTAGTGGGGGAAATGTCCTGGTCCCTGTTCAGGAATATGGAGCCAAAGAATTCATTAAACAGGTCAGCTTTTTTGTTATCTGCAGTCACCAGATTGCCAAGTCTGTCCTGTAGGGACCTCACGTTCCCTGGTGCCTTCTTCTTACTCCCTATGTATTTGAAAAAAGACTTTTTGTTATCCCTAATTCTGGTCGCTAGCCCTAGCTCCATCTATGCCTTGGTCTCTGCAGTCTTCAGCCATAGTGGTGTAAACCTCCTTGGTGATAGCCCCTTACTTCCACTGTTTATACGTCTCCTTTTTTGCCCTCAGGCATCCCTGGATGCCTTTGCCAAGACATGGGGGCTTCTTAGCACTCCTGCCCCCCTTGGTGCGAATAGGGACTGACTCTCTTTGAGCTTGGAGGATCATTTCCTTGAGGAACAACCACCCCTCTTGGACTCCCATCTCATTGAAGCTCTGAGACCCCAATGCCTCTCCTACTAATCTTCTTAGCTCATTGAAGATTTGCAGTAAAAATTTTTCACAAGGCAGTGAATTTAAGAGATTATTAAGGTGGCTTAATTTTAGTCACTTAGGGCACCTACACATGTGCCCAAGGCCTGCTCCAATGCATGCTAATTAATTTAGTCTGCTGGAGCATGCTAATTAGCATATTCCAGCAGCTTCTGTGTCATATATATTCAGTGTAACCATGCTTCAAAATGGTGGTGGAGTGCTTTATCTAAAGTTAATTGCACAAGCTTTAGTTAAAGTCCTCCTGTTACCATTTTGAAGCATGGGACTCTGAATATATAAGACACTCCCAAAACCTGCTCTAATTAAAGCACCACCACCCTGCCCCATCCTGAGGCACATGTAAATATAGTCTTAAAGCCAGATATTTGGTTCTGCTTACATGCTTTGGAAAATGCCACACCATGCTTATCAGTATCTTTAGGTATGAAATAATGTTGAAATCCTAATTCTTAGAGCAGTGATTCTCAACCTGGATGAGTTTAGATCCTTTCATAGATGTCACAGGATGCCACCTAGTGTTAGCACTGTTAGGTGTTTGAATATTTTTCACAAGATAAACCCAGAGATTCTGCTTGGTGATGGTAGTCCTTCTGAATTCTTGGCAACAGAGGAATTGCTCTACTAATCTGTAGCCAAAAAAACAAATGAAAACTAAGAGTTGGACTTTTCCAAGTAGTTCCTTGAGTCTAGAAAGGTTGAGAACTGTTGTCTTAGAGCTAAATAATGATCCTAATTCAGTGTCTATTTAAGTTCTTTCTGTTTTATTTAATGGGCTTCAAATCAAGGCTAAGGTACACATAACTCCTAATGAAATCAAGGAAAGTTGTGCAAGTCTGTTAATATAGAATTAGAATCAGTGTTTAAGCAAAACAAATACCAATGAAAAGCTCTAGATTTTT
>NW_017728918.1:44734041-44737713 GCF_001723895.1 Crocodylus porosus
CTTACACTATACTGTAGTCTATTAAGTGTGCAATAGCATTATGTCTAAAAAAAAAATGTACATATCTTAATTAGAAAATACTTTATTGCTAAAAAATGCTAACCGATGGAAAAATGGCACCGATAGACTTGCTCGACGCAGGGTTGCCACAAACCTTCAATTTGTAAAAAACGCAATATCTGCGAAGCACAATAAAGTGAAGCGCAATAAAACAAGGTATGCCTGTATAGTATAAATATTGTAATATAAATTTATAATAATATAAATATTTTGAAGGAACTGCAACACTCAATATTCTATATATGCTTCTTGCCAAATTATACCAAAGTATCCAAAAAAAATAGATACTTGTGTCTGAATAAAAAATGAAAAAGAGGGATTTTGAAGCAGTAATATATATATACAGAAAAGTTGGGGTTTTTTGAGCTAGTCATTTTTTTCAACAAAAAGGGGTTGTTTGCAGAAAAAGATATTTTTCCTCCTCAGTGCAGTTCGATGTGATTTCACAAGGTAAAAACATGTTGCATTTGAATCTGTTCTGAGTGATTGAAGTCAAAACCTGGGAGTGGCATAGCCTTTACATATTACCCCAAAGTACACTGGTTTGATGTCGCTAACCTACATCTCTTCTATATTAAGGACAGGGCACTTTTTCCCTTAGGATCCGAGCATCAAACACTATAAAAATATTATATATTTTTGTATAAAGAAGTGGGTGGCATGATCGAGACTGACAACACATATACATATAAAAAATGTAACTACATGCCATTTCTATGCTCACCAAATGGCTGTTTTTAATAGCATTGTTCAGCACTGAGAATGTATTAATTATGCACCATAATGCTCTCTCACTTACATTTTGTGCAAGCTTATGTTAGTGCTCTATGCTTGTTTAGTGCATTGTCCATGATACTATCACATTTTGTTTTGTTTTTTTAAACCTACTCCAAGAATAGTTCAGTTGTCTTGGCAAAATTAATTCCTCATGTGATTCTATTGCAGGTCATGGAGTTGCACTGGTAATGTTCTGCCTCATCTTCTGCTCAGATGTTCACTGCACAGTAAAACAGTCTACTTCATAGGAAATTTACTACCTGCATATACAGGTAGTAAATTTACTGCATAGGAAAGCCAAATAGCATTAATAGCACATGTAGGCACACCTGGTTTCTAAAATATGCCAGTTGTTTTTCAGGTTACCGAAGGTGGCAGTTGTCAAAAAGAACTGCTTACAAGAGTTCCTACCTATTTCATGATAGACCTTTTTCTATTAGTATATTATGAATAGGTAAGTAGACATTAAATGGAGGTAGAACAAGGAATAGAAATACTGCTGAATAGGGAAAAATATTTTTATTGCAGGAGAGATTAGGAGGGAAACAAATTCAGCTCTGTAAAAATAGACTTAATTTATGTTGTATAATGATCAGGCAAAAATCCACCACTTTTGGAATATTGAACTGGATTTATGTTGTTGTGGGAGGGAAAAGGATGCCTTAAAAATCTTCAGGGACAGACAGGAATAAGAAAGATTTCTGTGGGATATGGGAGTAGTAAATAGTCCTGCATAGAGCACTAACATAAGCTTGCACAAAATGTAAGTGAGAGAGCATTATGGAAATGGAAACAAAAGGGAGATCATATCTGCAAGACAAAAAAAAAAAGCAAAGATGCAAAATGTCAGCAAGTCCCTTGTGTATGGTTGTAGGCTACCTTTCTGATATAAAGAGCTACTGGATTTTGAGGACTGGAGTAAGTATCTGACCTACAGTTCTACAGAGAACAGAAATTTAGTTTTGCAAAGGAGTGTGACATTTTGAAACATGTTTTTATTTGGGTTGGGAATTAAACCTGAACACTTCACAAAGTTCTTTTGTTGTTGTTGTTGTTTAGGGATTTTTTTGCTGCAGCTGCTGCTGCTGCTGCTGCTATTATTGTTCTTCTTCATCTTCTTCTTCTTCTCCTACTCCTTTTCCTCCCCTCCCCATCTTCCACCTCCCCTATGCCTTTCCCTCAAAACAAAACTATTTTCTTGTCAATCAAAACATTTAAATTAAACCAAATTGCTATATTTATCATTTTTATTTTTAAATGGTATATAAAATAACAAAACTGAAATAGAAAAAAACAGTTCTAAAGGAAGCAGTTTGCTCCCCTGAGACAGTGCAGGCAGCCACAAGTAAATAATGCCCCAGGGACAGGGGGAGGCAGGAGACAAGGGAGAACCACAAGGGGCAAGGGGGAAGTAGAGTGGAAGGAATCTGGGGGAGCCCAGGGCACAGGGGGCGGGGGCCAGGGCAGAAGCACAGAATGGGGGTGGTGGAACTCTTACCTTTCCATCCTCCAGGCCCCTGATGGCCTGCAGTGTGACTGCTCCAAGCTTGAGCTAGTACTAGCACCCATCAACATTTGTGTGGTTCATACTGTAAGTGTAAGGTATAACAAGGCCCTGAGGTGTAGTCAATCCCTGCACCGCTGGCCCAAATCAGGCCCACTGCCCTCTGCCTTACCCAATACCCCAGATCTCTGCTTACTGCTCCTCACAACTTACTTGTGGCTCCCTGTGCTGTCTGTCCCCTGAGAACAGGCAGGTAAGGGTTACTCTGCCTGCCCAGCTGCTCTCTGGGCTGGGCCTGGAGAAGAGCAGCAGGGCAGGTAGGATAATCCTTCCCTGCCTACTCCGCTGGGACAGACAGCACAGTCAGCCACAAGTAAATGAGGAGAAGGGCCGGGTTGGGGATGAGCCCTTGGGGGTAGAGGGTGAAGAGAGACTGCTGCAAGGTAGTGGGGAGCTCTGGGCATTGGGGTGGGAACAGGGGAGCCTGGGAGGAACAAGGGGGAAGCCTGGAATGGGTGGGGGGAGGGGAGGGGAGAGGATTCTTACCTTCCAGTCCTCCAGGCCCCTGCTGCCTTGAACATGTGACTGCTCCAAAATTGACCTAACACTAACACCCAGCAGCATTTGAGCAGCTCTGTCACCTGGAACAAGGCCCTCACATACTACCAGCAGCGTTCCATTACTGTAATTGAAAACAGATGAAGTTAAACTAATGGCCACCTTTGTCTTCTTCCTCATCTTCATCCTCTCCTGGAAGTTAGATGCTCTTCACCTAAATATCAAAAGAGCAGGTGGCAAGGCAGAGCTAAATGGATCTCTTCAACACACAGGATTCTGCCGCTCTGCTGGAGGTCTGTCCCTTGTGCACTAGGAGCCCTTTCTGCCCAGCAGGCCACCTACAAGCAGTGGGCTTCCCTATAAGATTTCCTAATCTGTCTCCACCAGTTACAGCAAGTCTTTTTTTTCCCTTTGTCAGTGGTGAGAACTTCTGTTCCAGCAACCAAGTAGTTTTCTTACTTTGAATTTACTGGGGATGGGTTGAAGGGTGGATTTCCCTCCAACCCCCTGCAGAACAGTGTGGCTGAGGGGCAGCCTTCTGGGCCTGCCCTGTGCTGTGCTCAGAGGACATGCCCGTGCCAGCAGATGCTCGTGGTGCATGTCACCCCACCTGTGCTGTCTGCAGCGCTCAGGCACTGGGGGTTTTCCTGGGGGAAGACAGAAACCAAGAGGACGGGCTTCCCTTTGGTTTTGCATCTTGTTCTCTGCTTGCCATTCAAGGCTGTGTCGCCCACCCGTGCCTCAATCGCCTGGCTCGCTTGCGTGCATAGCTC
>NW_017728918.1:44737813-44776558 GCF_001723895.1 Crocodylus porosus
GGCGGTGCTGAAAGCGGCGGGGCGCGAGCGCTGTCCAGCCCTGGCGGTGCTGGAGGACCTCAGCCGCCGGCGCCCTCCGCCTGCCGCCCGCCCCGCGTGCGTAGCCGCCTGGAGCTCGCCATGGGCGCGCTGCTCCTCCTCGGTAAGATCACTAGGGTGGATGCAGCCGCTGCCTCTCCCCGTGGCAGGGGCTGCTCTGGCTGACCTCCGGAGGCCCCCGCGAGTCTGCTCTAGGCGTTTCTGATGCTCCCGGCTGGGACGGAGCTGTGAGTTTCCCCGTTGTCTGCTTCTCGCTGCTCCCCCTCTCTCCGCTGTGCGGGTATCTGCATTCAACCTCTCTCGCCGTCGCACCTGCTCTAAGGGACGTTGCTAGCAGCCTTCCCTGCTTCTGCTTGCCTGCACCAGTCTGCACAGGCAGGGCGAATTAATGCATAAGCAAACTAGGAAACAAGTCTAGGGTCCTAGTGAAGAAGGGGCCCGGGTCTGCTTTTTTTTACATATTATAATTACTGAGTGAAGAAATAGAATATCAAAATGTCATCTTCAGCTAGGAGCCCACAAGTTTGTGCGCCAGGGCCCGGCCCACTAAAGGGTTGAACCAGTCCTGATCACAGGGCCTCTGTGTGGAGCTTTGTAAGGACAAGCTTTGGTGGTTGGGGAGGGGACTCACTCCCAGTCCGTTGTCACAGCTTGTGGTTCCCGGTGGCTGCTTTTGCCTAGATACAAACCACAGCAACTTGGCCCAGCAAGGACTTGGATGGAACAGAGAGATGGTTTCCCAACCCCATGCCCTCCCTCTTCAGGTTTGCATGAGACTTTGCCATGGAAAGAGGCAGGTAAAAAACACTTCTTGAGGAAGCTCTCTCATCGATGCTAAGTGAGGTGAATTTTCTACACACCCCTATTACTTCGTTGCATCATGGGGCAGAGGAACTTCCTGTCCCTGGAGCTTCTTCCAGTTTTGCTCCCTTTGTATTGATGCTGGGTCTAAACAGTGTCATTTTAGGGCTGTCCTTGACCAGTTGTAGCCTCCAGGGAAACTTCTTCCACTGAGGTCCTGGGGGAATGCTCAAATCTGTTAACAGAGATGGGGAAAGGATGTGTTTCACTCTCTCAGACTTGCCTTGATAAGGAATACAGGACATCAGAAAGACCTGTAAATGGGATGCTTGTCTAAATAAACAGTGCCCTGTTTGCAGAGTGGCACAAGCAAGTGCTGGTTATTGACATTTCCCATAGCTTTCAAATGAAAAAAAAAATGGAAAGAAAATGAACAAAGCAGGTTTACTGGAAGCAACTAGAAGGCAGTAAGAGGAGATTCAATTCCAATATTGCATTCTGTTTCTCTTCTGTTTTATCCTTGGACTTTCACTATGTTCTGCACACCTTGTTTCCCCAAACCACTAACATCTTCCTACTCTAAAACTCTGATTCTTCTGTTACAGCATTCCACAGGTTAGTTCTTAGGCAGTCATTCTCAGCACTGTTAGATGTGCAAACATGATTGACAAGATAAACCCGGAGATATCAAACAGGAATCCATGGTATTAAAAACATTCTGACCTGTCTTTTGGAGGAATTGCTCTATTATTCTTCTGTAGTCATGAAACGAGTGAAAACTAAGAGCTGTTTGGGTTTTTTTTCCTATGGGCTGCCTCTAGTCTAGCAATGAGTATCTCAAATGTAAAAACATTGAGAACCACTGTGTTAGGCTTAGGAACTTCAAAGTTTCCTTCAACATTTTATGCCCTTTATGCTTTTCAGACCCTTCCTTTGAATAGAGTCACACTGCTGTGTTTATGTAAAACTGAGCAAGCAGTATGAAGCAGATCTCTTTAAAATCTACCTTTCCTTTTTGGCTCCCTGTCTTGTCATTCTTGTAGCTGGACCAAGACTTAATGTCTGGCTTTGTCAGCAATTTCCTCTGCAACCTTAGGTGAATAATTTAATTTTTCCATGCCTCCAGTCTCCATCTGGAAAATTAGATTCAAATATTTTCCTTTTTGCCACCTTTTGTCTTGTCTTTTGAGATTGTTATTCAGGGCAGATATGTAAGTATGTCCAACACCTAAAAAAGCCCATATTTTGTTTGTATTCTCTAGGAGTTCCTGTTGATCTAACAGCATTAATAGTTTTTGTTATAATGTGACTTAAGCTACATTGTCTTGATTTCACCAGAGACGTGCTGACAGGCAGAACATTCCAAACATTCTAACAGAATAAGTAATTTTGTAGAGAATTAGGTGGGTCTAATTTTACAGAGGTAACCATAAGTATTCTCCATTAACTGTTCCATGGCCATATAAATTATATCATCTTGCGTTTGGTTTAAATAGCAACCCTTGTTAAGTAAATCCAATCTGCTTCTGGGTTTAGCATTAATAAATAGCTCAGAAACAGCTCTAATTAAAAAAAAAAACACAGAGAATCTGACCTGATCATTAGTTGGCCTTCCCTTCCCCTCCTTCCCCCATACTTAGCCATGGTACTTCATGTTCATAGAAAGGAGATTAAAAGTACTGTGCCCAAATTTGTAGAACCTTTATGTTGTAGATCCCAACCTGGGGTTTAAATTCCTCACTGCACAAAATTATCCCTTGGGGAAAGTGGTACCTTTCTCCATGCCACAGCAGTGAGGTTGGATTCTTTCTGACTGAGAAGAAGACTGAAGAGGCTATGTAGAGGGGAACTATCTGTCTTAGCTATCTTGAATCTCGTAGTTGGAAAGAATGTATAAAGACAGATAAGTATTCTTCTCTTCAGTGCTAGATCTACTAGCTTGAGTTTAGCATGTGTGGTCTTTAAAGGCATGACATATTAAATGAAAGGCAGAAGAGAAGGCAGGGCACATTATAAGCTAATACACTCAGGGCACATCTACACATGTGTCTTTTAGGTGGGCTTAGCCTAAAATCACCTTTTCTAAGAAGCATTAAAGATATGTGTCTACATGTGCACACCATTAATGCTCCTTAAAAATGGTGATTTAAGGCTATGTTAAGGTGTAAATAGTGAAGTCTTATTAATACATGTGTAGATGTGCTAATGCACATTAATACAGTGTGCATCAATGGATACATACCACATTAATACACATTAGCATTTCTTCATGTGTGCTAATGCAACTTAGCTATTTGTGCCTAAATTTAATGCACTTTAAAGCACATTAGCAAGTCCATATAGAGAAGTTCACCTAAATTGCCTTAATGTGCCCTAAGTAAAGATGCATTACATGTAGGCATGTATAAATAAATGGGTAGATGTGCCCTCAGAGAGGTATATTAAATGTTATTTCATCCATCACCTTTTGAACATTAATTCTATTACATTTATCCACACATCTCCAAAAAGTATTCCTTGAGTAATACCTTTTCATCACAATAAAGCAGAGTAGATGAAATGTCTAAATAGTAGTTGATTTTTTTAAAATATTGTCTTACAGAACCATGTCAACTGTGTGCAACTGAGCTTAGTGCACAAGGCCTGTACAAGACCCTAGACAGAATGTAATCTTCTCAAAACTGGTTTGGAGGGCTTCACTTATCCTTCTAATTCCACATGGGATGACTTAAATGTCACCTAGAATGAGCAGTAATACCTAGTTCTGTGAGGTGCTGAGAATCCTCCACTACAAATGAAAACACGCTAGGAAGTGTTGAGCAACTTGCTAGATCAGGTTCTATATTACTATGCAAAGCATCATTTTTTATCAAATTAAAATGAAACAATCTCATATTAAAGATAACTTTGGCACAAGAATATGGATTAAAATGCTAAACTCAACCTTGTATCTCCTGCTGTAACAAGGCCAATCTAATTTTCTGCTGATAAGATAAACCACAGGACACATTTAAGGAAACTTCAGTCTTTCACATGATTTGCATATGATTTATGATTTAATTGGTCTTAACATTCAAAGCATTTAGTGATCCTGATAAAGAATTTGAGAAAAAATTCCCTCCAACACTTCAAAGAAAATATAGTTTTTGATGCAATATATTTACCTGACACTATTTATAAGTTCTACTAGACATTATGCCTGGTAGTTTTGTGGGCGTCTTGTCCCTGAAGTTTTTAGAACCAGTTAGACAAACACTTAGCTGGGATTATCTATTCATGGATGATATTTCCTTGAACAAGGAGTTGGACTAAACAACCTCCTGAGGTCCCTTACAGCCCCTTCAGTCCTTCCAACTTTTTATAATTTCTATGATTCTATGATATTCCAGTGGTCATAGGTGATTTAATGTTGCTAAAATCTTATAGCATTTTGCCTTTTGAAACGGCAAGGAAAGTTAAACTCAATGTTTCATCTAACTTTTTATTTTGTTGATTAATGACGTTCTAACTAGCTCATCCTTCATTAAATCTGCCTTAAGTTATGTTGTTACATTTTCTAGCATGGATAGGTGGAAGCAATTATCTATGTAAGGCATTAAATAATCACTACTTCTCTATTTTTACAGTATTAGCAGTATCTTTTTCAAGCTCATTTACTTCTCAGACCACTGACTGCCTTCAGGTGAGAGAGCAATGTATAAACGCTGCTAATGGATGTGAAAGTGTCTGGAATATAATTGAAGATGTCTGCAACATTTCAGGTAATTTTTACAAAATACACTGCAGTATTTGATTGATGTATATATGATAACGGTTTCTGTCCATATATGATTAGCTTCTAATACCTAGCTCAGATGTTGCATCACAATGAGACAGGAGTGACAGTATTCAATTCAATGGGGTTCCACAGGTGTAAAACTTAGACGTGAGAGCAGAATAAAAAATGATTGCATAATTAGGGTCGAGCCCCGAGTTCTGAGATCCTTACTCAGGGCAGACATCATGCAAAAACATTTTTAATGAGGTTTGTGCAGGTAGAGCTTGGGTCAGAATATGAGCCCCAGTTACCCAGCTGGGAGTTTTGCCTGAACAAGAGCTAAATAATGATTTCAACATTTAGCCCTATATGTTCTAAACTAAGAAAAGTCATCCAGTTAAAAATACCTTCTACAAATTGATATTGTAATAGACCTAGGCAACATCATAGTTTCCTGGAATACTTTGAGAATTAATATTAGAATTTGAAAAGAACAAATTATAGTGTACCTGACAGAACTTTGTAGAACTGACAAAGTTCCTCAGTTAACTAGCACTAACATGTCAGAGTAATTCATTTCCAGGGAATGATAATACAACATATTGCAGGCATTGAACATGACTAATCTCCCTCTGGTTATTCAACAGTTAAGAGATTTTTCACCTGCATGAGAGAAAAGAATCATTTTCTCTGCTGCTGTTTATCACCTTAATGAACAAGATTATTTTTATTAAACAGTTTAGGGATGATAACAATGTTGTTCCATATCTGTATGTTAATATATATATATTACCCATTTTATAGCTGCTCAAAATGTTTGAGAGCTGTACTGCTCTTTGTTCTATATACACTTTTACCTAATAAAATGTGACCTATTTTACCAGGGAGTTTAGACCTAGTAAATATCTAAATACTATTATGAATGCACCAACAAATACAACAGGCCTGAAATACAGCCTCATTCCTTTTATTAAACAAGCCTGACTTTATTTAGATCAAGAAATTGTTCCCTCCTGTTGGTAATACAGAAACATTCTTCCTTCTCATTCAGATCTCTCCTGAAGACTAATTTCTACCATTAGAACTTTAAGGGGCAGATTCTATTCCATCTATTAGGTGCCTAAGAGTGATTCTATTCTACCAAGTTTGAGCCCCTGATAATCCATTTTCTATGTTTGTAATATATTTTCATCTTGGTCTGAAAACCTCATAAAAAAGCAGTGAGCAAGAGGAAAATCTGTGACCTTTTGGTATTAATAGTTTTTCCAGGAATTGAAAAGGATCACATTTAAGTACATAGGTCCATTTAGACACCAAATAGGTAGAATAGAATCTGGCACTAAGGCGACAGTCAAAAAGCTGACAGCTGAATCAATTCCATCTTTTCAGGTTAGTCTAAGCTGCGTAGATTGAACTGATAAACAAGTGAATGTTTACTTTTGACTCTGGAAATACAGCCACATGGCGACAATAGCTTAGGCCACAAACTGGGGAGGAGGGGGTGCTAAAGCATACCTCCCTGCTTGGCTAAAGCAGGCAGCTTGGGCCAAGACTAGTATGCCCACCCTGCAATGGAGGGTTTGCGACAGGAAGTACAAAGCATCCTGGGATGCTGGGGGACTGTGAGTTAACTTGAATCTGTGGGTGGTCTGAGGCAGAAATTCAATAAATCAATTTAACCTAAATCATTTCAGTCTAGTACTATATCCATCCAGGTCTGTCTTAAAAAACAGTTTCAGCCATTTTGAAAGCAGTTTATGTGCACTGAACTTCTGAGCTAGGGACAGACGTTCAAAAAGCCTGATCCTGAATTGATTCAATCTTTGCAGGTTAGTCTAACCTGCCTAGGTTGAACTGGTTTGTGACTGCACAGACATCTTCTTTGGACTGAGAAAATTCAGGCACATGCCTGTAGTGGCTCAGGCTAGAAGCTGGGGGGCCCTAGAGCAACCTTCCCTTCCCTTCCAAAGTGCTGAGCTGATGTGGGGTATAACCAGGCCCCAGCAGGACCTCCAGCTAGGGACAGGCATAAACCCCCACCCTGGCCTGTGCAGCCCCAGGCTTTTCTCTGCTTCCTGCTGAAAGGATGGGAGACCCCAACTCCTGGCTAGCACTCTGAGGCAAAGTGGCTCTGTGCAGTGCATGCATCTGTTGATGATAATGAGCTTTTTGATCTCTCACTCCCTGCTTCTTCATACTGTCTGCAAATCTGACAGGCGAGGGAGCCAGGAGGGGCCTGATAAAAACTGTGTTATCAGCCCATCAACAAAACAAAAGTCTCTCTCTTTAGTTCAAGCTCCTTTTAAACAGCTTTTTCCAAGGAGGAATGGAGAGATGTTACCAGATGACCTGTTGATTAGCTCCAAAAAGCCCTAAGTGGGCACTGTTCTGTCTGCCTGTCCCAGTGAAATTGGAGACATGCACACACAGACACCTCTCACCGTTAGCTAGCACACCACATACCTGGGGTCCATGGGGCTGTGGTCTGAGCTGTGGGGGATGGGAGGGAGAGAGTGAGGGAGAAAGGAGGTATCCCTGCTCAAGCAGCAAGGGTGGTGTGGGGCAGAGGGAAACAAGGCAGACCCTGCTGTGCCTGCAGTCTCTGACAGAGCTCTGGTTAGGGAGCACAGGGTCAAGGCCTGCTCCTCTGTTCTCTGCTCCAGAGAACAGAGCCCTGCCCAGGGTTACAAAGCATCTGGGATGCTAGGGGACTCTGGTTTAACTCAAACCTGGAAAAGGTCTGGAACACATTGCATAAACTGGTTTGACCCAAATCAGTTCAATCGGATACTACATTCAACCAGGTTTATCTTAAACCAGTTACAGCCATTTTGAAACTGGTTTATGTGCACTGAACTTGTGTTCTTTTACAGGTTTTAACCAGTTTATAATCACTTAAACCAGTTTATGTGTAATGTCTGTCCCTATCCCTGTTGTGTAACAGATTTAAACCAGTTTCCAATCACTGATACCGGTTTATGTGTAACTTCTGTCCCTAGCCCATGTGTAAGGTGAACATGGAGGAACATAGAAAAACAGAGATTAAATAGTGCTCTGGTTAATTGGAACAGATTCATTAGTGTGAATTTGAAAACACTGATATTATTAAAAAAGCAAAAATCTAGACCCCTGGAGGATTTTTCTATGCTGGTGGGAGCTGGCGTGTCTCTGCTGCCGCTTGCACATGCCAAACCCAGAAACATGATGGTAAAACCACTCTGGGGACATTCCCACTATCACTCTTGAGAGAAGCTATAAGGGGATGCTTCTGACTCAGCTTTGCCTCCACATGTGGCATGTTCACACAGAGCAGGTGATCACAATGTTCTTGGAGTATACCCTAATGGACACATCTGGGCCATAACATAGACATGTCTAAATGGACATTGCGTCATTTGTACCACTTTATCCCTTAAAACCAAACTATTATTCAAAGAGAAGAATGATTTTCCCCACTACTCCTCCATTTCAGGGCTGGGGGTGGGAATCATTTGGGAAGAGTATTACAATCACCTGTCTCCAGTCCCCTTGTGGATACCTTCCTAAAGGTACTCCAGGGTTTGCTTAGGCCTTTCCAAGGGCTCAGAGTACCTTGGCACTCTAGTATAACCTCTACAGTTGTACTGCATTGTGAGGCTGTGCTTCTTCTAACTTCTCTTCCCTCCAATAACACAAGGAAATTAGAAATCAAAATGCAGTCTAATCATCTTATTGTAATAGGTTGGAGGAGGTTTGAACATTTCATTTCAATAACTTTTTGTTTTGACAATGTCAAAATGTTTCAATATTACACCTTATTTTGTTTTCTCTTTTTTTGATTAGCTGAAAA
Organism: Crocodylus porosus; assembly: GCF_001723895.1. NCBI lineage: Eukaryota > Metazoa > Chordata > Crocodylia > Crocodylidae > Crocodylus > Crocodylus porosus. Next base: position 44,746,240 of record NW_017728918.1, read on the forward strand.
ATTAGGAAATGTCTGCCCCCCTCCTACCACTCCCCTACCAGATTTTTCTGTATTGGCAACAAAGCAAAAAAGGTATTAGACTTTCAGATCTGCATCAAATGTTAAAAAAATATCTTTGTGAATTAGATTCAGAAGTCTACTTTGTCCTTCATCCTTAGTTGGGACCCGTATTGACAATGGTAGTTTTGCTTGTGAAAAAAGAAGCGATTGTGACCTAAAAAGGGATTCATTTCTTTGTTTTCCATCAGATGTGGATATACTGTAGGACGACCTGTAAATTTTACTTTAATAAAAACCTGTATTATTACTGGCTTCCAAGCACAATATAAGAAAGCATTTTGATAAGCATTCTAGTAATATGTAGTTTAGCTATAATATATTATTTGCAGTCAATCAGTAATAAAAGGAACAATAATTGAAAACCAGCAATAAAAGTATTTTCTGCCTATTCTTCACATAGCTGAATCAACACTGTGGTATTGATAGCTGTGATACTGAATCACATAGTTAAAACACACTCTGATAAGAGAACCATATACTGCTGAGTGCATGTTCTAACTTTTATACAAACCCCTTTTATCCCTTTTGTGCTGCACAACCTACTAAATTGTTAGAGTAAATCTCTGGCCTTTGTGACTTCATCATTATTATGGTGCAAGATCTACTTAAAACAACATTACAGAAATTCCTCCATGGCTATGTATAACCTAGGAAGTTTTATCAAGTAGCATTTATAACAAAGTACAGCAACTAACTTTGTACTTTCTTTAGAACTCATGCAGTTGTGTTCCTTTCTTCATGAAGCCCATCATCACAGTAGGGGTTATATCAACAAATCATGTGCTGCCTGGAAGTAGGGATCTCATTATGCAATCTATCATCCTGTAATTGTGGACCTTTCTTCCAATGAATTATGGGACACCAACATTCCTCCTAAGGAACTGTGAGATGTTGGAGTCTAGTTCCTGTATTTCCTTCTGTTCTGTCTGATAATTTTCTTATTTTAATCCTCTTTCTAAAAAAAAAGTTACCACCACTCCCCTAGTCTGTCCCAAAGATTAACACTTTCAGCATTAGTTTTTCAATCATTTTAACCTGTTAGTAGAAATATCAATATTGGACAGAAATATTTCATAGATTTCATAGTTGTTAGGAGCTGGAAGAGACCTTACATATCACTGGGTTCAGCCCCCCTTCACTTCGGCAGGAAAGGCTACTGGGGTCAGATGACCCCAGAAAGATGGACATCAAGACACTTTTTCAAGATCAACAGGGACTGTACCACCCCTGGGGGGAGCCTGTTCCAAACCCTCACCACTCAACTTGTAAAGATGTTTTTCCTTATGTCTAGTCTGAAGCAATCTTCAATCAGTTTGTACCCATTATTTCTTGTCCTCCCCTGTGGGGCCTTGGTGAATAGTTAGTCCCCCAGACCCTGATGTACTCTCCTGATATACTTATAGGTTGCCATCAAGTCCCCTCTGAGTCTTCTTTTCTCCAGCCTGAACAGTCCAAAGTCTTTTCAGCCTCCTCTTGTATGATCTGGTCTCTAGGCCTCTAGAAAGATCTCTTGGATGTCTTGGAAGTGGGATGGCTGATCATTCTGCAGCTGGGGAACTTCAGCAGTTACCACAGTGGTGGCTGGTGCAGTGAAAACAAGAAAATTGGGGAGTAGATAATGTACATACTGTATGCAAATTACTAGGTCCCATGAGCATTCATTGCCTAACAATATATAATTAAATACAGCTTCTGGACCTGTGAAATTAGCAAGAAGTGGTGGGATCAGATCATGATGTATATCTGCAACAATCAGATAGAGAAGGAAAATATTCCTTGAGTTGTGTGAGGAGCTGGCCGCAGCTGGCCAATGTGGAAATACTAAAATAAGAGTTGCTTTGATACTGGAGTAAAGAAGGGTGGGGCTAGTCATGCTTTAGAAACTCACATTTCCAGATTGCTATTGATCAGTAGGCAATGCAATTTGGCATTGGAAATCTATAGTGGTGGTTATTATCATCCAAGAATCCACAGCCACTACATATAGCTTATGATTTTGGACAACATACAGAAAATGAGAAAGGGATCTGGTTCAATGGGCTTCATGAGTTGTGTTAATGTGATAGATAGGACACACCACAATTCTGTCCACTTCCTCCACACACACACACACACACACACACACACACACACACACACACACACACACACACACACACACAGAGAGACCCATAGCCTCTGAGTACATAAAGAGAAAGAAGTTCTGTTTCCCCATGATGATGCAAACGTTGGTGGCTTACTGGGATGTTCTATTGACATTAACATAGAAAAAAAACCTGAAGCAGCACGTGCTTGGGCAGCGTGTGCTGCTAAAAAGTGGAGCCGGGCCGCTTGGAACTGTACTGCAGTGGCTGGCCAGGCTCTGCTCAGCAGGATCACCATGGCTGCAGTTCTTGGAGGCCCCCATGACCACAGGTTAGGCTGCTGACACCAACAGAGTGCTGGCCCAGTCTCCTCTGCACCACCTGGGGCAACTTGCTGCACTCCCAAGTGCGTATGGCACAGGCGTTCCCCGGGGACGAGAAGTGATGGCACAAGGTGCACTGCCAATATTTGTTTCCTGGGAACTGAACATCCACACATGTCTGGATGCACCCATTGAGAGCAAATTTGTTCCTGCCATATGGCAGCCAGTGAGAGCTCTGGGCCCCGCCAGGTGCTAGCCCCAGGCTGGCAGAGGGCACCAGGGTTAGATCTGGACTCTCAGAGGTGAGGAGGCAGTTGTTTCCCAGCCCTGAGCTCCAGGTCTGGGAGAAAGTCCCACTCCCAGAGCTCTTTCCCAGACCCCTGCCCCACTGGCTGATTAGGGCAGGAGGGCTGGGAAAGTGTTCCCTCCCCCACAGCTCTTTTCCAGCCCCCTGCCCCAATCAGCTGGCCAGGACAGGGGGCTAGGAAATACTCCTCTCTCCTGCAACTTTTTCCAAGTCCCCTGCCACCCAGGGCAAGGGGCTATGAAACAGTCCCTTACCACACAACTCCCCTTCCCTGCTGCTAGCCACCCCACTGGTGGGACAGTTTCCAACCACCCCAGCTGAGTGAGAAATTCCCACTCGGCTGAGGGCTCACTGTCAGCTGCCCCACCAGCTGACTAGAGCAGGGGGCTGGGAAAGATCCCCCTCCCCCACAGCTGTTTCCTAGCTTCCTGTTCCAATTGGCTGATTAGCGGAAGAGGCTAGGAAACATCTGAAGAAGAAGAGATTCTTTCCCATCCTGCTGCCCCAGTTCCCTGGTGGGACAGCTGGCAGGAAGCCTACAGGCTGGGCGGGGAGACAGCCCTAGCCAAGGGCTCTCTGCTATCTGCCCCATTGGCAAGACAGCTCCCTGCTGCCCTTGACTGAGCGGAAAAGGAAATGCTCCCCAGTCCTAATGCTGCTCATCTCCCTGCTCTTATAGGAAGCTGGGAGTTCTTCAGTTCCAGGGCAGTTGGGAGCAGAGAGGGACTGGGTCCCCACGCTGATCAGCTCCTGGCTTCTGGGTAGAGGCAGGAGCTGAGCAGCATCAGGACCTGGCCCCCTGCTGGTGTGGCTGACCAGGAGCAAATTTGCTCCCAGTCAGCATCTACATGAGCCCTACTGTGCAGTGTCTACTTTGCAGTTAATTTAGTACCTGCATTTACAGGTACTGGCTAACTGCACAGTAGTTTATGTGCACGGTTATACTGTGATGCTTTATTGTGTAGTAGTGTGCAGTCTGTCTACTGTGAGTAAAGTGTCTTGTGTAGACGCGCACAGAGTTACACATTTTATTGTTATTGCTGATTGTGTTTTGCATAATATGAATGACGCAAAGGAGGAAATATTACCATCAGTATAAAACGGTTCTGGCTCTTTTTGAACAACCTGACAGACTGGCAATCACAAGAGTCACTGAAGTGTTATATACATGTGGGAGGCTGTGAGACGGAACATTTATGACATCAGTCATTATTGACTCCAAGTTGAACATGGGCCGACAATGCGAGGTCATGGTTGGCAGGGCTAACCGCACCTTGTCGTGCATCCACAGGTGCATCTCAAGTAGAGCCAGGGAGGTGATCCTCCCCCTCTACGTGATGCTGGTCAGGCCACAGCTGGAGTACTGTGTCCAGTTCTGTGCGCCCCATTTCAGGAGGGATGTGGACAACGTTGAAAGGTTCCAGAGGAGGGCCACCCACATGATCCGGGGACTACAGAGCAGACCCTACATTGAAAGACTGCGGGACGTAAACCTGTTCAGCCTTCACAAGAGAAGGCTTAGGGGGGACCTGGTGACTGTCTATAAACTCACTAGGGGGGACCAGAAGGGTTTAGGGGAGACACTGTTTCCTCTAGCACTGCCTAACATGACAAGGAACAATGGACACAAGTTATTAGAGAGTAGATTTAGATTAGACATCTGCAAGAACTACTTCACAGTTAGGGCAGCTAGGAGCTGGAACCAACTTCCTAGGGAAGTAGTGCTGGCTCCTACTCTGGGGATCTTTAAGAAGAGGCTTGATGCCTACCTGGCTGGACTCATTTGAGTCCAGTCTTTTTCTCCCGCCCAGGCGGGGGGTCGGGCTTGAATATCTACAAGGTCCCTTCCGACCCTACTTCTACGATTCTATGATTCTATGATTCTATCTGATTTTTAGCTATGATTACAAATCCTTGGTGTTAAATAAGCCACCTGCTTCAAAAGACCCTTCCTGCATCCTCTGCCCAGATACATTCTGTCCCCAATTTCAAAAAGGGGTAGAGTGTTCCCTAAATGGGCTTGCTGGGTATGACTCAAACTCATTGAAAATTAGGTGTGGAAGGGACCTGAGGAGGTCATGTAGTCCAACACCCTGCTCAAACCAGAACCTTTCCTATCTATATCATCCCAGGTGAGTCTAAAAGAGTTTTTTTGCTTCCTGCAGGTTTTGTATGTCTAAAATCCTTCTCTGCACTGGTGTACACTTCTGTAGCTTATTCCTATCCTGTCATGTGATGTGCACTTTGACTCATAGATTTCTTGTTGAGTCCAGGGGTCACCCCACTCTGGGGAACACATAAGTAACCTTTTCCTGCTGGCCCACTTGTCCCTAGGATTGCCTGGATTCCAGCAGCACTCACATCCTAGTCTGGGGAAGGCACACAGAGCATTTCCATGGGCTAGGGTTCATTCCTGCAGGAAAATGTCTCCTGCACAAAAGGTCTTCCTTGTTAAAATGAGGAAGATCTTTATCCTAGAATTAGCCTGTTTCCTGTGGGAGAAACTTCATGGATGCTCCCAGTTTCTAGCAGGAGAGTAGCATTTCTTCTACTATCACAAGGAGAAATGCGAAGTGGAAAAATGTCCAGCACACCTACTGCCTAGGAAATGACCTGTTCAGCAGCACAGAAGCAGAGAGGGATCTTGGAGTGCTAGTGGACTCCAAGATGAACATGAGTTGTCAGTGTGATGAAGTCGTCAGCAAAGCTAATGGCACTTTATCGTGCATCAGCAGATGCATGACAAACAGAACCAAAGAGGTGATACTTCCCCTCTATTGGGCACTGGTCAGACTGCAGTTGGAATGCTGCATCCAGGTTTGGGCATCACACTTTAAGAGGGATGTGAATAACCTGGAGAGGGTCCAGAGAAGGGCCACTCATATGGTTAAGGGCTTGCAGGCCAAGCCCTACAAAGAGAGACCAGGGTACCTCTTCAGCCTCCACAAGAGAAGGTTGAGAGGCAACCTTGTGGCTGCCTATAAATTCATCATGGGGGTGCAGAAGGGAATTGGTGAGGCTCTACTCACCAAGGCACCCCTAGGAGTTACAAGAAATAATGGCCATAAGCTAAGAGAGAGCAGATTTAGACCAGACATTAGGAAGAACTTCTTCACAGTTAGAGTGGCCAAAATCTGGAATGGACTCCCAAGGGAGTCCATTCTCCCCTACCCCAGGGGTCTTCAAAAGGAGGTTAGATAGGCATCTGGCTGGGGTCATCTGAACCCAACTCTTTCCTGCCTATGCAGCGGTCAAACTCAATGATCTATTGAGGTCCCTTCCAACCCTAACATCTATGAATCTATGAAATATAACACTTGTCCATACCCAGACTTGGACTAATATGAAGAGAGGCTTTTCAAAAGCATATGTTGCAGGCATAGGAGCACCCTAGAATTATTACTGCAGAACTATTTGCTGGTATAGGTAAGCCAGTAACTTGTATACGCATTGTAGCAATGGAACAGTTCTGATCCAAAATTTAAGTCATTCAGGGCATGTCTACACATACCCCTTTTAAGTGGAATTAGCCTAAAATAGCCATTTATAAGGCACATTAAGGATGCATGTCCACATGTGTGCACCCTTAATGCACCCAACTAAATTTGGTACAGGTATAAAGCAGGTATCAAATTTAGGCATGATTAGCCAAGTCCCATTAGCCAACATGTAGGTGCTTAATGTGCATTAATGTGGTGTTCATCAATCAACATCACCTCATTAAAGTGCATTAGTGCATCTGCATGTGGGCTAATGCGGCTTAGCTAATTTCACCTAAAAGTTAAAGTGCCTTAAGGTGCATTAGCACATCAACATGTAGATGCATGCCTAAATCTCCTTAATGTGCCTTAAGCAAAGGCACATTAAGTTTAGGCACATGCAAATACACATGTAGGCATGCACTCAGAGAAGTGATTTAATTTGAACAGCACAAATTCAGGGTTGTTCCAGCTTGTGACAGCTTTTAGCAGTAAAATGTTTTGGTACAGACAGGACAAATCCAAACCAACCCTCCCCCCTCAAAAAAACCCCCCCAACAACATTTGTTTTCTTATTTGCCTTTATCCCTTATATCTCCCTTAGAGCTCCTTGAGCTCATATTCCAGGTTTCTAAAAAAAGTCCTAAATTCTTTCTCTTGGGAAGACTACCTGGGTTTCATATTTATTCCTAAAAGTATTGATGAATAATCAATATGCTTCATCTTTATTATATAATGTTTTATAATTGAAGTCCAGCTGTTGAAAACAGTAAACAGCAGAAGACCAAAGTGAAGCCTGAGGGTAAGTTTGAGTTACCCAACGGTTATGCCTGAGCAATTCTATTCTATTATCCCATTTGGGTTCCTAAGTGGAATAGGATTGCCCTCCAGAAATGCACAGCCATTTCCTTATTTCTATAATGGGGACACTTATGCACCCAGAGGGCACATCTACACGTGCAATTACTTTGACTGAATAAACTCTGACACAGTTTGCACCAGAGTTTATTGCTCCCAGGCACCACATTTACACATGTAGATTGCTCCCAGGACTGCAGCACATTGATCTGGCTCAGCATGGGTGACTGGTGCTGCCTTACTTGAGGGAAGAGGGGGTCACGTTTTCCCCACTGTGACCAGTATCACCGACCGGGGGGTTCCCTTGTGGGTGATCCTATGGACTGGGGAAGGGGTTTCCTGGGGTCCCCCAGGCAATCCCACAATGGCCTATTGCTGCAGCCAATCACTGCAATTGCTGCAGCCACTTCCAGGAGTGGCTGCAGCCATTTCTGGGAGCAAGCACCAGCCGATCATAGCAGCCACTCCCAGAAGCAGCCACAGACCCTCCTGGAAGTGGCTGCAGTGATCGGCCAGCACTTACAGGGTGGGCATTGGCACTCCCACCTGCCCCCCCCACCCATCGCCTAAGTGGTGAACGCAGCCAATCAGAGGGTGCATCGGCACTCCCAGGGGGTATAAGTGCATGCCTGTGCACTCCCTATGCATGGCCACTGTGGGTCAGAACAGCCCCAAATGGCAGGAGGCCCAGGGAGTCAGCTTGCTAGCCTGCGCTGCTCCAACCCAGCTCAATGTATTGTTGAAGGGCTGGCTGGGGCACAAGGGTGCTCCAATGTGGGGCTAGCTGGTAGGCAGCCCCCACATTGAAGCACTCTCATGTCCCAACGAGCCCTAGTCACCATCTACACATGTGTTATGGCACCCTATACAATGCTTGTAGCAGGTCACCAAGATTAGAGAGCCTGAGAGCTGAAGAGAGTATAAGACTGAACAATGTCCGGTAAATCAGCGAGGCTTGGGGCATGGTAAAGGGGTGGTTGGAGCCACACATAGCCCATAAGGCTGGGGTGCACTGGAACATGCATTAGCAGAACAGGGCTAATGTACAGGGGGAAAACCGTGTTCAGGGAGACAAAGAGGCAGCCTCCCTATCATATATATTTGAGATCAAAGATGTGGCAGGTGAGAATTAAGAGTGCTTTGTAGACAAACTGGACATGGTAAGGGGCACTAGGGGAGAGCATGGCGACCCTAGGATGCCCCTCCTGCTACAATGGTGCTGTAGGATAGTACTTGTGCTTACAAATACTAACCTATGGCAGTATTTTTTTAGTTTACTGCAGCCTGCACATATAAGCACTGAGACTTTATTGCAGAGCTAATTAGGCAACTCCTCAACAAATGTCTTGTGTAGATGTGCCCAGAATAGGTAATAGAATTACTCCTACACTTCAGTGGTGGAACGCAGAGTGAGTCATGGGTGACTGGTGCCACCTTAGTCAGGGAGGGCATGTGCATCCTCAGTGACCAGTCAGCAATCAGGGTTGGTCCCCCGCAGCCAATATCACCAACTGCAGGAGGGGGGGCTGTGGTAAAACTTACTCCATGGTAAGCAGCCATGCTGTTCCTGAAAGTGGCCACGGTGCTTCTGGAAGTGGCTGCACCCTACATCTGGTGCTCCCACTCCCCAGCCAGTGCTTGCAGAGGGGGCACCAGTAGTCTCAGGGGGTGCATGTGCACCCCCTACATGTCACCACTGGAGTGAGTCTCAAGCTGTGCTTTGGTCTTCCACAAAATTAATTGGATTCTGCCCTCTGCTTCACCTGCAGATGTCATACTTGTCATCCATAGTTCACTTATTCCTGATGAGCAGTTTTCATGACAATTGTAACCTGGAGAGAGAAAAGTGATCTCAGAGTGGGTGCAAGCCTATTTTATTGAGGAATTAATAAAGTTTTTAAAAAGTCAGTGAGTCATATTTGAACATGCTAACCAAATTACATAGTCCTCAAGCAGTTAGCAGCCAGGTTTGTAAAGTGAATCTATACTTGAATACCTAAATATCGTGGGTGCCTAAATACCATGGGTCTTACCATGTAAAAGGCCTGGATTATTATCTGCCTCAGGTTGTGCTCATCAACATGTTATAACAGTGTATGGGTTTTCTATATTTAAATGGGTGTTTTATTTTTTAGGTCCAAGGATTCTTTGAAGTCCCATTTGCAGTAGTCTTTGAGGGGAATATCTATATCTTCTTGTCCCTTGGCTGAACTGACCAAAGTTGAATGTCCATTTTTACTCAATGCTGGTTCCCTTTACACTCTTTCCTCTTTGTCTAGTATAGCCTTAAGTTGAAGCTACTTTTTTCCATAAAGTGTCCTTCCATGGTGGTCTTTTTTTATTGTTTGGAACCAGCACAGAGGTCTATATTAGCTTACCTCATTGTTAACATATCAGTGGTGTGATCCAATAGATATGCCATGCTTATTAACCAAAAATTACCAAAGTATGTTCAATTTCTGCCCAAAGTAATTATTAGAAAAAAGGTTATGTTCTCTTGAAATGAGAACAACTTAAAACAGACAGCTGGACATGGTTCAAAACATACATGGCTCAAACTAAAGGCAAAACTACCCACATCTTTATTATATCATCCCAAACACAATGCTTATTTTGTGAATTATCATACATTTTAAAGCAAAACAAAATCAAACCTGTCTAAAGATTTTATTCTTGTTCTATAATTTAATTGTTTTTATAGCCTTATCCCCTAAGCATTAATAGACATTAATAAAGTTCTATTCTTGCCTATGAAATCTAGGTAACAGCTGCAAAGCAAAAGATTCTGTTGTCTGCAATAAAGCCATACAGTTCTTAGCTGACCACTATCCAAAATTTAAAAGCTGTATCTGCACCAAGAATAATTCTTGTAGCATCAAAATGTTGCTTGAACAACAATGTGGCCTTCAGAAAGGTAAGCAATATACCAGATAGTTCAATAATATGCAATGTAAAGGGAAATGGAATCATGTATGAAATTTTTACTCTTCACAGTAAGAAAGTTACAGTTTCAAGTTCCTGTATGTGACTGCTACATCAAATAATGTCCTGCAGGCTTTTAATTTGTTTTCCTTTTTCTAAAATACTCACATGAATAAATATATATAGGAAAATAGTGTGGAAGATCAGTTTCAAAATTAACAGAAGTAAGATAAATCAGAGAAAACTAAAGATATTCAAATATAAGGCTGAATTTTTTTTTAACTTGACCTGATAAACCTAGCTATTGTAGCACATATAATAATATATGGGGTCAGATTCTGTGGTTCTTATTCACGTCATATTATATTCAGTGGATGCAATTTAGCAATCTTTGATTTAAACTTCACTAAGTTAAAGAAAGATTTTAACTCTTTCTTTGAGTAAGTAGCAATATTTAGACAAAGGAAGGTTTAAATATTCTGGTCTAGAGAGATCTTTTAACCTAAAGATTAGAAGAACTCACATATGATATGTAAAATAGGTCACTGAATGGGTGGTTGTCAAATATCCAATAAGATTGATTGATTCTCCACTATGTTATATCAGTGTTACACTGGCATAACTCTACAGCATATCAGTGAAGATATAACATCACCAAGCTGCTGTAGAAGAGTAAAGTGGCCTTTTTCCCCTGTAGGAAAAGGTGGCAAATGAGTGATAAAGAAAATGTTAAAGGCCTAGTTCAGAATGCCTTACCAATAGGAGTGGGATTGTATCCTTATTGATTAAAAATATTAAATCAAATTCCTCCCTGGTATAATATAATGGAGCTGCACCTGGACTAAATTTTGTCTGCAGTTGATCACATGACATACACAGTAACTTCAGTGAGAGCATTTTCATTACTACCCATTTTAAGTGCTAAACTAGAGTGTACATTATATTATGTGGATTTTTGTGCCTATCTAATAAATAGAAAGCAGGTGCCGTAATCTATAAGAATATGAAATTCTTATGAAGTTACATGTTATTTATCAAAATCCAAACAACTTAAATCATAATTACTATGGTAAGTTATTATATTAAAATTAGTACATTATAATTCTGTTTGTTTTACTAATAGCTTTGGAAAATAGCTTTTAACAGAATTTCTTTAGAGCTGCATAAAAGATAAATGTGTAATGTATATCTAAATTCAGATTTATTTTTTCAGAACATATGGACCCTTCAGCAAATTCAGATATCCAGTTAAACTTCACACTGCACACAAAGCACAAAGACCTAAAACACACAGGTGAACGAGAAAATGACTGCAATATTGCAAAGCAAAGCTGTCGAGATGACCGCTACTGCTTTGTGGAGTATAAGAACTTCCAAAGGGTATGCAGGGCAGAGGTAGCAAAATGCAGTCTTCAAGTTGTTGGGAAACAATGTTTGTCTGCGTGGAAGAACCTGAGAAAAACAGTCTTAGGGAATTGCAGGTGTTCAGAGCCACTTCAAAAACGGTGTACTAAAATATGGAAAAGCATCTTTAATAACACCTGTCTACAGCATGCAAAGGAGAATATAGCTTTTGATGAAGAAGACTACGATGATGAGAGAAATCAGGACACTGATACAGGTTTGTATTGCTTTAGAAGTATGTTTTGTCATGCTATTCTGCTTACAATATGCATAATATGAATTATTAATAGAAATCATGTTTCAATCTAAAGTTAGATTTCAATAGTGATTTAGACTTCTGTGCATATTCCAGATAATGAAAAGACCACCAGAGAAGGCCATTTAGTGGAACAAAATAGCTGTAACTCTAGGCTGTACTAGGGAATAGAGAATCCATTATCATCTCAAGTTTCTGGGGCAGTTCACATATTGGATTATTTATTTGCAGTGACGTTTGAAAAAAGAGTATTTTGGGAACCTTTTTACATGCATGTGACTATCTGACAGCATAACAATTAGCAGGGTAAACATAGCTTGGAATTGTGTCTTCATATATGTGTGTATGGAACCAAATCCAAAGGAGTATGTATCCTGCCTAATAGTGCCTTTTCATGCCACTAATACAGTACTATTACTAATACTACTATAATACTATTAAAACATAACATAACATAAAGAACAGTAATACAGTTTGCATTTATTAAGGGGCAATATTATTAAAGGGGGGGTCCATATATGCATAACAGTAGGTTCAAAAGCCATGAGAGTTCATGAGAGTTTGATTTTTACATGACCCGGGTTTATCTAGGACTTCCTGAACTTCCATACTCACAAACCATAAGCTCATAAACAGGGTAGTGGTGTTGGCAGTGGAAAGGAAAGCTCCTGTGCATATTCACCTTAATATCTATAAGTAAATATAATGTAGCCTTTATGGTTTCCAAACAAATTGACAATTTCTACTTGGTCAATCTTATTTGTTTTTTCTCTTTACTTTTCTTTCTGAGCTGTTCCTAGCATGGCAGCCAATAAAGTGGTACATTAAAACTGACAACACAGTTGACACAGGGGATTTATTAATGCTGCATATGTTCTATATCCCATATTTTTTTCATTTAGATAATATTAACATGGAAACTAAATTACAGTGGAATTTATCTGCTCTTTCCAAACAAGGTAAGGCTCATTTATATATTCATTTATAGTTCTTATTTACTGTTTTTTTTCTGTCAGCCTATAATAATGAAAAATGCAGCTTCATATAGATTAAATAATAATGCCAACACTCAAAATAACTTAAAATTGGGGATTTAGTAAACTTCAAATGGCTTGCAGCTAAGTTTTTGCATACATAAGGATCCCAAAGGAGTAAAAATTCTAATCCCATTGAAGTCAAAAGTAAAACTCCCACTGATTTCACTGAGGATAGTGAAATACCATCCTCAAATGATGAGGAGGGCATAAATGCTTATTCACAGTTTAATTGAATTATTTTGAAAAGTCCCTCCAAGCTATTGAGATGTCCTTTGGCAAACTGCATTTCAGTTGATCCTTCAAACTCCCAAACAAGATCTAGTCCTCTCTCCTGATAGTACTTTCTTCAAGGAACAGTTTTCCTCTTGCACTCTTTTCAGAAGTAAATAGCCTGGTAAATATCTTCCCTAGAGTCTTTATGGAAGTAAACAGTGACCTAGTGTAATTCTCCCAGATATCAAGATTACGTAACAAATTAACCAAGAAATAGTTCAAGGTTGCCATTAAAATGTTACTGTTAGTTGCTATTTCAATATAAACCTTTTAGTAATGTTAATTTCTCAACACACTATTTTGCCTAGAAACTAAGCAATCAATCTCAATTTGAGATACTGGGTCTATTTTATGAGGTTTTGAGTGCTTTGAAACAATAATGAACTTAAGAAATCAGCATTGTAAATACCCTTACTGGGGTTTTATACAATATCAAAAGAGTGCAAGGCATGCCACAAGTACAATAAACAAAATCATTCTCTGACATGAAGTACAATCTATGGGTATAATCATGGCTCCAGTGAAATCACTGGCAAAGTAGAATAAAGATTTCAGTCTAAATAGCTTAATGATGAATGTATTATTGCAGAATTAAGGTTGCCTGCTGGCAAGATTTGTCCATCAGGTCTAGAAACACATGTTTAGCAACATTCAAGCACCTAGGCATCAGAATCAGAGGGTTAAGGTACTTGAACTTCTGAGAAATAAGGAAATGTAGAATTAAGATGCATACAGTGCAGTCTTAATGCTGCTGCCCTTGAGCTAGTAATAGTCACTGAATTTTATACTCTTTAATTGCATTCACTGTGATATTTGTGTTGAACAGAGACAGATTATTTGGAGCAGCGTAGCATGCCCATCTGCTCATCCCCGCATTCGTCCCAGTGACATGAGTACCGGTATTTCTCATTTCAGTACTGACTTCTGTCAGTCAGCAGTTGGAATCGTTTTCTGGTTGTAGGCTGGAATGGCCTAGCTCACATCTGAAGTAGGCCAGCACTGAGGTGGGGCCCATCAACCTCTGCTGCTTCTTCTGGCTACCTGCCTGTGGATTGGTGCTGGCAGAGCTCCCTGTCTGCTGAAGCCCCTGCTACCCACCTGGGGAAAAGTGTGAGCAGAGACCCCTCTCTGCCAGAACACCCAGTGCCTAGTTGTGACATATTGTAGGCCAAGATCCCCACTGCTGAATGCTGATGAAGCTACTGCTTCATGGGCTGAATTCAAAGGCTCCGTGGTCCGGATACAAAAGGGCCTTAGGTTTCCAAACCCTGTTATAAGTCATTGCAGGAACTTCTTGTGGTTTCATTGAAGTGAGGTGAGACGTGAAAGCGGTCTATAGATTTAATATGGGGAAGTGGCAATACAGTGTTAGATGACATCTCTTGGATAGGACTACGGGCCTATAACATTTTGTAGGTGTGGCATGTAGGCCAGATAGAGATAGATGTCTTTAGCAAAGACAAGCTCCTAGGTGCTATTGTACAGGTCTCAGGTGCTCAATTCTGTAGTCTTCTCTATCTGAAAGGCAGATGCAAGTATGTGTGTTATAGATACATTGGGTCAGTGCTCAAGTGATAAAATGTAGGTATATCTAAACTTCAATGACTGCACATTCTTCAGAAATATCTGAGCACCAGAAGCAATCTAGTCACAGTAGAATGGAGGTCAACACAGGCTATTGCCTCTCATACAGCTTGCAGTTCTTGGTTTTCAGAAACTAAAGTCTGATTTATTTAGCCCAAGAAAGCGTCAGCATTTTAGAAGTCATTTAACCATAAAAAGCTCTTCCTTCCTGTCTTTTACCTTCTGCTGCTCCATGCACAGCAGCTAATCTGAGAGTTGCTTAGCAGGGGCCTGTGGTGGCAAATAGGAGAGTGAAGATGGGGCAATGGGCATGATAAAGGGAATGATGGAGGAGTTCAGCGATAAGCAAGTCTGATTTGGGAGGAATATTGGGGTTGTAGCAGAGATTTCATAGTGTTTTCAATGGGAGTCCAGCAAGTAGTATGCTTAATAGATTGTTGTCTATATGTAACTGATTCTTTTGATTGTATTGTGCCTTTTAGAACACACTGAGAATGGGACATGTTTGGATGTAAACAGGGCATGTATTGAAGATGAAGTGTGTAACAGACAGCTATCTCTGTACCTTAAAGTTTGCTCAGTGAATAAAAAGTGCAACATGAAAGAATGCCAAGCAGCCATAAGGTTCTTCTATCAAAATATGCCTTTTAATGTTGCCCAGATGTTGACATTCTGTGACTGCACCCAACTTGATAAATCTTGCCAAAAAGCTAAAGAACTTCTTCATGGAAAGCCATGTGCAGTCAACATAGTGCCCCCTCCTTCATGTCTAAGCATAATTCACCAATGTCAAAACAATGAATTATGCAGGTAAGCAAAAAAAAAAAAGGTACTTAATATTTGGCTGGTAACATGCTTATCTATAAAATTAAAAATAGTGTGTAGATGAACTGAGGGGCATATGTGCACAACACTTTAAAGTGGGTTAAATGCTTCTGAACTGCTTTAATGGTGTTTGCACGCATCTACGGTGTATTGTGCATTAATTCCAGCCACTTTAGCACATTTGGTGGTGTAATGTGCCTTAAATGACTTTGGGGCACAGCAAACTAAAATACCTCCAGCCATGGAGTGAAGCACTGGGCTCCATGTGGCTCAGGGGCTGTACAGGAAGTCCATGTAGGCAGCCTGGCAGCAGCCTGGGAAGGCAGGCTCCACTGAAGGAAAAAAAAAAGTGGCGAGCCTGATCTCTTCCCCCGCCTCCCCCCAAGCTTGCCTACCTGCGTGAGCTGTGTGGAGACTTGGTCCTTCCTTCCATGGCTGTGGTGCCCCCAGGAACACCCGAGCTGGGTGCCTGTGGGCAGGTGCCGCCTGGACGGGGGTGCTGCTGCAATGGAGGAAAGCACCAGCCCTTCCTACCCTGCAGCCCAGGGTCTGGTCCACTGGCCAGCAGCTTGTCCTCCCCTTCCACTGCCGGAGATTCAGGTAAGATATGAGTGTATACAACACAGAGGTTTACTTTGCCCTAAATATAAAGCAGTGTTTTTTTAAAAACCCACTGCTTCAATTTAGGGCCCCCATTTCATCTACACATGCCCAGTGATTTTATATATATGCAATATAATTTTTCATATGATACAATATAAACTGTTACTCATATCACAACATGATTTTGTGATAACTATGCTATAACAGCTGGTGTTTAAGGACACTTACGTCTGCCAAGTTACAAAGTACAGTTTTGACAAATATAAGTCAGAACAATTGACGGCTTCATAACAAATCTTCTAGGCAGTTCTAGTCAACTGTCACTACACTTGATGAATAATCCAAACTTCACAATGACTTTCAGTGTTGAACTTGGATCAACTTGCAATAGAAATGCAGTTCTATAACTTGCACTAAAGAGTAACCTCAAGCAACTGAGCAATTCTGATTCTATCTAGGAGACAGAGATAGAACATGTATTTTGCACTATGGTGTAGCTAGTGAGCTATAATACTTACATGGATTGTTTTCACTTTTTACTCTAAAATATTAACTTATTCTCACATGGCAAGACAACAGAAATTCTTTTAAAACATAATTCTGCTTGGAAAAAATGACTAAAATGGCACTGCAGGTTCTATGCCTTATGTCTCTTTATGATTCCTGTAGCAAATATGTTCATTTTACAAATAAAAAGCAGGGTTCTTTTTAACCCTGAGCTCTGCAACCTCAGTCTGGGTTTTACTACTTGTGTTTAATTACCTATAACGAAATTTCTGCTTAACCAATAATATCCCTAAAGGTTTTCAATAATATTCTCAGGATGGCACCTTCATACTCAGATGGTTTGTACAAATTATGCAGCTGACTGAACAAGTTTGTTTGCTGAAAGTTATTCATTCTGCCAGGGACTCTCCTCATGCTACCAGTTGTTATGAAACTAAAGTTGCCTAAATAGTAAAACCCTTTACTTCTTTCTTTCTTCTTTTTTCCTTCAAACAGGACGTAGGTAGTAATAATCTAGGCATTGAAGCACATTCTAAATCACACTCATAGACACAGATTTGGATTTTATTTCAGAAAACATCCAAGTGAATAGCAGGTTTGGCTATTATAGACAGCTCTACTTAAATATGACTACCCTTGGAAACACAACTGAAGCACCAGTGTGGGTAATGTGATACTTTTGGCCAAGACCTGAAATTCACCTTACAAGCATATTATAAATTTACCTTCAGTAAACAAATCAAGAGAACAAGGATCACATTCAGGTTCAGCATAAGCAAGTGCAATTCAGACTGACGTCAATGCGAGTTGCATTTTTTAATGCCAGGCTGAACTGGGCCACAAATGTGGTTTTGTGTGTGTACATGTAATATTCTAATGGGAAATATGTTTAAGAGGGACTTGCTGAATTACCTTTATTCTGGGAGCATTAATGTTTGCCAGCATTAACAATAAGTAGAAGTAATTATCAAAATTATGCTGTGAATTATGTTTAGCTGTACCTATAAATTACAAGCTTGAATGAAAATTTTTTCCATTAGCTCAGAGATGACAGCTACTTTGAAACCTTTTCTTGAGTAAGTGCTGTGTAATTGGGTCCTAGATGGAACTTTATAAGTTGAGATTGTTTCATATGTGTACTGGTTCATAAGAGCGATGGTCTCTCAGAACTAAATTATCATCATGGAATACCACACTTTAATGGATCAGTACCGGAGAGTTTAGAGGCTGACCCAACAATCATTTACCCTGACAATCCACTTATATTTAGTAGAAGTGATATATAGCTTTCACATTAATATCTAAGTTTTCCATCAGACATGTTGGATAAAGAGTCAACATTTATTATTGTTGTTAAATATGGGACAATCGGTGCCAAATTTATCCTATCTTACATGGAGAATAAGCTGGCATACAGGAACATTGAACTGGAAAGGAATCAAGATAGCTACTTGCAAATCATTAGATACGGTCATTACTAGCACCCTTCTAATAGCTTTACAGTTACTATACCTGTAGCTGATTTGTTCTTACTCTATTTCAGGTTTTTTCTCTCATCTCATTTGGTGTTATTTAGTCAGGCAACAAATCTTGTCAATTGCCATTTGTTCCTCTCATGTTTATCTCACTTATATACTTTACATACCTGTCACAGCCACTAGAAAGCTTTTTGTTTTGTTTCATTATGATGTCCAGTCTGATTATTCTATATTGCTGCTCTGGGTGTCTCTCCTTAGACTGTTGTTACTAAAACCTGTCCTTAGATCCAAGAAAGTCTTTGCTGTTGGTCCAGAGTTCATTTTGCACAGAAAAATTGACGTAAAGTCCAGCTGTTATTCTCAGATACATCTATGCAAGTACAGTGTAATCCTTGATATTGGAGACGTGTATACAAGAGCATAAGTTTGACCTACTGAAACAGTTGGGTATCATTGTGCCTTCCAAAATAATAAATTATTGCAATAGGAATGACAAAAGGTGCCTTGTCAAGTCCATCTGGCATCCTTCACAGTACCTGTCTGAGGATAGACTCTGATGACCAGAAAGGGTTAATTGCCTGCTCCTATAATTTGAAATGCACTAATTTCTGCCATGATTGTTCAGAATGATATAGGACAAGTCTTGAAAACTATGATAGAGGGTTATTTAATAGGAGGGCCTTTTATACCATTAAAATAAAAAGTAAATCTTTCCTTTTTTCTCCTCTGGATTTTGTATAGGAGGTAATTACCTTCTGAGGTCAGTTAGCTGGCATGCATAGGAAAATTTCTGATTAAAATTGCTACATTTTCTTTGTTGATTTTTTTAAGTTAAGTAAGTTTCTCTTGGGTTTGATGTCACTAAAGAATAGTGTTATCTTAATCATAATATATTAAAGTTTTTCTTGTATGATTCTTATGCTTTCTCCAGGAAAAAATATGAAATGTTTTGGTCAATGTGCTGGAGGCATGTTACAAGAAGATGCTATGAAGATAAAGCTTGTCTTGAAACATTAATCAAGGGTGATATGACTTGCTCTGAAAGTGCTGACTGCAGAGCAGCTTACATTGGCAACTGGGGTACCATGCTTCGGGTAGAGTGCTCCTGTAATACTGTACCATTAGCTGAATTGCCTCTATGCAAGCTCTTTCAGCACATGCTTCACGGAAAGTCCTGTTTCAGTAAGTTATATGAGAATTAAGTTCTACTTTAAAATATAAACATGCTATGTTAATACAGCAAAATATTATGATGAGTTAATGTGTGAAAAATGTTCATTATGGCAAACTTATTGCTATTATAACACCATTGACTTTAGTAAAATTATACCAGGGATGCTTTTGTCTATGTGACTTTCATGAAAACCTGTTTTTTATTTACTTGGTACTTGTTGGTGTCTGCTAATCCTTAATATTTTGATTAAGGATCACTGGCTCAGTTGTAAGTTGACATAGCTACATGGATATTTCGGAACAATTAAAATTTACTAAAACTTATGGGGAAGCAATGGCAGAAGACTTAGTAATGCTCTCGAGAAGAAGACAGGACAATCAGTTAGATATGTAGAGTGTTTATATACCGAGCAATACAAGGACTAAGAAGGAATAACAGCCATAAGTTGACTGAGAGTAGATTCAGGCTGGATATCAGGAGGCGCTACTTCACAGTCAGGGAGGCTAGGATCTAGAACCAACTTCCAAGGGAAGTGGTGTTTTCTCCTATTCTGAAGGTCTGCTCCTATTCTGGAGGTCTTCAAAAGGAGGCTAGATAATCACCTAGCTGGGGTTGTTTGATCCCAGCTTTCTTTCCTGCCCATGGCAGGGGGGCGGACTTGATGATCTGCTCAGGTCCCTTCCAACCCTACCAACTATGAAACTATAAAACTAATGTGAGAAGCATAGGGAACAAGCAGGAAGTCCAGGTACAAGCACAGAGTTATGATGTAATTGGGATTACAGAGAGATGGTGGGATAGTTCACATGACTGGAGCACAGTCATGGATGGGTGTAGCTTGTTCAGGAAGGATAGATGGGAAAAAAGTGGAGGTATTGCTGTATATATAAAGGTGATATTCAGTGGTTCAGCATGAAGTGGAAGGTAGGCCTGTTGAAAGCCTCTAGCTATAGGTCGGAAGGGAGAGCAGCAGAGGGATGTTATGATGGGCATCCACTACAGGCCAGCAAACTAGGAGGAGAAGATAGATAAGGCCGTCTTTAAATAACTGACAGAGGCCTCCAAGTGGCAGGATTTGGTTCTAGTGAGGGACATGAATTAACAGAACATCTGCTGGGAGGGAAACACAGCACAAGCAATCTAACAAATTCTTGGAGTGCTGGGGATACAGATGGTAGACAGGCCACTAGAGGAGAACCCCTCTCAACTTGCTGCTCATAAACTGGGAGGGATTGATTTGAGAATGTGAGGGTGGAAGGCAACTTGGGTGATGGTGGGAACTTCTACACAAGACCAGTGAGCAGTAACTGTTACTCAAATTGCCAATTACTCATGTCATAAGTGAGACTTTATAAAGGGGGAAAAGGGAAGGTCCCACATTTATTGATTACATGAGTTAGACATAAAGGTTTGGGCACACCATTCATACAAACACACAAAATCATCATACACATTATACACAGGCATACACATCCACAAAACAACCATTTCATCCACACATACACCAGATATAGTTACCAAAAATAGTTGCTCAATATCAGCCCAGGGTGGTCAGCCTGGGCTTATTAAGTAGATGATGATGACTATCTGAAGATAGCAGATTGAAGATAACAGTTGGAGTGCAGTGAACAGATGCATCTGTGCTCCGATGAAACAGCGGTAGAGAAAAAGACTCACTAAATTTGGCATTTTCAAAGTGTTCTTTTATAGGGACTGGCATCCTTTGTTTCAGTGCTTTGAGGTTTTTCCATACCCAGCTTCTGTTTTTGTGGTTGTTCTTCTTTGGTCTTCAGCCTTGGACTGTTTGCAGTAGGGCACTAAGGTGCCTGCTACCTGAAGAGCAGCAGTATGGGCTCAGGTGTTGGTTACTAGGAGGAACCAGGAGGAGCTAAGGGCCCACACCTGGTGAGTCAGTTGACCAGAAGGGGCAGGGCTGACTACCATAAGACAGACTGGAGGCTGTGAGTGTGCTCTCTCTCTCTCAACCTCAACCAGCAGCCAAGGGAAAAGGAGCTCTGCCAGAGCAAGCAGAGTAGAGAAGCCTGGTGGCATGTGCAGCTTCTGCTCATGGATACCAGGTGGAGAATTCCCTGGTAGGGATTTGAAAGAAGGTTAGCCAGACAACTTAGATTTTATGTTATAGCCCGGAGGCTTTGTGTTTTCGTGTTTGCTGTTTTGACCGAGGACTGGTTGAAGCTATTAGGGGTTGGAGGAGGCCTCTATAGGGGCTCCATGGTAGTGTGGGGACCCCAGTGCCAGAGAAGGCACAACATTCAGGGGTGCACTGACCCAAGCCCTGAGAAGGGGATCAGAGGATTGGGAGGGGGCCAGGTAAGGCTGAGGCTGCCAGAGCCCTAAGGTGAGAAGCCCCAGAGTGGGTGGTTGCGAGAAGACCCAAAAAGGGGACAAGCCAGAGAGCGCCCGTTGGGGGCGCAGGCTGCGGGACAAGCCAGAGAGCGCCCGTTGGGGGCGCAGGCTGCGGGACAAGCCAGAGAGCGCCCGTTGGGGGCGCAGGCTGCGGGACAAGCCAGAGAGCGCCCGTGGGGCACTGGAGAGAAAATCAACCAATGTCCAGCAGGCTTGAGGTGTGGTACAGGGGTGGTTGGAGCCACGCATAGCCCATAAGGTTGGGGTGCACCAAGTCAACCAAAACAGAACCGAGACCGAGGTACATCAGAGCACCATGTCAGAGAGGACAAAAGGCAGCCTCCCTTATACATTGTTAACACCAAAGACGTGGCGGGCGAGATGTGAAGGTGCTTTAGTACCACATTGGCACAGTAGGGGATGCTAGGGGAGATCACGGCCACCCCTAGGACCTCATGGTGTTACACTGTTCTTTTTGCTCATCTGGCAGAATTGGTACATTCCTCTTCCTTGTTATCTTCATTGTGCCCTACTCCTAAAAAGAATTCTTCAGCCATACATTAATTAGTTTATTGACTGGTAACTTACATTTGGCACCTTGTTGCTTACCTAAACAGGTAAATCTTCCATTTCTGCCATTCTTTCACCATTCACCCTCTTACACACACTCATACATAAGGGTTATGCAGAGTTTATTCACTTATGTCAAGCAGAAGGATACAAAATGGAGTTTTTAAGTTGCTTACAGGACAAGGCTAACATGGTTACATTGCACTATTATTACACTCTATGTTAACATCAGCTACATTAGTTCAGTTCATGCTACATAACGTCAGAAAAAAGCCATGCAGGAATGCTACTGCACAGTAGCGCCAGTTACTGACGCAGTCATTCAGAATTAGTATTTAGTAGTAAAAACTGTGCAGTCTACCACTTATATAGATCACAAAATGATGGTGTTCAAGATCCTAAGGGGAGGAAAGAAAGAGAGCAACAGAATAGGAGCACTGGACTTCAGCAAAGCAGACTTTAGCAAGTTTAGGGAACCGGTAGGAGGATCTCCTAAGAAGCAAGTCAGAGGGATAAAGGAGTCTAGCAGAATGGTTATACTTTAAGGAGGCCTTTTTAAGGGTGCAGGATCTAACTAACCTGATGTGATGGAAGAATGGGAAGTGCAGCAGGAGGCAAACCTGGCTAGCAGCAATCTCTTCAATAAGCTGAAACTCAAAAAGGAATCCTATGAAAAGTGCTAACTTAGTCATACGACTAGGGAAGAGTATAAGAGTATCA
This sequence comes from Crocodylus porosus, assembly GCF_001723895.1. NCBI lineage: Eukaryota > Metazoa > Chordata > Crocodylia > Crocodylidae > Crocodylus > Crocodylus porosus. The sequence continues at coordinate 44,769,071 of NW_017728918.1, forward strand.
CACAGGCACGCAGGGAGAAAATTAGGAAAGCCAAGGGACATAAAAGGTAATAGAAAAGATTCCACAGTGTGTGAACAGAAAGAGAGAGAGCAGAGAAATCATAGATCCCTTACAGAATACAGAAGGCAATCTTCTTATGGATGATGCAAAGAAGGCTGAAAGTATTCAATGCCTTTTTTCTTCAGCCTTCACAAATAGGGACAGCTACAGAGTAATGGCAGAATAGGCTGGGGTTGCAGGTTACTTATCCAAGCTAGATGCTTTCAAGTTGGTGGGGCCAGATGGGTGCATCCTAGGGAAATAAAAGAATGGGCGAGGTAATTTCAGAGCCATTAGCTATCCATTTTGGGATAACTAATTCCTGGAGGTTAGATAAGGTACTGAATGACTGGAAAAGGGCAAATTCCCTTTAGAAAGGGAAGGAAGAAAATACAAGAAATTATGGACCAGCCAGTCTGACTTTAATATCTGGAAAGATCCTGGAGCAGGCACCTGGAAGAGAACAATGTGATCTGTTGCATTTAATTTTCATCAGGGTGTGGTGTGAATGGAATGAAGTGATCAGTGAAAATGTTCTGGTCTCAAATCCTAATTCACTGAACATTTAAGCAATACCCCTACTTGAGCAAAACCCAGAACAGTCTATAAAGATATTCTTACACAGATCTTCCAAATGATGCACAATGACTCAGCTAGCCAAGCATCATCACAGCACTGGGGGTTGCAGTTTTGACCAGCATGGTCTCCTCTTGCTTGGTGACAATTCCCCAAACTTAAGTTTTTTCCTTAGGCTTTTATACTTTTTTATAGCCCTCTTCTGTATATTCCATATATGGTCATGGTAGGGATCCTCACCAATTACCTTTTACAACAGTTATTTCCTAATTTGTTTTGTAGTAAAACCTAAAGGTCCCAATCAGTGATCAAAAACATTATGCTGGGCACTTCATGCACGTGTAATGAAAAGATAGCCCCTGTATCAGACTAATAATCAAATAACATCCTCTTGGCTTTTGTCATTCCCTGAAGCATTTCCTTCATTGTCAGTCTAAAATCTTTTTCACTTAGCTAAACAAACTGATAAACTGACACCACTGCTGTATGATGACAATATCACTTAAGCTGGAATTCAAGATGGTATTGTATGGAGATAACACCTTCTTTATTGAACATTCTGCCAACATTGCTAATGGATATCCTGACTTTTATTTTCAGTAGCATTATCAATTATAGTATTAATCAGAAGTTAGATATTTTAAGAGTATTTTCAGTTCTTAGGCAGCTTTGCTAAAAACATTCAGTGGGACAATTAAGATATTGATTCCTGAATTTCTTGTCAGACAGTTCAGCCAGCATATGTTGCATCTGTTCAGTGTCTGTTTTAAATATTACCATTATTACTATTATTATTATTTACAGATATGGGTCTGTAAATAAATGATTGCCTAGGCCTAACAAAAGGATTCTCTGCCTTTAGATTTAAATAGAATGGAGTGGAAACTAAACACTATCACAACCTAATTCCATAAAAGGGAAGTGTACAAAGTGAGTCAGAGAGCCCATTCAGTGTCATACTGGTTTATGTCTACACATACAGTTGTATTTACAGGACTAGTCTCTATTAATCTCATTTTCTGGAGTGGAAGGAAAGTGGCAGGAGTAGGCATCTTCAATGTGATAGGAATAGAAGTTGAATGCAAGTTAGCTTCAGCAAAGGATCAGCCTCAAACTGACCAGAAAAAATATGTATTTTGATGAGACAACTGAAAATTTAGAAAAGCTTCATAAATATGTAACCCTGGGCATGACATAACACACACCCTCACCTTAATAGTGGGATCCTGGGGTACCCAGTAGCCTTACCCAGCCCCTCTGGGAAGCTGCTGCAGTGCCCCCGAGTAGAGACCCTCCCTTTACAATCAAGCACCCTCACAGTCAATTCTCAAACTATTTACAAGATTGAATTATTTACAACATAACAAATAACCATTAAATAAACACATTGATATACCAACTAATAGACCCTGAAGAAATTATTTACACAGTCTCTCACTTGCACATAGTGTACTGGGGATCCCGTGTGCACTGCCCCGGCGGGGTGTCTCCGGGAGTGGGACTGTCTGTGTCCCAGCACGTGGTCTGTGGACACTCCCTGGAGCTGGTGTCCATCTCCATGCTCCTGGGGTCTCCGGGCATCAGGCAGTGGCTCCTCCTCTGCAGTCCCTGCAAAGACAGCCTTCCCCTGCCTTTCACCCCCTTCCCCAGCTCAGCAGGGGGCAGTATCTGAGCTGCAGGCTGTAGCAACTCTCCTGCCTTGCAGCCTGGCAAATGCAGCCCCTCCTTGGGCTTTTCCTGCCCCTGGAGCCCCTCATCCCCCAGGGAAAACAGGGCAGACTCTGGCAGTCCCCTCCTCCCCCGCCTCCGGGTTCTGTTGTGCTCACCCAGCCGTTCACCAGGCTGCAGGCAGGTCTCTCCTGGCTTGGAGTCTCCACACAAACAGCCCCTCTCTGACCCTGCCCCCTGCAGCTCCCGGGCTGGAGAGAGGAACTGGTATGCATCTCTCCCATGGCAGCCTTTTCTGCTGCTCCTCAGGGCACTCCTAGGGGCTCTCCGAGGAACTGCTGTGTTGAGACTCAGTCTCCAGTCTCCAGTCTCCAGCCTGTCCCTCAGCCCCTCTTTCTCTCTCTTGTTCTCTCCCGCGCGAAAACTGCTCCCCCCTTTTATCCAAGCCTCTCAGCCAATCCCGGCCTAGAGCCCTTCCCGGGCTTTTGCTAATGGCTCTCTTTCAAAACTTTGCTGGGGTTACATCACCCCTCCCACTTCCAACACGGTTGCCTTCAAAGCAGCTTCACTTGCCCTCAGAGCCTACAGTGTCCCCGCTGGGATAAACTCTGTTTCTCTGCCAGGCAGCCCTCTCCTTTCTTTCAGGTGGGTCCATTTTTTAAATGCTGCTACAAATATATTAACATCCACTAACTGTATATGGTAAAAATAATACAGCAATGGTGAATTTATATAAATGATATTTGACTGACTTTCTAGGACATATAATTTTCTTCCTCTTGCTATTAACACTATTTTTTATTCCGCCCTGGAAAACTAGTACAGCATCTCAGGTACCTCATAAAACTTCAAAAGCTATTGCTGCCCTGTTCTGAACCTAGTAGACCTCATAGATTAAAAAGCCAATCCAAATTTTCTGGGGCATTCCTGGGCTGTATCTTGGGGGTTACTAAGGACACTATGGAAAAGTCTCTTGTACCGATTTTGAAAACTTCATCCTGGATCAGTATTTGACAGTTTCCCATTCCTTGTGCTGGGAAGACACAGAAAACCCGTCTGGTTTATTCAACATTGGGCACATGTCCCTGTAGTGCTACAAATTAGCTAAAAATCACTGCAACTTTAATCTAAAATGAAACAGTTTAAAGTAGCAAAGGTTTTATGCAGGAGCATGCAGACTTAACAGTTACACTGTAGCACATCATATCAGTTTCATTTGATACAGACAGAATTATTACATCTAAGACAGATGCCTAAAGCAGGTACACTAACCAGAAAAAGAAGTGATGTATACTACTTTCAGTTCCAGGGGTCTTTGGAGTATCTGGGATTGTGCCCCAAATTTTACTCCTACTGCTCCTGCCATTTCTAACACACATATTTTTCAATCCATGTTTGATATTCATTTGAGACTAACAGGAGATTGCCAGATAGGTCTAGAAATATGTTTGAAGAACAGGTATTGGCCTCGTGGATCTTCCTCTCTTTCAATTTTGATCTCCTTTGCCTCATCTCTTACCATAACTAATCCCAAAATTCTTTGTCTTGTTTCCATTTTCTTGCATTCCAATCTTCTTTCCTATTTTTTTTCAGAACAGATTTCAAGTGAAAAAACAAATTTTCATTGGATTCATACTGATAGACCAGGGGAAAAGCTTCCCAGGACAAGGTTACAGTCATCATTTAAGGGTGAGTTTGGGCAAATAACTTAATTATTTTCACTGAAATAGTGTGAAAGTCCCCTTATGAAATACAGTGCATGGTGACTTTATAAATATTCTGGCTCATGATAAAAGAGAACTAACTGACTTTTGGGTCTGCCACTTGAAGCAAGTGGGCATCCCGGGTCTGGTCTCAGTGTAGGCCTGCTTACTTGCTTCTGGGCAAACCACCCAACTATCTTGCCTACCACACCTTGATGTTCTTGACTGAAGGATGTTCATCAGGTGGGAGGCTGTCCTTTACCTGTCCTGACGACAAGGACCTATATAAATGATTCCAACTTTTCCTTATCATGTTCCAAGCCTTGAAGATGTTCCATAGTCTAACACCCAGCCCACGCCTGCTCAGCCTAGCACTTGGCCTCCAGCTTGTTTAGCCTGACACTCGGCTTATAGCTTAGGGGGCCTCACCCAGCCCCGCTGCTTCTGTGGGGCCTTGCCCAGCCTCCAACTCCCAGCCTTCAGTCTGGCACATACATCTGGCCTTAAAATACTCTGCCTCACATCCAGCCACTCTGCTTCTAATATACACTCAAAAACCCTAAGCCCCACCCTGGGCTCCAAGCCCTATCTCTGGGCCTATAAGCCTCAGGCTCCAAGCCCCTCTGTTCCCCACCCCAGAAACTAACTCCCAACTCCCTAATGCATCCTCAGACTTCACTGCAAGTCTGGGAACTGCCACAGGTCCCTCCTCCAGGCCTGGGCCTTACCTCAGTACTTGCAGTAAGCCTGGGCTCCCCCTGCAATGACCAACTATCCACTAGGGATGTGGGGGCTAGTGTTAAAAAGCATCCCATACCTGCCTTTCACTAGGGAGGTAACTGGCCTGGCACTTCTCGTGCCCTCCCCCACCACATGGAATTCCACCAGGCTACCCTTCCCCAACAGGTGCAGTTTTCTGTTGTACCTAGGACAAGGAGCTGCCTGCCTTCCCCAGTAGCTCCTCTCTTACCTATGAGTTGTACTGAGCAGTAGCTGGGCTGGTGGTGCCTCTCTGGCTGCTGGCAGAAAACTGCTGCCTTGTTGTTCAGGGCCCAGCCATTATATAGCAACTGGGCCCTGTTCCCCAATGAGGCAACATTGCCTGATTGAGATGATAGTCAACTGCAGGCTGCCTGCTTGCTGCCTATGTCTCCGGGACTAACAGAGCACCCTGTGTTGTCTATTCCTCTGCTGGCTAACTGAGCACCCTGTTACACATAGGACACGGTGTAACTTTGAAAAAGCTATTTCCATGACTTAGCTTAAGTCTGTATACAACGGGGGGGGGGAGGGGGGGGAAGGGAGGCGGAAGCAGTTATGTCAAACTCCTTTTTTAAATGTATTGAAATTCATAGATTCACTGTTTAATAAAGACTTTCCACTGTTCCTGCTACTCTCACCATCAGCACCAGTTTCTAGCAGATGAAGGCCCCGTGCTCAGTACTATTAGAGTTCACAGAAGTTTAGGGCTGGAAGGGACCTCATGAGATCATCAGGTCCTACCACCCTGCTCTGGATAGAAAAGACTGCTGGGGTCAAATAACCCCAGCAAGGTGTGCATCCAGTTTCCTTTTGAAGATCTCTGGGGTAGGTGCCTGCACCACCCCCACTGGGAGTCTATTCCAGAGTTTGGTCACACAAACCATGAAGTTTTTCCTTCTATCCAATCTGAAACCTTCTTGTAGGAGTTTATAACCATTGCTCCTGGTTTTCTGCTGGGTCGCTTTGGTGAATAGTTGTTCGCCTAGCCCCTGATGCTCACCCCTAATATATTTGTAAGCTGCCACCAAATTCCACCAAAGTCTTCTCTCTTGTAGGCTAAACAGTCCCATATCTGTCAGCCTTTCCTTGTATAGCTTGGTCTTCAGGCCTCTGATCATATGTGTGGCTCTTCTCTGGACTCTCTCAAGCTTCTCCACATGCTTCTTGAAGTGTGGTGCCCAGAACTGGACACAGTACTCCAGCTGCATCCTCACTAATGCCAAGTAGAGCAGTAGAAAAACTTCCTTAGTTTTGCTTGAGATGCACCAGTTGATGCATGCCAGTGTATTGTTTGCTCTGTTAAATGTAGCAGCACGCTGGTGACTCATATTCATTTTATGGTCAATGATGACCCCCAGGTCCCTTTTGGACATGGTGCTAGGTAGCGTAGCACCACTGAGCCTGTAAGTTTCTTGCAGATTTTTCCACCCCCCATTGGAGCACATTATGCTTTTCAGTGTTGGGTTCTGGTCCACTCATCTAACTAATCTGTCTAGGTCCACCTGGATCATCAGCCTACCTTGAGGCATGGCCACACTTCCCCATGGCTTAGTGTCATCAGCAGACTTTGCCAGTGTGCTTTTCACCCCCACATTCAGATCATTGATGAAGATGTTGAAAAGCACTGGTCCAAGTACCAAACCCTGGGGGATCCCACTGGCTACCTTCTGCCAAGTCGACACCCAAGGGAGGTGGTGCCCTCTCCTACCTACGGGGACTTCAAGAGGAGGCTGGACAGATATTTGGCTGGGGTGTTATGACCCCGCACTCATTCCTGCCCAGGTAGGAGGTCAGACCTGATGATCTGTTTAGGTCCTTTCTGAGCCTAAGCACTATGACACAGATCCAACTATTAATACTCTCTGGGTCTGACCCTGCAGCCTGTTTTCCACTCATCTGACCATTGAGTTGTTGAGCTCATTACCCCTAGTTTTACCTTGAGAGCCTCATGAGACACTGAGTCAAGGGCCTTCCTAAAGTCCAAGTAAATGACATAAATATCACTGAATAATCCTATATTTACTTTTATGTAGCCAGTGTAAATGGTACTAGTGTAAGTTCTACACATGAGATCACAGGATCATAGGAAAGTGGAGTTGGAAAGATCCTCATAAGGTCATCTAGTCCTGCCTTTAGCCATGTTGATGATTCTGCCTTGAGCTGCCTGCCCCCCACTGCATAGTTTCTTGACTAACCCATGGGATGTTAATATGTCTAGTGCCTGTTTGTCCTGCTTTTTAAAGTTTCCAAGCATGGATATTCCACAACTTATCTAGGTAGCCCGTTCCAATGCATGACCACCCTCATAGTCAGAAAGTTTCTCCTAATCTCCAGGCCAAATTTCCCCTGCTGTAGCTTAAGAGTGTTGCTCCTAGTCCTGTAGCCTATAGTCACAGAGAAATGATCATTTCTATCCTCCCTATTATTACCCTTCAGGTATGTGAAGACATTTATGAAATCACCCCTCAGTCTTCTCTTCTCTAGGTTAAATAAACCCGAGTTCTTTCAGGCTTTCCTCATAAGACTTGTTTCCCAGTCCCATTATCATTGTCATTGCCATGAGCTGGACTCTTCCCAAATTTCTTCATCCTTCTTGAAGTCAAAATGAACATGGGCCGACAGTGTGGGGATGCAGTCAGGAAGACCAACCACATCTTGTCATGATGCATCTCAAGCAGGTCCAAGGATGTGATCCTCCCCCTCTATACAACACTGGTCAGGCCACAGTTGGAGTACTGCA